>NW_011888852.1:5664161-5839159 GCF_000151845.1 Pteropus vampyrus | reverse complement strand
TTTTTTTTTTTTTTTTGCAGGTGATCTCTAGTTTCAAAGCATTATGTTCAGAGGATATGGTTGGTTACATTTGTTGAGGCTATCTCTGTGTCCTAGTATGTGATCAATTCTTGAGAATGTTCCATGTGCACTAGAGAAGAATGTTTAAGTAACTGTTTTGGGATGGAAGGCTCTGTAAATATCAGTTATGTCCAGGTGGTCTAATGTGTCATATAAAGATGTTATTTCCTTATTGATTTTCTGTTTGGATGATCTGTCCATGTCTGACCGTGGAGTATTTAGGTCCCCTACTACGATAGTGTTTTGGTCTGGTTTCCCTTTAGTTCTATTAGTAGTTGCTTTATATATTTTGGGGCTCCCTGATTGAAAGTATAGATATTAATAAGTGTTATATCTTCTTGATGCATGATTCCCTTTATCATTATGAAGTGTCCCTCAGTATCTTTCTTTACCTTTTTTATTTTGAAGTCTATTTCATCCAATATTAATACCACTACTCCCACTTTTCTCTTAATGCCATTTGCTTGAAACATTATTTTCCACACTTGCACTCTGAGTTCGTATCTGTCTTTGGAGCTGAGATGTGTCTCCTGGACGCAGCATATGGTTGGGTTTTGTTTTTTGATACAATCTGTAACTCTGTGCCTTTTTATTGGTGAGTTCAGTCCATTTACATTTAGGGTGATTATTGAAATATGAAGTCTTCTTATAGCCATTTTATCTTTTGCTTTCTGGTAGCTTAGTGTTTCCAATGCTTCCTTGTCCTTGTGTTTCTGTTTTCTTTATTCTGGTTGGCTTTTGCCTCTAGTTCTTTTTGATTTATGTTATATATTTCAGTTCCAAATCTTCTGTGTGTGGTTACCATTATTACTATGTAAAAGATAGCTATATGTATACTGTCTTCCAATTTCTTCTGCGCGTGCCTTATCTCCATTTCCCTTTGTGAATTTGGATCTTTGCATCCTCCCCTTTTCAGTCATTGTTTTCTCAATTCGTCCCTATGTATGCTGAACATTCATCATTATCTTGCTATAACAATTCTATTTTATTATTGAAGCTTATAATACCCTGTTCTTAGTAAGGGTTGCACTCCTGTGCTTCTATTTGCCTGATAGTCACTTTATTCCTAATTATGTATTTTTTTTTTTTCAGTCATTTTGTTTTCAGTGAGCCGACCCCTTTTAGTATTTCCTGTAATGCAGGCTTCAATTTTTGTATGTCTGGAAAGGCCTTCATTTCTCCCTCATATCTAAAGGAGAGCTTAGCTGGATACATTATTTGAGGCTGGTAGTTTCTCTCACTTAATAGTTTAAATATTTGTTTTCGTTCCTTTCTAGCTTGTAAGGTTTGTGCTGAGAAGTCTGACAATCTAATAGGTTTATCTTTATAGTTACCGTTTTCTTCTCCCTGTCTGCCCTGAGAAATCTGTCATTGTCATTGATTTTTGATAACTTTAATACAATGTGTCTTGGTGAAGGCTTTTTTAGGTTGAGATAATTGGGTTGTCTGTTGAATTCCAAGCTCCAGCTCATTTCTTAGATTTGGAAAATTCTCATCAACTATTTGTCTGAAAATGCTTTCTAGTCCTTTTCTTCGCCTTTGAGAATGCGCATTATTCTTATACTTCCTCTCCTGAAGGTATCAGCCAGTTACTGCATTTCTCTTTCATTTTTTGATTCTTTGATTTCTCTCTTCTTCCTTCTGATTTATTTCTAGATTTATGTCTTCACTGATCCTTTTCTCCATTATGTTCGACTCTATTTCCCAAGCTCGCTATTTCATTTTTCAATTCTTGCAGTGTATTCTTCATCTGCAGATGTTCTATTTGTTTCTTTTTGAGAGTTTCAATCCTTGCTCCGCTCATCTATTTGTTTTGGAATTCACTGAGATTTTTCAGAATTATCCTGAATTCTCTGTTATTTAAATTGCATATTTCTATGTCTATAAGCTTATTTTCTGGAGATTTTTCTCTTTCTTTATGAGATGTTTTGTCACCTTGGTTGTTCATGGTGTTTAATGGACTATTTCTCCACCTGGGCATTAATGGAAGTATATTCTGCTTTTTTTTTTTTTTTCCAGAAAGAAGATTTATTATATAAAGGTCTGTCTTTATCCTGCTACATAGAAGGAGCTTTTCTTTTGGTTTCCAGTAGGTGGTGTCTAAGCCTCTTGGATCACTGCTTTATATAAAGCCTTAAAAATGCCTTTTTATTTTTTGATAGATATTTAATCACACTCTCTACCCTCCGTTTCAGTCCCTGTCAGTGTCAACGAGAGTCTCGGCAGTGTTTGCTCAGTTTCCCCTGGGGCTTTGCGGTGTTTGGTCTTGGAGGGTATAGGGGGAGGGGCCCTAAGGGTTAGAGTTGGGGGCTGTGTCTCAGCCTCTGTTTTGCAACTGCAGCCTATAAATTTCAACTGTTGTTTTTCTGGAGACCCTGCTTTTCTGCCGTCTCCGCTTCTCTACTTTCTGCCCTGATGACTGGGCCCTGTCGCTGGCCACGTAGAGTTCACAGCTCTCACCAGAAGGGCTGTTCAGAGATGTCACCGCACCTTCTCCCCTCCCCCTCTTCCTATAGGGAGCTCCGGTGGCTGCGAGAGACAGTTCTTTATTTCTTCCAGTCCACTGCCTTACACCTGGGTTTCTGACCTTTTGTAGCTCTTATGCACAGATCTCATGCTCAGACATGCTGGTTTTCAATTTCGGTATTTTTTGTTGAGTTTTAGATGTTCAGTTTATTGTTGTTTCAAGGGGAGATATCTGGGGACATCTCTCACTCTGCCATGTTTCCAAAGACCCTTCTTATCTTCCTGTTCTTATTATTTTAATTTGGTGGTATTTTATGTTATTTTTCTTTTCTGTGTTTCTTCTTGTTTTATGTTACGTGTCCCTGTTCTGGATTTTTTTGTGTGCGGTTCACATTAATTTTATGTAAAAGCATACTGCATATATACAGTAGTTCATTTTCTTCTTCATGTGCCTTATTTCCATTACCCTTTGCAGATGTGAATCTTTACTCCCGCCACTTCTCTGTTTTTGTTGTCTGAAATTATCACTATTTACGCTGAAATTGTATTTCTGAGTTGCAGTCGCTGTATCTTCTCTTTTTAGTATTTTTTTCTTTTTTGCTTTACCCATTATGTAACATTTAAGCTTATAATACCCTGCTCTTAATAAGGATTGCACTTTGCTGCTTCTGTCTGCCTGTTCATTATCTTATCCATAGTACCGTATTTCTTTCTTTTTGTTTCATGTAGAATCACCCCTTTCAGTATCTCCTCCCCTATCTATGGGACTGTCTGCTGTGTATGTTTTGGTTCTGTTTGCATCATATCCCCTGTGGTTCTGTGCTTGCACAGGGAAGTTATGGGGAGTAGTTAGAAGGGCGTGCTCTGGGATGGTGGGGGATGGTAGCCCAGCACTGTAACTCAGCTCTCTGCCTAGAAAAGATGGTTGCTAAGACATCACTGTTGTCCTTCAGTGCTTGGTCTCGGCCCTGCTCTCTTTCCTGCTCCCTGGGTTCTGCAGCATGGAAAATGCTTATCCCTCAGGCAGAACTGTTCAAGTCTTCAAAGAGTATTGTTGTTTTCTCCCCCTCATTTGAGCTCCAGGCTGCTTTCCACAGTGCCTGGCTCTGTCTCTCTCTGCCCCGCTGTCATGTGCCTGCAATGCTCACCTTCTGAGGCTCTGATGCACAGAACTCAGACATGCTTGTGTGCAGGTTGGTTGTTATTTGTTGAGATGTAGGTGATCAACTCTTTATAGTTTCAAGGGGATAAGTAAAGAGAGATCTCTCACACTGCCATGCTTCTGACATCATCTCAAGACATGCCATAATTAAAATGCCAAAGATTAAAGACAAAGAGGGAATCTTAAAAGCAGCAAGAGGAAAGCAGTTAGTTATCTGCAAAAGAGCTCCCATTAGATTGTTAGCTAATTTCTCAACAGAAACTTTGCAGGACAGAAGGGATTGGCAAGAAATATTTAAAGTAATTAAAAACAAGGACATGCAACCGAGATGCAAAGCTATCATTTAGAATTGAAGGACAAATAGTTTCCCTGACAAGAGCTAAAGGAGTTTATCACCACCTAGCCAGTATTACAGAAAATGTTAAAGAGACTTTTTTAAGAAAAAGAAGAGATGAGGTCAAAATGACAGAATAGGCAAAAGCAGTGTTCGCCTCCTCACAGGTCCGCATTAAAAATTTCAACCAAATTATAAAAAAATAATCAACGTGAAGGATCACGTGAAGTCCAGCTGATCATAATACGTACATGTGATAATATAAAGAAGGAGCTACATCAAAACTAGTAGGAGGGACAAAGTCACAAGTTGCAGTGGACCCACACCAGCAGGGTACAGTGGAGCACAGGGAAGGAGAGCGAGATTGCAGAGGCCCCCTGAAAGATAGAGGAGTCCTAGCCCCATATGAGAGCTCCCAATTTAGGGTCCCAGACCAAGGAAGATGAGTTCCCAAAAGATCTGATTGTAAATATCGGAGGGGATTCTGGCCATCTGGGTGAGAGAGAAGGAGACTGAAATCCCAGACACCCTGTTAAAGGGCCCACACACAGGCTCTCTCATGCACAGACACTCACTTGGGGCACCAGTGTGGAAATGGAGGCTCAGGAAAGATTCATATGTTGAAAGATTACATTACCTGGTGCCAGAACAGGGCTGGACAAACAGCCACCATTGTGCCTTAGTTGGGGCCTCCCTATGGACCATCTACAGACCTGTGCCAGCTTGTCCATGCAGATCCCTCCCCAGCTCCCTGCCCCTACACAGTCAATTCTGAAGCTGCACTGGCCTGAGGAGATCAGTCCACCCTACCCAAGCCACAGATTGTCTGGGATCACTTGTTGCCAAGAGGCTGCCCCACCCCACCTCTCTCCGGAGCTGAACATTCCATGCAGGCAGCACACCTCAGCCAGTGCTGTAAGCTCATTTCAGGGACAGTTTCAGGCATAGCATTGCTGCCAAACACGAGCTTGGGCAGATTGTGTGGATCTGAGGGGCACGACATTTGTGGGAACACACAGGCGGACACAGAAGTTGCAGGAAGATTGAGGTTGTATTGGCCTGATTGCCATCGTCTTCCTGAGACCCTGCCCCGCCCAACCCACAAATTGCCCGAAGTGGCCCATTGACAGACAAGCACCCCTACCCTGCCCCTTTCCCAGGCCTCGCATTCCACACAGACAACAAACTTTGGCTAGAGCAGTGCACACATTTAGGTGAAATCAGTTGTGGGCCACTGCTGCCTGCAGAAGCTGCAATACCACTTGGGAAGCTTGGAGGAGTCAGTAGGACTGCTCCAGATGGCAGATGATCTCACTGTGATTTGTGACTATAGCGAGAACGCACCGGCACAGAAGTTTCAGCAAAACTAAGGAGATATTCACCTGACGGCCCTTGTTTCCTTAAGATCCTGCCTCACCCAATCCACAAAGTGCCCAAAGCCAGAGGACAGGCAACCTCCCCCTCCCTACCTCTTTCCGGGTTTGTGCATTTTGCATAGTCAACAGACCTTGGCTAGTACAGTGAGTGCATTTTGGGGAAATCAATTGCTGACATGAGATACAATATTATTTGGGCAGATCGCAAGTTTGTGGGCCCATCTCAGATGGCTATAGGTCTTGCAGTGATATTTGACTTTTGTGGGAGTTCGCAGGCCCAGAGCTGGCAGCAAAGCTAATGCTGTATCGGATTGACAGCCCCATGCCTCACTGAAATGCCACCCCAACTAACCCACAAATGACCTGTAGCAAGCCCGTTCCAAGGCAACCCAGTCCCATTGTGTGCTTTCCTTGGGACACAAATTCAATAGCAAATAAAAGCACTCAGTTCATGCAGGCCATGCAAAGCCTGTGCATCCAGAAGAAGCTTTCAGTGGCAGACCACAAACACATGGCCGTGAGCTTCAGTAAGTATTGAACAGATCTCAGGTATTTGCAAGCCCAAGGTGGGCAGCAGCTGTCCTTTATGCAATCTGAGACTTGTACGGGAAGCCACAGATACAACACTGGCACATAAACTGACACTGCAGTGGCAAGCCAAAATCTGCTTAATATATACAGGTGACTCCCTGGATCCCTGTACCACCCAATACACATATCTCCCAGAGGTATTTCAACTTGTGGAGTCTTACGGGCAACTGACAAGCAGCTCCAGCCTTAAGGAGCACTAGTCCTTCTGCTAAATTACACAAAGTCCGGTACTAAAGGCCTGCAGCATCGTCTCTTCCACTTACCTATAGATCCGGCATAGGCAGCAACCATCTGTGGATCACTTTGTAGCTCTCACCCCAAGCAATCAAAAGTAGCAGCTGATGTTGGTCTACTGGGGTGTCCCTCCCAAGTGGCCACACCAATGCACCCAGAGGCTGGCACTAGACTACAATAGAGCAACTCCTGATTAGCCCCATAAACAGCACACACAAAGGATAGTCTCAACAAGTGCACACGCCTTCTAGAGTAAATCCTACTCACTGGGCTCAGCCCTCACATAGCAACTCATACCCTGTGGGCATAGCCCATTCCCATAGTTAGTCAGCCTAAGTGTTAATCCCATCTGCTGAGGTTCTAACACCAATAAAGGTTTAGCTACAATAGATCACACACAACCCACACAAACATCATGTCCAGAGCCCTCGGTGAAGGCGATTAGGGAGAGTGTGCCACTGGGCCACACAGGATATCTTCCACATAAGGCCATATGGCCAAGGCTGAAAGACCAAACAAATCTTCCTAACACATAGAAACAAACATGGAGAGGCTAATACAATGAGAAAACAAACATTCCATAAAACAACAGGAGAAAACTCTTAAAAATAAGCTAAATGAAATAAAGGCAAGCAACCTACCAGAGACAGTGTTCGATATAATGGTTATAAGGATGCTCAATGAACTTAGGAGGAGAACGAATGACCTCAATGAGAATCTCAACAGAGATAGTAAGCATAAAAAAATGTGGAAACCATAAAAAAGACCAGACAAATGAAGAATACAATAACTGAAAGGAAGAATACACTAGAAGGATTCAACAGTAGTTTAGACAAAACAGAAGACTGAATCAGCAAACTGGAAGAAAAAATAGCAGAAAACACCCAATCAGGACAGCAGAAAGAAAAAAGAATGAAAAAAATGATAACAGTTTAAAAGACCTCTGAGACAATATGAAGCGTAACAATATCTGTGTCATAGGAGTACTAGAAGGAAAAGAGAGAGGAAGGGTTTGAGAATCTATTTGAAGAAATAATGACAGAAAAATTGCCTTAGCTGGCAAAGGAATTAGACATATAGGTCCAGGATGCACAAAGAGTCTCAAACAAGAAAAATTCAAACATATCCACACCAAGACACATCATAATTAAAATGCCAAAGTTCAAAGACAAAGGAAAATATTAAAAGCAGCAAGAGAAAGGCAACTAGTTACTTACAAGGTTACCCTCATAAGAATATCTGCTGAGTTTTCAATGGAAACTTTGAGGCCAGAAGGAACCGACAAGAAATATTCAAAGTTATGAAAAACAAGAATCTACAACTACGAAAACTCTACTCAACAAGGCTTTTGGTTAAAATAGAAGGTGAGATAAAAAGCCTCCAGACAGGAAAAAGCTTAAGGAATTCATCACCAACAAGCCAGTATTACAAGAAATGTTAAAAGGACTTCTGTAAACAGAAAAGGAGGAGGAGAAAAAGATATACGAATAATAAAATGGCAATAACTACATATCTATCAAAAATCACTTTAAATGTAAATGGATTAAATGCTCCAATCAAAAGACATAGGGTAGCTCAATGGAAAAGAAAACAAGACCCATGCATATGCTGTGCAAGGGTCTCACTACAGATCAAATGATGCTCACAGACTGAAAGGAAGGGGAATGGAAAAAGATATTTCATTCAAATGGAAATGAAACAAAAGCTGGGGTAGCAATACTTATACCAGATGAAATAGACTTTAAAACAAAGGCTATAATAAGAGACAAAGGAGGCATTACATAACGATGAAGGGATCAATACATTGAGAAGGCATAACCCTGACTAAACACATACACATCCAACACAGGAGCACTTACATACATAAAGCCATTATCGTATGACATAAAAGGAGAGAACAACAGTAATACACTCATAGTAGTGGATTTTAACACCCCAATGACACCAATGGACAGGTCTTCCAGACAGAAATCAACAAGAAAACAATGGGCCTAAAAGGCACACTAGACTAGATGGATTTAATTGATATTTTCAGAGCATTTCACCCCAAAGCAGCAAAATATACATTCTTCTCAAGTGCACATGGAACATTTTCCGGGATAGACCACATGTTAGGCCACGAAACAAGTCTCAGTAAATTTAAGAAGATTGAAATCATATCAAGCATCTTCTTTGACCACACTGGTATGAAACTAACACATGGAGGCTAAATAACATGCTACTAAACAATGAATAGGTAACAATGAGATCAAGGAAGAAATCAAAAGATACCTAGAGACAAACGAAAATGAAAACACAATGACCCAAAATCTATGGGACATGGCGAAAGCAGTCCTGAGAAGGAAATTCCTAGCAATACAGGGCTCCCTCAAGAGACAAAGAAACAAAAAGCTGAAAGAAACAGTCTAACACGACACTTAAAAGAACTACAAAAATAACAGCAAACAAAGCCCAAAGTGAATAGAAAAAATGGAAATAATAAAGATCAGAGCAAAAATAAATGAAATAGAGTCTAGGAAAAGTATACAAAAGATTAATGAATCAAGAGTTGGTTCTTTGAAAGGATAAAAATAAAAATTAATAAACCCTTAACCAGACTCATCAAGGAAAAAAAAGAGAAGACTCAAATAAATAAAATCAGAAATGAAAGAAGAGAAATAACTACAGACTCTACAAAAATTCAAAGGATCGTAAGAAAATGCCACGAGCAATTATATGCCAACAAATTGGACAGTCTGGAAGAAACTAATACATTCCTAGAAACATATGATCTCCCAAGACCGAGTCAAGAAGAAACAGAATATCTGAACCAATGAAATATCACCAACAAAATCAAATCAGTAATTAAAAAACTCCCCCCAAAACCAAAGTCCTGGACCCAATGGCTTCATAGGCAATTTTCACCAAACGTTCAAAGAAGAATTAACACCTATTCTTCTCGAACTATTTCAAGAAATTCAAGAAGAGGGAAGGCTTCCTAATTCCCTTTATGAGGCCACCATTATCTTGATTTCAAAAATAGACAAAGATATTTGTTATCACATTGATGCAAAATTCCTTGACAAAATATTAGCAAACCAAACTCAGCAATACGTTAAAAATGTCATACACTATGATCAAGTTGAATATCAAGTTGGATTTATTCCTAGGATGCAAGGTCGGTACAATATCTGCAAGTCAATGAATGAGATATGCCACATAAACAAATCGAAAGATAAAAATCATATGATCATGTCGATAGATGCAGAAAAAGTGTTCGGCAAAACCCAACATCCATTTATGATAAAAAACTCTCAGCAAAATGGGAATAGAGGGTTCATGCCTTAATGAATTAAAGGCCATATATGACAAACCTATAGACAACATCATACTTAATGGGGAAAGGCTAAACACTTTTTTCTTAAGTTCAGGAAAAGACAAGTATGCCCACTTTCCCACTTCTGTTCAACATTATATTGGAAGTCCTAGCCACAGCAATCAGACAGGAAAGAGAAATAAAAGGTTTCCAAATTTGAAAGGAAGAAGCAAAACTCTTACTATTTGTGGGTCGCATGATACTATATAAAGAGAGAATCCTAAAGGTTCCACCAAAAAAAAAAAAAAGAAAAACCTGTTAGAACTGATCGATAAATTCAGTAAAGTAGCAGTATACAAAATTTATATTTAGAAATCAATGGCATTTTTATACACCAATGATGAACTTTCAGAAAGAGAAATTAAGAAAACAATCCCATTTACAATTGCATTAAAAACAATAAAACACCTAGGAGTCAAATTAACCAAAGAGATAAAAGACTGGTTCTCGGAAAATTATTAGTCATTGAAGAAAGAAATTGAGGAAGATACAAATAAATAGAAGCAAATACCGTGCTCATGAGTAGGAAGAATCGACATCATTAAAATGGTCATACTATCCAAAGTAATCTATAGAGTCAATGCAATTCCTATCAAAGTATCAATGGCAGTTTTCAGAGAGCTAGGATAAATAATCCTAAAATTTATATAGAACCATAAAAGACCTTTATAGCCACGGTAATCTTGAGAAAGAAGAACAAAGTTGGAGGTATCACACTACCTGATATCAAACTATACTACAAAGCTACAGTAATCAAAACAGCTTGCTTAAAAACAGATACATTAATCAATGGAACAGACTAGAGAGCCCAGAAATAAATCCATGTCTATATGCTCATATAATATATGACAAAGGAGGCAAGAATATACAATGTGTTAAAGACAGTCTCTTCAATAAAAGGTGCTGGGGAAATTGAACAGATACATGTAAAAAAAAAATAAAACTGACTACCTTTTTATACCATATACAAGAATAGACCCTATATGGATTAAAGATTTAAATGTAAGACTCAAAACCATAAAACTTCTAGAAGAAAACAGACAGTAATCCCTCTGATATTGCTACTAGTAATTTATTTTCAGAAAAAGCTCCTTGGGCAAGATAAACAAAAGAAAAAATAAACAAATGGGACTATATGAAACTGAAAAGTATTTGCACAGCAAAGGGGATCATCAACAAATGCAAAGACAGCCTGCTGAATACAAGAAGATATTTGCTTATGATACATCAGATAAGGAATTAATATCCAAAATCATAAAGAACTCATGCAACTCAACAGCAGTAACAACAAAAACAATCCAATTAAAAAATGGGTAGAAGACCCACAACCAAAGGGGAGTGGGAAGGAGAGTTCTGAAAGTGGTGAAGTGTTAAAGAAGTAAAAATTAGCAGTTGATAGATGGTCATGGGAATGAGAAGCACAGCTTAGGGAATGCAGTGAACAGTAATGTATGTCTATGTGTAGAGCCAGAGGGAAGATAGAGTAATCAGGGGGATTATTTCGTAAACTATATAAATGTTTAACCAATGTACTGTAGACATGAAACACCTCACACATGTCAGTGTGGCTAGGATAAATAAATCAACAAACAACAAGCGTTGTCAGGGATATGGAGAAAAGGGAACTCTTGGACACTGTTGTTGAGATTGTGAATTTCCTCAGAAAATTAAAAATAGAACTACCATATGATTAAAAATTCCATTTCTGTGTATATATTCAAGAACATCCAAAACACTAAATCGAAAAGGTATATGCACCCCTACATTAAGGGTCGCATTATTTGCAATAGCCAAGATACGGAAGCAACCTAAGTACCCATGGCTAGATGACCGAATAAAGAAGAAATGGTACATGGATACAATGACTATTACTCAGCTATAAAAAAGGATGCAATCTTACCATTTGCAACAACTTGAATGCATCTAGAGAGTATTAAGCTGAGTGAAACATGTCAGACTAAGACAAATACCATATTATTTTAGTTATACGTGGCATCTAAAGAACAAAATCAATGAACAAACTAAATAGAAACAAACTTATAGATACAGAGAACAAACTGATGGTTGCCAGGTGGAAGGGGCAGTGGGGAACAGGTTGAAAAACATGAAGGGATTAGGAAATACAAATTGTCAGTTACAAAATAGTCATGGGGATATAAAGTACAGCATAGGGAATATACTCAAATATATTATAATAATTATGTACAGTGCCAGATGAGTACTAAACTTATCTGGGTGATCATTTTGCAAGTTAGACTATGTTGTACACCTGAAACTAATATAATATTGTATGTCAACTGTAATTGTAAAACAAAAAATTAAAAATAATAAAAACAATAAAATATTAAAAAGAAAAAAGATCAAAACTATGAATAAAAAATTTCAATAATAAAATGGCAATAATTACATATCTATCAATAATTACTTTAAATGTAAGTGAATTAAATGCTCTAATCAAAAGAAAAGATGGCTGAATGTATAAGAAAACAAAACAAGATGCTTACATGTGCTGCCTACAAGAGACTCACTTCAGATCAAAAGACACATACAGACTGAAAGTAAAAGATGGAAAAATATGTTTCTTAAAATGAAAACAACCAAACGAAAAACCCTGGGTAACAATACTTACACAAGACAAAATAGACTCTAAAAGAAAGGCTACAGCACCAGAAAAGAAGACCCAATAATTTAACTGAAGAAATCCAAAACACTAATTTAAAGGACATGTGCACGCACACGTTTATTGGAGCATTTTTTACAATAGTCAAGATATAGAGGCAACCTGGGTGTCCATCGATGAATGAATGAATAAAGATGTGATACATATATATAATGGAATATTAGTAATACAAAAGAATAATATCTTGCCATCCACAACAACATGGATGATAGAGAGTATTATGCTGTGTGGCCTAAGTCAGACAGAGAAAGACAAATGACATCCGATTTCACAAAATGTAGAATCTAAAGAACAGAACAGAGAAACAAACAAAACAAAACAAACTCATAGATACACACACTTTGATGGTTGCCAGATGGGAGGGGCGTTGAGGGGATGAATAAAAAAGGGGCAGGGATTAAGAGGTATAAATTGTCAGTTACAAAATAGTCATTGGGATATAAAGAATAGCATAAAGAATATAGTCAATAATATTGTAATAACTATATAACTATGTATAGCATCAGATGAGTACTACATTTATCAGGGTGATCACTTTGTAAGTATATAAATATCTGATCACTATGTTGTACACCTTAAACTAATATAATATATGCCAACTGTAATTTTAAAAAATATTTTTTTATAAAAAGACAATTATTAATCTTTAGTTGTTTGACATTTTGAAATTCATGTAAAATGATCGATTTTTATATCAATTCCATATTAATTATTATTTTAATCAACATGTAATTGATATGTTTCTAGAAATGTATACTCTACTTTCTCCACTAGATGTCTCCAGAGAAATACAAGTAAATGCTGCTAATAAGGAAAGTTGCTGATACCCACCCAGTTTTAAGATTTCAAAAGTACTCAGCTCAACCAGGGACAAATAGTTACACTGATTCCTTAGTATGACGGTGAGATTTGTCACTTGATGGTTTACTACATACAGTTATCAAAGAAAGCTTTCTGTTCTGCATCTAAATTAACATTAGAGAGATATCACTTAATGTTTACGTTAGGGTCAATTTAGTTATCTCTTTCTCTGAATGTGATTTCATTATCTTAGGTATGTTAGGCCAGAAAATGCCTGTAAGATCTATGGGACTATAGGAGGAAATCCATTGGAAATATATTAGGAGGAGGGATCAGGAGGTCCTACTTCTTGTATGTTCTACAATGTGTTGGCCACAAATACCTGAGCCTATATGTTGCCCTCTTTAAATTGGCCATTGATATTTAATTTCATTTTGACTATATGAATGTTTTCTTATAAGGGAAAAAAATCATAAAATTTAACATTTGCTTGAATTAAATTCCTTCTACTTTTGACTTAGTTCAACATAATCTAATAATTTTAAGAAAACATTTTCCCTCATGTAAAAAAAATCAGATCACTGGGTCTTTGTCAGAACTTCGGAGCTGCAAACCCATGTACCAAAGAAGTCTGAGACCCTCACTGGCCAAGGTGCTTGAAGACTGAAGAGTGCTGCCTGCAAGAATGTGTGGCATTAACTTTAAGGCCTTCTCATATTTTACAAATTGGCCAATAAGAAAGGAAAGTGATGCTTAGGGAAGGAATGTCAAGATCCCACAGACCATGTATTAAAAAGCAGATGTTTATAAACTTTGGGCAAATAACCACTCTGCATCATTTAAAACCAAGGAAATTCTGTCCTAAAAATCTACTCTTGGCTTGAGTATCCAAGTTTATTGAATCCATAGGTCATGTTCAATTCTAGAGAGTTTCGGGCAAGTTTAATGTTGGTTACATGCTAGCGACAGTAAGCATGATATTACAATGACTTCACAGTCTTCAAAGACTATAAGACTTTCTACAAAGAAGGATTATTTGGGAATGGCCAGTAAATTAGCAACTTGGTAGCTAGAAATGCCTCTGTTTTTTAGATACATTATTTTTCTTTGATTGCATAATAAATGGTTTCTTTTTTATGAATGACTTACATTTCCGGGTCAGATTTTGCAACCCTGAAAGTCAGATTTAATTGCCAAGATTTTAATCTTTCTCCAAACTGCTAATTAAATTGTATAGCCAAACCAGGGCCAGGATCTTTTCATGAAGCAGAAGAATAAGGGTCCTATGTGCTTGAGTGCTTTAAAAGGAGAGAATTGTATTTCTCTCAAGATTTTTTAATCTTTTCTCTACAACTTAGACAACCATTTCTTCTCACTCTCTGCAACTTTCCATTCCTTCTCTCACCCTACCCCGACTGTCAGCTATGAAACAGGACTTAATTCTGGTTAAAGCAGTTGGTTGGAATTTCTCCCACTATATCACATTTTTGGGCTTGGCTTAGCTTTTTAAGTTGAAATGGTGTAATGTTATTATAGTTACTCTAAAATTTTCCTTCTCTTGGAATGTTCTCTAACCTCTAAATTTACATGTAGTTAATATGCACAATCTGGCCCTCGTTTTTAAGATCTTTTTTGATGTTATTACTCATCTTGTGTATAAATGTTTGTTGAGGGCCAGTATTTGTTGGCTTCCATGGGATTTATACAAGTTCCAAATAAGATGCTCAGTATGAATAGATTTAAGACTCTAGTATTTGAAACTCTAGAAGGAAAGATTTAAGAACTTTCTTTTTAGCATTATGAAAATCTATCATGCTTTTTACAGAAAGGAAAACTATATCTCCTGTCATAAGACAGCGATCCTCTTTTGAAATACGAATACATTTCCATTTTCACTACTCATCCCATGCAATTCTTTGTCCATTTAGACCACTGAAGGAATTGAGATAAATGGAAGACATTGATTGCAATTGATAAAAGTGTAGTCACAAGAAACAACTAGGTCAAAATCGATTTTGAAAAGAATTAATATACTTTCAATTTATTGCAGGCACTATGAAGAAAGTAGATAACATGGCAGGAAATTATTGATTCTTTCTTCTCCTCCATACACTTGATCAAGTTTACCTGTTATCATTCTGGACTTTAGGTATTTAAGTAGTCCTTTTATTCTTGGGACATAATTATTTAATTCCATATCTCTTTCTCTCTATACCCCATTCTTTCCTCTCCAGTCAAACTACATTGGATTTGAGCAAATTTCAGCTTCACTATAGAAAAACTTGTAAACAGTTACAGCTATCTAAAATGAAGAGGGCTGCATTAATAGTAGTGAGCATCCCAGGAAATAGTAAATTACTACTTTTAGTGGTGATATTAGAGAGATTTCTGTATTTTAAGTTCAATTTATTTTTTCTGCATTATAAATTTTACTGTGAGTCTTAAGAAAATAAGTCATCTATAGTCCCATTAAATTATATTTGACCCCAAATCCTTCTGAACATCTACCCTTAAGATTTGCAAACATTTATTCATAAAGATATGTGTTCCCTGATGTTCATTGCAGTACATGAAAACAACCAACCAGAAAAAGTTGAAAACCATATAATTTCACTCATATATAGCATATAAAACTGAAAGCAACAAACAAACAAGACAAACAAGCAAAAACTCAACAGACAAGTTTGGTGGTTACCAAAGGGAAATGGGGGCGGGTAGAGAGAGGTAGATAAGAGTAAAGGGGCTCAAACATATGGTGACGAAAGGAGATTTCACTTTGGATGGTGAATACACAATGCGATATACAGACGATGTATTATTGAATTATACACTTGAAACCTACATAATTTTATTAAGCAATGTCACCTCAATAAATTTAATAAAGAAAGAAAAGAATTAATCTACATTTTAATGTCTAACCAGTCTAGAATTGAAGACTTTTATACAACTATGTTATCAATAATGTTCTAGCAGCTAATTTGCTGATATTAAGTAGAACTTATTTTCATAAAAGTCTTTCCATTCTGCTCAATGACCAATTACTGACCACATACTCTTTGCACAACATAAGAGTAATAATAGAAATCTATTATATAAAGCATGCCAGTGACATACAGATTAAGTTAGAATAATTCCCTTCAGAGAAATATAAATGATAGGCTAATTCTCTTCTTCCCACAAGGGGTCAGGAAAGAGTATAATTTACCTTTTTATGCCATCTCTTCAGCTCTCCTTTTGAATTACTCTTTCATTTTCTATATCTTACTACTAAGATTTTCACATTGAAAAGAGCCCTCTGAATCATATTTCAAAATTTATTGTTTCATTGAATACTTTCTTAATATATTAGCAGCAAGTTGCATAATTATTTGTTGTCCTAAGACAAAATCCTATAGCAAACTTAAAATAACTCTCCTGACCTAATTCAGCATCTCCTAAAAGCACTTCCAATGTGACAACATGAAGATTCAGTATAAAATATCTTTATAGAAGCAGCAAGAAAACAACACCAATGTGCCATGACCGTGGGAGCATTTGGCACAAGGAGTATTTGAATAGCACTTTTGCTTCAAGATGGTGTGTAACTTGTTCATTCAAAGGGACTCATTGCAGCTATCATTTCAGTTTACTAGTGACTTCTAGAATTCACATTTCTTTTATCCAAAATGTTTCAAAGATTTGACATATTATATATGAAGTGGTGAGAATGCATATTTCTTTGGCTAGTAATTGTGCAATGTAACATTAAAAGATTTTAGTTATTCTTGATAAAATCAAAAGAAAAATTTTACAAATACCCTGTGCCTTAATATGTATTTAATTATTCTATTATAGTTAGATTGGTAATGTTTGTTTCCAATCGGGGATGCTTTTGTCTAGTAGTTCTCAATACACGTGCTGCCTAGAGATTTACAATATGTGAAGGATGTAATGAAAAAACAATAAAACACAAATGTTTTACTTTTCTGCTTAATTTCGAGAGTTAGAGAAACTTGCCAGAAGTAAATTTATATTAACTGTATCTATTCCTTGATATTTAAAGAGAGAAGTGAAATGAGAGGAATCATCTCAGTTAAGTAGGATTACAAGGGAAATGTAATCTCTTCTACATGTTTTGTTAGCAAGTTAGAATTTTTACTTCACACTCTGTGCAAGTTTTAAATCCATTCGACATTTGTTTCTAATTATCAGCCATTACTCCTTTGTGATTATCAAACTTACATCTACCTTTGTTTTCTGAGTAAAAAATAACTGTTCACTTCTGAAGTTAACTGAATGCAATAAGATGTGATGAGATCAAATAATGATTTCATTGAGCACAGACAGGGACATGTACTCTAAAAGGGACAGATTGCAGGAAATTCCTTCAAACCCAAACAAAATCATTTTCCATTAAAAACCCTCTAAATTACTAAAGAATAAAACAAATATCAACACGCAATGAGCAAGTTATTAAAAATAAAGAGAAATATAAATAATATAAAAATAAATATCTTCTTCAGAATGAGAAAAAAAAAGATGCTCAATGAGCTCAGTAAACCTAACAAGAACAGATTTTAGCTAGCAACTTGAAGTTGCTGATGTTTTTTGCACAGTTCAGATTCCCAAGGTTGATACAGTGCTCCCTCCCACAACTCTGACATGTATATAAACTCTGAGCTCTCCAAAGCCCACTGCCAGTTCTCTTCGTGGACTAACTGCAACAGAGAGACTAAAGATGGTTCCTTTCTTACCCATATTTTCTCTACTCTTGCTGGTTGTTGTTAACCCTGCAAATGCCAGCGGTCATTACGACAAGATTTTGGCTCATAGCCGTATCAGGGGCCGAGATCAGGGGTAAGTCAGTGGTTATAAATCTTTTTTCCCTCTGCCTTAGCTTTCTGTATGTACAAGTATACATAAAGTTTTTTCTACTTATTACAGAGTAATAAGGAAAAAGAAAAAGTGAGTGTTTTGTGATTTATATGTGTCTTAAACTTTAAAAATTATTGTCAAAATAACGTGTATAATTGCCTTTTTATGAATGGTATATAATTTTAATCTAATTAATAACATTTAACAGGACATTTCTTTATAATTCAGTTTACTTGTGTTTTTATTTCATTTTGAAAATGCAGAATGAGATTTACAAAACTGAAGAATCTATGGTTAAAAGCTCTCATGTAAACAGCTTTGAAATGTCTCGCATCATGTTAGGAAATTTTTATTTTAAGTTGCAATTTATATAAAAATTAAATAATGGGTAATGTAACCAGTTCTCTGAAATTTTTGGAACATTTAAGAAAGGTTTTAAATTTACATTCTGTAAAATTGCAAAAACAATTTATATTTCCTAGGTTAAATTTAGCTATAATTTAGCACTTTTTAAAGATATTGGTCATAATTTAGTCTCTTAACTAATCATTTATAGTTTTTAAAAAATGTATTTTGGCACTTCTTAAGTCTTAGAGGAATTTTCATAATGCTCAAATCTTTGTCCTATGGTGCAAATAAGAATTCCATCTCTTTAGAGAGAGAGAGGAAAAAAAAAATTTAAAATTCTGGCAGAGGATGTTCTGATTTATTACTTCCATTTGAAAAAAAATATTATTTCTTTCTGCAGCCATGCCATTTAATTTTAGCACTCATTTATTTCCGTGATGACTTACATCCACTATTAGAGTATAATGTCTGTAGATATAGTAAAACTTTTGATCTCTGATTCCTCATTGTTCTAAGAGCTCTAAAGGCTCTCCACACCCAAAATGAGCATATTTGGTTTAAAAAGGGCCAATGGATTATTTACTATTAAAAGTGATGAGACATTAAAACAAAATTATGGTAAACTTAATGCTGCTTTTATATTTCTATTAGGTTAATTTTTGGAACACTGACAATTTACTCTCACGAATGCATAATTTCTTCTCTCTTTCTTTTCCATAGACTTTAGTTTGTTTGATGTTAAGTAGGTTTGTATCAAGAATCAGATTTTTGCAAGACTAGAATCACATTCTTGAAAATCAAATCCACATGTTAACTGTTTTTGTTTTTTTTTTAACCACTTGACTTTTAGGTACAAAAAACTAGTCGTTCATTGAGACAGTGACTCATTTTGTTTATCTTTCAGCCCAAATGTGTGTGCCCTTCAACAGATTTTAGGCACCAAAAAGAAATACTTGAGTACTTGTAGGAACTGGTATCAAGGTGCCATCTGTGGAAAGAAAACGTAAGTCTCAGCTTTTTCTTAATATGCCCATTCCAAAGGCAACACATGATATCTATGCGTTTCTTAGGGCTTACACTCCATTTTCCTTAAAAATACTCTCCAAATTTGAGCTTTAAAAAAATGTATCACATCCTTGAATAAAGAAATTATCCCTGCATTTCTGCATATACTAGTGGAACTCTCATTCCCGAACCTATGTATCATGGAGGTCCAAAGAAGGCAAATGTCATGGTAATGTGATCTAGTAAAGAGTCAGTGTGAAGGAGACTGTCATTTCTATTCCTGGTTTAGCCTCTTTTCTCTTAGGCAAGTCAATTAACCTCAATGCCTCAGTTTCCTCATTTCATAAAAAAAAAAAAAAATAGGCCAAAGGAACAAAATGATCTGAAATTGCAGGGTTTTTGAGGCACAAATTAATGTGCGCCTACAGTTGTTTGGACATTATCTAAAGTACTTGAATTTACCTCAGAGTTGTCATCAAAGTTTAAAATTGGAAAGGACTTATATTTCATCTCTTCGTTTAAACCAGTAATCCATTACAAACTGCCAGATGCCCAGGTGTCCACAAAGGTGATAAAGCCTACCACTATGTTTACTATTTCAATAACCAAAATGACAATCACTTTTTAACTTATGTATTTCACTGATTAACTTAAAATTGAAAATCATTTTTATTACTTGATATATATGCTTATTGGTTTAATCTGTCAATAAATATTAGTAGAAAAAATATAATTCTGGGCATGATGAGAACTATTCATGTGGTCCAAGTTTTCATTTTAAAATGAAAGACCTGAGTCACAGAATAAGTTACTAAATCAAAAAGATTAAATGTGTTCTCCCCAATCAGGAAAACAGTGGAAATGGTTCCTCCTTGCTTCCTATTTAGACCCCAGGCACAGTGAGGGACATCTTGAGAGCTAGTGTACCACAAGGAGGACCTGCTTATCACATCATTATTAAATGTCAGTTACCCTAAATAGTATAGAAGGATTGGAAGATTGTTAGAAACTTATTCTTAATATTGGTACAAATAATAAATGTGGAGTTATTTAACCTCTTGCAGTCTTCATTTTCTTTACCTGTGAAATGTTGACTTAATACTTACAGAGTGTCTGAATGTAAATTGAATAGACAAATGTGAAATCACTAAACAACTAACTCACAATATCAAATTTTAACTTAAATTTTAACTATTTTAAACAAGTTACATATGTCGATGGGAAAAGGAGTTATGAGAAGATAGCTATAAAATCCATAGGATTATATTTATTTCCAAATAAGTAGGTATTCAAGGCATATAACTTTAGGTGGACTGTACCTCCCTATGGTAACCAAATCTAGGACATCACAGGACATTGCTGCCCGTTTCCACTTATTGGCTTAATAGAGTTTCAATGATGTTCATTTTTGACATGGGCATTAGTACTATTTGTGTGCAGACATGTGCTAGACTTGTGAGTCATTCATGCATTTACAATTACAATTACAAGTCAGTGGCTGCAATGATGCAGGCCAGGCCCCGGCTGGGAACTCCAAGACTAAATTCTTCTCTTTGTTCTTTCTATTCATGGTTACCAAGAGGCATAATTGGAATGCATGCTAACTACATAAGAGAAATATTTAGTGGAAATCTTTATTACATCCTTCCTGGAAGTTAAGAAGCGTGATATAATCTTACTTATCCATCCAAATATATTAGAGATGCCAAGGCTTGTCCAAAGCATAGGCCAAGACTTTTTCTTGCTTCTCATTAAAAAAAGCTTTTCCATTTTGAAGCCAAAAATATAACAATGTCTCTTTTGTTTAATTATATTGGCTTATTTCCCCTGAACAACTTCAGTTTTCACAGACACATTTACATCTATGCCCTGGAATAAATGTAAATAGTAGTTGCTAGTTTCAAATAACCAAAGAAATCAATATTGACAGAAAGAATGCCTAATTTACCATCTACTTTCAGTGGCTAAAATTTCCAATGATATCTTTAAGACTTTATGTCTTAGTTGAGAGAAATGTTTGTCTTCTGATTGAACAGTTGCTTGGAGATATAAGGAGAACAACTGGGCAGGTCTAATGAAAATCAAAATTTCGTAGATTTAAGGTATTTCTCAAAATATGTATTGGTCAAGTAATATAGAATTTTATAGACTTCCTTTTAAAGAGTGTCAGTGACATTTTCAGCTGGTATTTCCATGAGATTTTAAATACTACTCAAAAAATGAAGACAAATTTCCCACTTTCATAGATGTATGTAGTAATTTTTTACTCTTGTTTGTTCTACCGACCATATGGGAACTTTTGAGTTTTGTGTAGCATAAATATTCTCCTGAAAAACTACTTTATCTGTTTTTAAAATATCAACTCAGATAACCATATTGCTTAACTATTAGCTGAAATTGCTGTTGATGTTTTTGAAATTCTATCCCATCTAGTATATTAATTCTCTACATTAAGACTGATCTCTGGGTTATAGAAATTTCTGTTACATTTTTGTTTTCCTCTTTTACTTACGTTTTTATTTCAAGTAAACTTTTTCAGTCATGAACTATAAAATATGTCTCATTTTCTTATTGTTTGCAGTATATGACAAAGTGAATGTGTAAGTAATTCTTAATCCCTTGACATCAAATATTCAACTGTTTATATGGAGACCTATGTAAATAAAGTTGTTTTGGGGTCTCCTATGTTTGAATATGTTTTAAAAAAATCCTATTTTTGAAATTATTTTCAAATTAGAGAACAATTTGAAATTAGCATTCTTACATAATTTTGTCTGTCATCTATCAACTATACTTAAGCCAGTATTTCATGTCAGAATTTTTTCTCATTCATGTTGTCATATTTTACTACATATAAATGTATATTCAAAAACAACATTACATTATACTTTTAAAATTTGCATTGAGAAAAAAGAGAAATAGGAATCCAAGATCATAAACAGGAGCACAAATCATAGACAAACAATTAATGGAGCTGGTTTCAATTCAAAAAGCTTATTTACTTTTGGTTAACTCTATAAGACCATTTCTTATATCACTAAAAATTCTACTTTTTGAAAATTAACCTTTTGCAATTTTTATCATACCAAGAAAAAGTTTTTTATGCTTATAACTTGTGATCTTTCTCATAAATATATTGAAATTAATTCACTTAAACTTCTGTAGCATAATTATCAAAACTAGATTAAAAGCTGGAAAGAAATATCTGGATGAGCTAATATATGTTTAATTACTATATTACAAGAAACTTAGTCCATAAGTAGGTACCTTAAGTGACATGACAAAATGATCTGTATTTCCTCTTACTTGTACTATTCTCTTTATTTCCAATTGACATTCATCTTCATATTTCTACTGAGAGGAAACAAAGCCTTCTGTAAAATTTTAATTAAAAATACTATCTATAATAGATCTTTAAAAAGTCTAGAAAAATGAAGATCAGGTATATAGTTAGTAAAGTGAAAAAATGGAAGAAATTATATAGATGACTTCAGGTTATTATTTTCTCACAAAATACAGTAAATTGGAGAGCTATTTTGGATATATCTTTATTTGCTTAAATTTTCTGGTCTGTTACCTTAATTAATTATTGCCTATATATAATTTAACATACTTTGTTAACTTTGAATGGAGTAGCATCTTTTGAACATTTTATTCTCGTAACTTCAAGCAAACATTTAAATTTAGTCTTTTCAAACTTTACAAAATAAAAGATTTTAAAAGTTTTCTTTAATATGACCAAATGAAAACTTTATTGGCAATTGAAAACAAAAATGGCATTCTTTTAGTTAGCAATGAGATAGCTTTTATTGATCAGAATGGCAAAATTCATTTCCTGATGTTCCTAGTTTTTAATAACTTTATGCTAATAAACGTTTTTAGCTATTTATAATTTACAAAATGATTTTCAAATCGAATTTTGAGATTCACAACCACCCTATGAGTAGGCATTATAGCTTTGTAAAATAACTTGCTCAAGGTCACACATCTGCCAAATAGTGGAACTGGGAACCAAACTCTATTGTTCTGTCTCAAGATCTTAGAATTTTCCACAATGCCGTAAGGCTATAGTTAAAAATCAAATCAATATAAATACCTCGGTGTCAGAAAAAAGAAACGATTTCTAGATTCTTAAAAATTCATGGCAATAGGTGATATGCTTTATTAAATTTGTGTCAAAATGTATTTTATGTAGTTCTCCATTTTAATATTAATTTTCTCCCAACATACAGGACTGTGTTATATGAATGTTGCCCTGGTTATATGAGAATGGAAGGAATGAAAGGCTGCCCAGCAGGTAAAATTTCAATTATTGAATAAAATGAGGAACTTGTGTGAGGAAAAAGTTTGAGGTAGCTTTTAGAGGAGCCATTTGTGTGTGTATGTGTGTGTTTAACATCATAATAAGGCCTACATATACTCTCATTCATGTTAATTATGAATTTATCATGGTGATAAAGTATTAAAATATACTTCTCACGCACTGAATGCTGAACAATACAACAGAAACTCAGTCATAAATTTAAATTAGTTCAGCTTTCCTTCATGAACAAAAATTCCCTCTACAAAAATCCCTTTCTTTGAATTTGACTAGAAACATGTAGCTGATTACTGGGCAAGGCATCATCTTTTCTAATTGAACAGCTCTGATTTTACAATGTTCTTCATATTGGAAGTTGGTTTCCTATAACTCTGCAAACTAGAGAAAAAATAGTTCATCTATTTCCTCTTTGAAATGACAGCAATTCTGATATTTAACACCGATCATCACACCCTTCCTCCAGCTACTCTCTCTTCCCCAACAGAATCATCTCTTCTCTGGGCTAGTCATCCTCACTTCCTATGAAGTTACATAGACTTTGGAGCCCTCACTGTCATGGACACCAATCCATAAAAATCTTCTAGTTCAGTCATCTTTTTTTCTGATTGTGATCCCAGACTGGTGTTTACAATTCATGTGGGTCTAAGCAGCTGAGAGAATATTAAGACAAATACCTCCATTTTGGTTAATGTCATTGGTTACAAAGTCATATCATTAGCTCATACTGAATTTGTAGTCAATTAATATTATTATAGTAAACTTAAGCATGGAACTTACATAGAACCCTGTTACATTTAACCTGTTAATTTTGATTCATTTTCCCTATCTTGTTGGGTTCTTTCTCAATCCTGATTTTGTAATTTAAAATATTAATTATATTACTTATTCCTGTTATATTCACAAATGTAATAAACATTTCTTCTATGATATTGTCCAAATCAGACTAATTTTCAAATAAGATAGGATTATAAAATATAAGTGCCTGAACCAAACTTCAGATTGACATTCATGTATTAGTTTTTCTTCTGAAGTTCAGGAAAACTGTTCTGGAAGTGTTAGATACTTTGATCTATTTCCTTCCTGAGGTCATAATGAAGAGAAGGAGGTCTATCTATTTCTTTTAAGAGACCGACATCTATAAAAATTATATCCCTATATCTAACAATATCATATTATTTAGGAACTTTAAGCCAATGTGAAAGAAAATACTACCTTTGCTGTGAAATAACCAGAGATATTTACTGATAATTACAATTGAGCTATTATTGACATAGAAAGATTGACACCCAAATAGACTAAATGTTGAACAAGGATGACAATTTAAAATTTATTTTCCCTCAACACAAAGGATATATGAAACAAGTTTTCAATAGTATTTCATTACTTAGCATCAAAATGCAATTTTCTTATAAAGTCGATGACTCATAATTTTATTGTTAAAATTATCAGTTCTTTGTATTGGGGAATTAGTGTAATGTGTAAATGAGTGTGAAATAATATTCTTGAAATAAAATCTTAAATATTTATTCATTACTTTATTATTTCAGTTATGCCTATTGACCATGTTTATGGTACTCTGGGCATTGTGGGAGCCACCACAACACAGCACTATTCCGATGTCTCAAAACTGAGGGAAGAGATAGAAGGAAAGGGATCATTCACTTACTTCGCACCAAGTAATGAAGCTTGGGACAACTTGGATTCTGTAATTAATTATTTTTTAATATAATTATTTTTTAATGTTATTATTATTTTATTTTAATTACCTTATTAAGTTGAAAAATAATAGAAATTTTATATCTTTCTATTATACATATGTGAAAATACATGAAAGGATAAGTTATTGAGGGTAAAGAGTAAATTATTGTAATATGTGCATAAATGAAGTAACTTCATTTTTGATCGTGAGAAAATATGTGTAATTTTAGATAACATATCTAATAAAATGTTAACTTAAGAAGCCTAGTGGAATTTAAAATTTATTATAAAGTGTATTAGTATTTTAATTATATGTAAACACATATGGACATTCAGGGATTGACAGATGTATAAATACATGTGTGGATATTTAAATGAAGTGTTGTAAATAATGCATTTGATTTTTCAGACTTTTCGTGCATAGTACTACATTATGACTCAATTTCCAAGTCTGTAAAGCAAGTATAGAAATATATTCCTATTTTGTACTTGATATGAAGATGCACTGATAATCACTACTAAAGTTGAATAATATTTAGTAAAACTTAGGTAGATTCTTCTAAATATTATCTTACTACATTAATTGTGTGGTTAACTGTTCTCATTATAGAACTCTCTCTCTCTTTCATCTGGTTACCTTTGACCACATCTCTAACCACTTTTCTGGTTTCTTTTGTTGACTCTTCTTCCTTACCTTAAGAATGTGTCTTATTAAAGTCTGCAGGAAGAGACTTTGCTCTTCAGCTATCACTTTAGTGCATATAATCATGAAATCTTTCTTGTACTTGCTTTCCTTGGAACCCCAAGAGACTATTAATATCCATCTTAATATTTCTACTTGGATATACCATTAATTGAAAAGGTATCTAAAATTTATGCCACCCTCTTTCTCCCCATAATTGCTTTTCAGCTGCCTTTTCCCCGTAATTGGCAATAGTAACCTCAGTCTTCAGATTTGAAAATTGTGAGTCATCCTTAACTCCTCTCTCTCCGGTTCTTACAAACTAACTCTTAATCCCCCATATGCCATGTTTTACCCTCCTAATACCCTCATTTCTGCCGTGCATTACCTCTGTATTAAACTTCTTAAAGCCCAGTCTAAATGTTATATATCAGTGCCACAAAATTTTTAATAGTTTCCCACTGCCAGTTTCATTTATGCTTTACTCGGGCATTAAAGTCTTACCTGTTATTGCCTAGATACTTTTATATATTGTTTTTTAAATATTATCTGAGAGACATGAAAGTATGTACTAACCACATTGGACAACTTATGTTCTCCTAATATTCATCCTTTGTCAGCAACTGGACTTAGAATGATCATTACACCATTTCTATCCTATCTACCCTTCAAAACCTATCTCCAAACCTTGAATAGCTGGCTTTCCTCATTTAACCCCTGAAAACATTTTTACTCCTTCTGGCCTTTATCTTACTGTTTATTTTTACATGCCTTTATATAAGTACCTTAAAGGGAGAAACTTCAACTGACCATTGTATTTTCCATAGCACTGTGTATAGTATGATATAATATATGCTATTGGGTAAATAAAAAAGTACGGAATGGTTGAATTCTTAAATTTGTTTTTGAATAAACAAAATCCTTGATTAAATGAAAATGTACATACAAATATAGTACTTTCTGTTTTGTTTATCACTCAAAATAATTTTTAAAAATTTCATATCCTCCTAAGCTTTTATATTGAGATTGTCTCTTTCTCAATATATTCATTTAAAATACTTATTTTTGTAAAAGTACCCAAAAATTCAGGATCCTTAACTGAGTACCTGAACTTACAAAATTCCTTAATCAATTGATACAATGTAATTTAAGTTATTTATGCCAATTTGGTTTGCCGAGCTAAACAATGTAATAACAAGAGATGAGAAACAGTATAATTGTAAGAATATTAATAATGAACAATAAAATAAACTTCTGTCATTTTAATTTTTTCTAGGATATTCGTAGAGGCTTGGAGAGCAATGTAAATGTTGAATTATTGAATGCTTTACATAGCCATATGGTTAATAAGAGAATGTTAACCAAAGACTTAAAAAATGGCATGATTGTTCCTTCAATGTATAACAATTTGGGGCTTTTCATTAACCATTATCCTAATGGGGTAAGTTTCATTAATAAACAGTACACTTCTGAGTAATAGTGCCCTTAATTTTTTTCTGTACTTTTTATATAATATTCACAGAAATAATAAAAGTTAGTGAATATAAGTGCCATATCATGACTTTCTCCACATTTAAGGCATGCAAATTTCTGATTAAGTGACTGACTTATACTCAAGGGTGATTATGAGGAAGAAATTAAATTGACAGTTTATTGACAGTAGACTTAGATGTTCTAATAAAGTACTTGATGTGTTTAAAAATATAATACAGAAAAAAATTAAAAATATAATATCGAAAAGAATAATAAATAAGAATGTATCAGAGAGTTTATCAAAAAATAATTGGAGAATAAGTATTCCTGTATTCACCTTCTGGTTACTATATCGATTTAGATTTTTGTGTAGATAGGAGTCTTTGCACAAAGCTTACAAGTTCATAGGGCTCTTTCAACAGTCAAATTTTCAGGGACAAGAAAGGTCACTGATGAAGCAATATTTAGAAAATTACTAGAACAGAACCAATTATATTAATGCAGCAATTATTTGTTTTTCTCTCTCAGAAATTATTTTCAGACTATTTAGACCTCTATGTAATTCACTGATCTATATTAGAAATAGTTGATTACTACCTCAAAAAAAGAAAAGAATAAAAGTAATAATTCAAATTAAAAAATGTTTTGCCTTTTGTTTTATGATATGTTAAATGTAACTGAACTTGAGTTCTCTACTCAAGTTCTCTACTCAAGTTTTAGACATAACAATATGTAACTCTTCATTCTCAGTATTTAAATTCAGAATTTTGATTTCTTCACTGATACTTTTACTAGCATAAATGAAAAATAGTCAGTAGGCTTGCTGTGTCAGTGGTCAGTGGATAGCTCTGATTCTTGCAGTTTGGTTTTCTCAAATAATTATAGGTTGTCACTGTTAACTGTGCTCGAATCATTCATGGGAACCAGATTGCAACAAATGGTGTTGTACACGTCATTGACCGTGTCCTTACACAAATTGGTACCTCAATCCAAGACTTCATTGAAGCAGAAGATGATCTCTCATCTTTCAGGGTAAGTACAAGAAGTAACAGTAGATCACGTTGGATCATTGAAATCCCCTCACTTTTCCTGCCGAAATCTAAAAACAATAAAAAATGCTGTTAAATCTGGCAGAAATATAACAAATATATTTCTTAAAATGAGACTTTTCATTTCAGACAAAAGAAATCATCTCATATGAAATAGTAATATTTATGTGGACAATATAGATAAAGAATGGTTAACTATGTGACTGCAGTCTATTTAGTGTATTTAGAATGTGTCCATCACAGTTATTATAGGTACTGCTGGATATTGCTACAGTCATACAAACAATGGCAAAATTTTCATTCTTATAAACATAGTTTGAGGAGAGTTGGAAAAACTACAATTGGTGTCTCAAAAAGTAATGTCTTAAAGATCTAACAAGAGCAAACTTTAATAATTTTCTATAAAATGGGCTCCTTCGTGTCAGACTAAGTAAAGTGTGTTATAATTTTCTTTTCAATTTGCAATGTGCAAGCCTCTGAAAAGCACATTTTTGTTTCAGGCAGCTGCCATCACCTCTGATATATTGGAAGCCCTTGGAAGAGATGGTCACTTCACACTCTTTGCTCCCACCAATGAGGCTTTTGAGAAACTTCCACGGGGTGTCCTAGAAAGGATCATGGGAGACAAAGTAGCTTCTGAAGGTACAAAAACATCTTTCTCTCTGAGAATCTTCCCAGAATACAAGAAGAAAATGAACTAAAGCAAAACAAAACAAAACAAAAACAAAAAACAAGATTGTCATGCTAATATTATCAGCTTTGATAAACAAAGAGAAAGAAAAGCTTTTCTGAGGTGGACTATAAAAATCTTAAATACCAAAGTCTTTGAAAGAGTATGCAAAGTAATTAAATAACTAATTTAATAATTAATTTAATTAAATTAATTAATAATCAATCAAATTAATTATTTAATTAATACTCTTTCAAAGAGTATGCAGAGCAATTAAGTAATTAATTTAATAATTAATTAAAGTAATTAAAATAAGAATTTCCTAAAGATCACATTTTTGTACTGCTTTCAAGTAAATAAATAGCAACATTAAAAAGGATTAGCAAATGTTAAAATGAAATATTAGATCAACAAATTTTAATATCATATACATATTATGAAATGCTCTTAATTCTAAATTTATGCTAAAAGATATACTAAGTTGAGAAAAATTGCATGGTTCTCTTGGGCCATTACTTATTGATACACAGAGTTTTTAAAGTAGATTTTACATGGTAACTAATACGTTTCATTTACTCAAACTATCCCAAAACATATTGAACCAATTTAAGATAGAAATTTTGAAGATACAGACATAGATATAATTTGATTATCTTATATCCCTGCAGATGTTCTTCAAGAAATTATCTATATTGTGGCTATATTCTAGATGTTGTCTTTAAAAATTGATTTGTTATTCAGCCTTTATTAACCTCTTTATGAATTATGTACAGCTATTCTATTAACAGTGTCTAATGCAACATACTGCTTGGGTGTTTTGGAAAGATAGTACTAGAAATATCTTTATAGGCATTCTGAGTGGAACAATTCTTTTTTACTTTCACATCAGAAATTACTTTTTTATGTTAGTGGGAATTTGATCTAACATTTTTCTAGTACTACACAAATCATTTCATACAACTGATCTTCCCTTCTTACTCCCTACTTAACCGACCCTTTTCTGCAATATAGTTGATTAAAAAATAATAATAAAAATAAAAAATAAATAAATAAACCAAGAACTTAGAATTTAATAACTTTCGGTAAATCCTTAGGTCTTACTTATGTATTATATTTGTTAGGAGTAATTAGTTCCACAGTGAAACATGGCTTTAAGGGTAAAATGCTTTTTTCCCTTGATATGAATGCTCGCTCTCTTTATTTTGTCTTCTAGCTCTCATGAAGTATCACATTTTAAACACTCTGCAGTGTTCTGAAGCTATTATGGGAGGAGCAGTCTTTGAGACTCTGGAGGGAAACACAGTTGAGATAGGATGTGATGGTGATAGCATAACAGTAAATGGAATCAAAATGGTGAACAAAAAAGATATTGTTACAAACAATGGTGTTATCCATTTGATTGATCAAGTCCTGATTCCTGATTCTGGTAAGCAACAGTTTCATTTTCTTCTACTTTTTTTTTTATCAGTTATGATGCCTCAAGAGTAAGTCCATGAAAAATGAGTGTGTAATATAAGGAAGGGTATGTGAAGCACAAACACAAAGTAAATAGGGAGGTGAGTGATAAGTTTGTGCTCGTGTCATCATTGGCATTTCATACATGATACCTTGGTTTTCTAGGTATACTGTTTATAAAAGTTCTCACACAACCAGTTTTCTGGAAAATATAAAGAAATATATAACCAAATAATCAGCTTCATATAAATGAAAGAGCTATAGTGCTCAGATTAGAGTCAAGAGGTGAGCAATAGAAAATTAAAGAAAACAGAAACTAAGAAGACAGAAAGATATTTTCCTTCTGAAATGTTTTGTGGTTATCAACCCCCAAAAAGAGAAGCTGGAATTCTTATTAGGGAAAAGCAGGATGTCTTATCACATTGTCAGCAAACAGCTTATAGAAAACAGCCAAGAATTGATTTACTAATTTCATGATGATGATAATAACAATGATGACATTTGGGGGATGGCAATGGTTTATTTTACAGCCAAACAAGTTATTGAGCTGGCTGGAAATCAGCAAACCACTTTCACAGACCTCATGGCCCAGTTAGGTTTGGCATCTTCTCTGAGACCAGATGGAGAATATACTTTGCTGGCACCTGTGAATAATGCATTTTCTGGTACGTACTGGACACTGTCATTCTTGCCCTCCCTTCCCCCAACCAAACACACCCTTTTACTTCACCATGATTGTCTGCAATAAGAAACAACAGACATTTTACAAGATTTTGATTAGTTTCTGCATTGGCTACACACAAGATATTAGCACTATGTAGTCTCTATTAAAATGTCCTTTATTACAAAACATTTCATTATAATAGATAATAGCTTGTAGGGAGTGAAAGTTTGTGGTAAGGGATATTCACTTATTCTCTAAATATAACCATATTTCCAACACACATTACGATTCCTAAGAAAAATAAATTTGATTTCTTTATTTAACACTAACACAAAAATATTTAGGAATAAATAGATATATTTTGCATTTTAGAATTTGACAAGATGTTAGATTATAAATTAATAAAAACAAGGAAATATATACTTCCATATTAAGATGTAAACTATTATTATAAGTATTTTACCTAGTAACTGTTCTTCAAGGACAGTGTTTACAGTGTTTAGATTAATGCTATCTGCTACTTTTTCCAGAAAAGTGATTTCGCAGACATATTTAAAACATTAGCTTAATTTAATAATTAAATAAACAAATAAGCATTACCTTTTTTGCATATTTTCAAATACTAAATTGTGATATAGAAATTATTAATAAAAAATTCAAATTCCTAGAAATGTTTTTCTTCTTTGAACTAACAATGTCCATATGTTAACCCACCTTTAAGAGGTTGTGTGATTTGATTTTTCTCAGTAATAAAGATAAATTTACAAATGATTCATTGGTAGTCTTTCATGTGACTAACGGATATCAAATTCTCAGAAAACGTTTTGACCAGCATTAGAGTTGAACTTTAACCGTAGACCACGTAAAACTATGTAGCCCTCACAGAAATGAAACCCATAGTTTGGACTGCTTGGAATCATGTTATAGTCAATTGATGAAATAGCTCATAGAGTTTCTATTGATGCATAGAATTCATTGCCTTCAACACTTAGTTGAGTCATATATGAGTGTTGAATCCATAATATCAATAGTATTGAATTATTTATTTTCATAGTATTCTCTTACCAGGAGAAACTTAAATGCTTTCTACATAAAATCATCTTTTTCTTTAAAAATTTATTTATAGATGATACTCTGAGCATGGATCAGCGCCTTCTTAAATTAATTCTGCAGAATCACATACTGAAAGTAAAAGTTGGCCTTAACGAGCTTTACAATGGACAAAAACTCGAAACCATTGGAGGCAAACAGCTCAGAGTCTTCGTGTATCGTACAGTAAGTGAATCAGAAAAATAGAAAATATCCACATTGGCCTAAGTGTCAAATGACATGCATTTGTGAAAGTGTTGTTACAACAATTATTTCTCAGAATTATTATGTGATTTTAATGATAAATATGCATAAGAAGATCAGGTAGCTGAGCAACATGTATGAAAAGACTGAGAAATTACACAAAAAGTATGATATATTGATAAGTCAGGAAATTTGGTGACAGCAGAAAATTTGCATTATAAAGTTATTATAAATAACTTTATGTTCTAAAGCATTAATTATTTCAATTCCAGAAGCTGCTAAAACTCCTATAAAATAAGCTTTCTAAAAATTCAAGGATAGTTTGTATACAAATTAGTTTCAGTTATATAACATAGTGATTCAATATTTATATACTTTACAATGTGAACACCACACTAGATCTAGTAATCATCTGTCACCATGCAAACTTATCACAATATTATTGATTATATTCCTCTTCACATTTTTCACTCATCTCCCAACCCCACCTATATCTGGAAACCATCAGTTAGATTCCTGTTTCTATTAGTCTGTTTTTGTTTTGTTTTATGTGTTCTGTTTTTGCTTTATAATCCACATGTAATTAAAACCATATGGCATTTATCTTTCTCTTTCTGACTTATTTTACTTAGTATAATACTCTCTAACACTATCCAGGTTGTCAAAAATAGCAAGATTTCATTATTTTATTGCTGAATATTATTTTATTGTATATATACACTACATCTTCTTTATCTACTTACCTATTGATGGACACCTTCCATATTTTGGTTATTATAAATAATGCTGCAATGAACTAAGGAGATATATATAGAGAGAGAGAGAGAGACAGAGAGAGAGACAGAGAGAGAGAGAGACAGAGAGAGAGAGAGAGAGAGATAGATAGATAGATAGATAGATAGATAGATAGATAGATAGATATAGATATAGATATAGATATAGATATATCTTTTCAAATTAGCATTTTCATTTTCTTCTGATAAATACCTAGTAGTGGAACTTCTGGGTTGTATGGTTAATCTATTTTTAATTTTTTTGAGAAATCTCCATACTGTTTTCCATAGTGGCTACAGCACTTTGCAGTCCCATCAACAGTGCATGAGGGTTTCCTTTTTTCCACATCCTCACCAACACTTGCAGTTTGTTGACTTTTTGATAATAGCCATTCCGACTGGTGTGAGATGGTATCTCACTGTGGCTTTGATTTGAATTTGCCTGACGATTAGTAATGTTGAGCAACTTTTCATATATCTGTTGGCTATTTATATATTGATCTATAGTCCTTTAAGTTTACATGGTAATTTTTATATAGGATTAAATATGTAGGATGATGTTTTACTGTAAGATTACAATTCAGCCACTGAACCTATTTAAATAACTTTCAAAATAAATTTTTATAGATGCATAATAATTTCTGAACTCTATAAAATGGTTCTAATGTACTTTATCTGAGGAAAAATTTCTAGAAAATATTGCTTATCAAAATTGCAGTGTAACTAGTGGTGCTGTTCAGTTTCAGCCCAGGCAGCACATGCAGCTGTAGTTAATATATTTCACAAAAAGTCAAACATTACCTATAATTGAATGTAATACCCAATAACTGCTCATTACAGGTACACGATTTCAAGACACACATTTTAAAGGATTCAGAAAATGGTCTGCACTTTAAATTATACATATTTGTTCAAAAACACTATAACTAAATCAATAATTTCACTTATAATTGATCTTACAGTCAAGAAAATATAATAAATATTTCTGAAGATCACAAGAGACACAGAAGTCATGAAACTTTATGGTGAAAGAGGAAGCTAAAGAGTGAAAGGATTAAAGTTTCCTAAGAGGGTTAGGAAAATGGTTAGAACATAGAGAAGAATGATGGAAAATGTTGAAGTGGAATTCTATGGAACTTTTGTTATTTACTGACAAAACTACCTGCCTGACACACAGGGTGGTATAACTAGTGGTAGAAAACATGATTGAATAAGAAGTGTGATGTCAGATGGTGCAAAATCTTAAAAACAGAGAAGAGAAGCTGCTTCCTTTGGCCATAGAGGTCAGGTGACCTCTTAGAAGCATCAATTTAGACATTTACTTATTTGACTCTTTCCACATTGAAAATTTCAAGTAAGGAAATGGACCGCTGTATCTTTTTTTCTTTGCTAGGCTGTCTGCATTGAAAATTCATGCATGGTGAGAGGAAGCAAGCAAGGAAGAAATGGTGCAATTCACATATTCCAAGAGATCATCAAGCCAGCAGAGAAATCCCTTCATGAAAAATTAAAACAAGATAAACGCTTCAGGTAAGCTTATTAGTTTCACCTTCACAAAAGAATGAGAGCTATTATCATATGTTTGTTTCATAGTTAGTATTCCAAAATGCATTTAGTATTCAGTATTGCTAAGAATAGAATTTAGAATAAGAAGTCTATGCAAATGTTTTCAAAACTGAAATATGTTCTTAACTTTATTTCGCTCCTCGATGCACTGTAATATAACTTGGTAGTTGAAAAACAATTTCATAAACTGAACTACTCCTTATTTTTATAATTAAATTTTTTAAATGATAATATATACTAGCAAAGACTTTAGTAAAATATAAAATAAAAAAAATGCTTTTTATTTGTTATAAATTGTGACATTGTCTTGTTTCATAGAATAAAAACAAGGCTTAGGAAATTTAAAAGTCATATGTACATTTAAATAATTTCCCCATGATAAAACTTTCTTAACAGGTAAATTGCATTGGAAACATGAAAATGTATGAACAATTTTCTCATGCTTTTTGCAATACATGTATTTTATTCTATTCCATACATTGTGGGAGAGCATACCAGACTTAAATCTAAATTTAAAAGTTGAGAATCATATGGTTTCACTCATATGTGGGATGTAAAACTGAAAGCAACAAACAAGAAACAAAAACTCATAGACACAGACAAAGCTTAGTGGGTACCAGAGGGAAAGTGGGGAGGAAAGGAGGTAGATATGGGCAAAGAGGTTCAAATATATGGTGACAGAAGGAGATTTGACTTTAGAAGGTAGACACCCAATGCAATATACAGATTATGTGTTATTGAATTGTACGCTTGAAACCTATATAATTTTATTAACCAATGTCATCCAAATAAATTTAATTAAAAAATAAATCTAACAAAATAAACACATGCTCTTCCTGCTTAGCATCTTCCTCAGCCTTCTAGAAGCTGCAGATTTGAAAGAGCTCCTGACACAACCTGGGGATTGGACTTTATTTGTTCCAACTAATGATGCCTTTAAAGGAATGACTAATGAAGAAAAGGAAATTCTGATTCGTAAGTAAACATGAATACCAGATATTTGTCCTTTGATTTCAGGATCTCATTTCCTCTTCAAGTGTTCTTGCCCAGACAACAGCCTCAAAAATGTCTCCTCTTTCATATTCTTGTCTAGCTTTAGTTTTCTTTAATTTCACCTGGAGTATGTGGAGAGTCACTCATTAATTTTCTTAATTAACTGCATACTGTCATGTTGGGTTAGATGTTCATTATTTCTATTAAGGTGACACAATTAGGTGACAAAGAAGGGAATGGTTTCAAAAATAATTTGTTTTTTTTTTCCTCCCAGTTAGTTGGATAATATTTTGATTGAACTGATTGAAATGACTGTATATTTGACATAGCATTGATATCAACTTAAGTGAACAGTGACATTATGAGAAATTACACTGTGGAAATAATAGTTAAAGATAAAAAAATATTTTTCTATTTAGTCTTCATAGCATCAAAGTGTCAACAAAAGATGATATGTTATTAAATAAATATATATATTTTCCCCCTAGGGGACAAAAATGCTCTTCAAAACATCATCCTTTATCACCTAACACCAGGAGTTTTCATTGGAAAGGGATTCGAACCTGGTGTTACTAACATTCTGAAGACCACACAAGGAAGCAAAATCTATCTGAAAGGAGTAAGTTCTCTAGAATAAAGTGATGATCGTGTTAATCTATCATTTAATTATCTTAATGTTGATTTATTATCAAATTTCTCATTGACATCGTCCCCTGTTTTGAAAGGTAAATGATACACTTCTGGTGAATGAATTGAAATCAAAAGAATCTGACATTATGACAACAAATGGTGTCATTCATGTTGTGGATAAACTCCTCTATCCAGCAGGTTGGTAATTATTGAATTCATTAATGGACTAAATCTTTAATAGAAATATGTATATATATTATTTTATTTTACTAGTGTCAAATATACACTACATTAGTTAGACAATTGTATAATCCCCCCAATTGCCCCTTCTCACCTCTGGCTCTCCACATAACCATTACATTAATGCTAACTGCATTCCCTATCTCATGCTCCCCATCCCTGTGACCATCTATCAACTACTAATCTGTACTTCTTTAACCTTTGACCCCATTCTTCCAACTCCCCAACCCTCCTCCCTTCTGGCTGTCACCAAATTGTCCTCTATATTTGTGAGTCTGTTTTTGATTAGTTTGTTCTTTTTGTTCCTTGGGTTCTGCATATAAGTGAAATCATATTAGAAATCTATATTTTTATTTCACACATACTTGCCAATATTCATTTAATATTCGTCTTCATAGACACACCTATTGGAAATGATCAGCTGCTGGACATACTTAACAAACTGATCAAATACATCCAAATTAAGGTCAGAACATTATTGAATTTATTTCTAATGTGTTGAATATAAGAGACTAGAAATGTATACAATAATGAGTAGACGTACACTAAGCTTGAATTGCTATCCATTGATTATGTACCACTGGCCCACCTAAAAAGAAATGACATAATTTATTATGGTTTTATTCAATGAATATCTATTAAAACCTATGTAGAGCCACGCAGTGTATTAAGTGTTATGGGAAATATTGACTTGAATCAGATATGACCCTTTATTCAAATAGTTTTATAGTTCAGATAAGACATGCAGAAAAAACTATAATCTTTCTATCATCAAATATCTTTGCTACTGAATGTAAAAAATATGTAAAGCATTTACTTTAAAAAGTTGTCACTACTCACAGTAGTTAAAGGCAAAGGAATATTTTGCTTTTTTTTTTATCCTTATAGTATCAAAGTGTCAGAAACTATATGAAATACTATTTTATAAATCCTCTTAACTTTAACTATTCTATAAATTTTGGGACTGAGTAACAAACCCAGTAGTTTTTTATGCCATTTGCACCAAAGCAGGAAATTAGATGTTTCATATGAAGACTTCAATTCTGTCAAGTGTAATTGTAGCTTCACATTAATTACTTTAGTAAGAATTAAAGTGTTGCCATGATTTTCTTAATACAACTAAGTTTTATGTTTCTAATTATAAAAATTATTTTCAGTTTGTTCGTGGTAGTACCTTCAAAGAAATCCCCATGACTGTCTACAGTAAGTACTAAATGAAGATTTGTCACTAAAATTAAAATAATATATATTTTTTTATTTTTTAAAATAAAGATTGTTGATAGTCTGGTATTAAAATTCTAAACAATGGCAAATTTCATCCCACTTGAAATAAGGCTACTCTCAAGCCCTTAGCCATCTCAGGGCAGGATGGGAGACAGTGTGCCAAAGAACCCTATGACAGTGTGTATGAGTTGGTGGTTACAAAATTCTCTCTCCCTCCAAAATTGGACAAAGAAATAAATTTGCCAGGTGATAAAACCAAAAGTTTTAGATTCCAAGGTCCTTTTATTCCGGACTCTACCAGATTATCAAAATTAAAACTCTATTACTTTACAATGGTAAAAAATATTTCATTCTCATAAATATAACTTGTGGTATTTCTCTTTCAATGTGACTTTCTTTCCTTTGTCCTTTTTCTTTATTTCTTATAGCTTTCAAAGCAGAAATTATATTCATTTTGTTTTGACTCTACAATTAAGCATGCAAAAATTTATCAGTAGCTAAAACATTATTTTAACTTTCATTATTTTAACTTTATCCTGGCTAGAAAATTATTCTATTTTATACCATGAATATCCTGTTATTTAATTTTTTAAAATTTCCTTACAACTTACACTAGATATGGAAAAGAGTAAAGACAATGTAAGGAGCAAAACAAAATGTCTGCTGCTCTTTCTGAGTTCAATTATTTAATAATAATGTATATGAATTCAGTGTCAGGCCAGCTCAGCACTGTTTTAAAGATTTAATTGGAATAGTCATAATTCAACGTGGTATAAAATTTAGTATGGAAGTATACAATAATGTTAAAGATATATTAAGACAAAGAATCATTATGAGTACTATTTATCAGAAATGTTTGTCATCTTTCACCACTAAAGACGTATATCTACACTGTTTCTTTACTTTTTTTACTTTATCCATAATACGTCCACCATTTTCTATATATGTCAATACAATATTTTGCTTACAATGACAACATATTGTAGTTCCTTTATTATCCTCTACTGAAACTGGATCCTCACTCAATAAATTACACTTAATGAAATTATGCAAGTCTAATGAATCTCACCTACCAACTCAGAGCTCTTGAAACAGCTCTGAGATTTATATTCTGATGTCAATTTTTTTAACTCCTCAAATAAATACGCTGTGATTTAGAAGCATACTTCAAATAGAAGTAGAGACTTATTAAACCAAAGATTTCATTTTTATGTTACTTTTATTGACTTTAATTTCCTTGCTACACATTATTCTTTTCCCCAAAATACCATACACTTAAATTGTTTGGGCAGGGGGAAGCGGGAAATGCCCTTTAGTATGTCAAATATATAACATTTGAGGTGACAGGGAATAAAATCAGTATTTAATCCTCAGCCTATGACCTGTCAAAACTGTTTAAGTCCTCAGAAAAGCAAGATTGAAACCAAACCACCAACTAAACATCCTGAACTTCTAGTTCCCTAACATGAACTAAAAATTTAAGATAAAAGTAGTTAATCTATTTTGATAATACCCATGAATTTGACCTGTGCTTTTGACTTCCATGGAAAGGTTCCTCTAAAGTAAGACTTCCTGTGGAATCAATAATTAGGTACTTAGATTTGATATATTTTAGCACTTTATAATTTGAGATCTCAAGATATAAAATCTGGTATGACTGAAACAGTCACAATTAAGGTTGTGAACTCATCTTAATTAAAAAGATGACAGCTAAACATCCCAGAAACCTGAGGTGAGAGTGTGATACAAAGCCAAACTGTGCTAACATCTACCCTCTAAAGTGTTAACATAATCTGTTATGATTGAACAGTTAGCTTTATTGCAGCCTATTATCTATGGAACCATCTTTTAAGGCTTCTAATTTGAAATGACAAAAACCCAGTAGCTCTGATTGTATGGCTCCAGAGGCTCATTTCCAATTATCCTGTACAATCAAAAGCCAACCAAATAGTTGGATGCTATCTTAAACAAATTTTGGACATCATTATTTTAGTCGGGTGGATGATATACACTCAAAATACATATCTTTAAGGTTTTTTTTTTTTAAATGAGGATGATAATAATGCTGGAAACTAAACATATTTTAGCCTGTAATTTAAATACTGATCATATTATGATTGTTGCATAGCTCTCATATCTGGCTGGCTGAAACTTATTTTTACTTTTAAGTATACTGATCTATTTTTCATTTTTTCCTTTCTACATTACTGTTATAAAATGCATGAAAAATGTTTTGAGTCTTTTTCTTTTAGTGTTTTTTTGGTAATTGAGAAAGAATTCAACAATGCAATTAGAGATATTATGAATTGCATGAAATTAATTATGTTTGTCTTCTGTTGCTATGCAGCCAATATTTTCAAGAAGTACAAAAGAAGGTAAAGAGCTTTAGTGGTGTAGTTAAAAATTATAGATTTCTAGATAGAATTTCTCACTTAGTGAGTCTATATTTCACTGGAACAATTCCTATCACTGGACTTCAGAGTTCACCATCTGGACATGAGAAGATACCACTATGAATATTTCCTGTATCTGACTGCCTGAACATATTACCATATCAGATACCTGAGAACTCAGAAAAGACAAAAAAAAATTTGTTGAGGTTCTTTTTTAATATAAACATTATTTACGTTCCACTTTCTATACTTTCAGCAACTAAAATTATAACCAAAGTTGTGGAACCAAAAATTAAAGTCATTGAAGGCAGTCTTCAGCCTATTATCAAAACTGAAGGTAAAAATCAATGGTTCCTTTTATTGTGAAAAAAAAAAAAATCTGTATAACAGACTGATTTCTATGAATGTATCTACATTCTTTTTTAAAACTAACATGCTAAATATTTCTATACCAATGGCATGCTCATGTTATTGTAGAATGTGGAATGCAAATTATTTAACAGAGTAAATGGTGCATTCCTAATACTTTCAGTACATTTGCTTGTTCTGTACTAAGACAGAGCAATAGTTTCAAATGAACATAATTGGCCATTGCATTAGCACTAGTACCCAGATACTCACTAAACAAATCCTAAGCTATTTCACTACAGTCAGACTCCAGAGTATATTCTTTTTGTAGGTTTATTTTCAATCTCCCCACATGGACCCCTTTTGTACTGTTATACAAAGCTCTTCCAAAAAGCTCAAGTATTTTTCACTCAACAACTTAAGAAAGCACAAAGAAAGCTGTAAATTGATGAAAGCTTTTAAAATTACAACCACACATAATATATTTTGAAATTACATTACCAGATGGAGAAGAGGGAATATATAGCTGGCACAGTGAGTCAAATTTATAATCCTTAACTCCAGCCTTGAACTTATATATATGAGAACATACATATTTTTATATACATAGTTTAAATATCTCTCCTGATACTTCAGACTAGAACATTAAATAATGTTCTCTCTACCCCTACTGTCTATGTTAGCCAACTTCAACATCTTGATGCCACCTTATTTTCATGTATTTTAATATTTTAATTATCACAAAGGATTAGACCTTAAGACGTTTTTACTTCCATGAGTAAACATCTTAATATACTGACTTGCCATAGAGAAAAGACCATGTTATCTTCTTTGTTTTGTAAGAAGGATAAAAACAGTTTTCTAAAAAAAAAAATAAATCTTGTTCTCAATTTAGTCTTAATTGAGATTATTTTAATTACTTTTGATTTTGGTATTTCTTCATATTCTGTAAATTGAGTTGGAAAATTCTTGAATATTTTTGTCTACTCCTTTAAAAATTAGCCATAACTTAAAAAACTTAGACATTGGAAATACATATATAAAAGTTTATTTCTTAGCTAATTTAAGTTATCTACATTTTTACTCAATTATGAGACCTAAAATTGAGGTATTATTTGAAATCTGTGCTTATTTTTTAAAATACTATACTATGGTCATTTGTTTGCTTTTATATATTGATGAATAAAATTTGGTATTTTAAGAAGAAATTAAATCACAGAAATTTTTGTTGAAAAATGATATTTTAATGAAAACGATCAAATAAACCTTGGGAATATATTTTATTTTAAAATTTTTGTACAATTTTTAAAAATTAGATTTCCTCAATTTTTTACAAATTATTTAGAGTTTATTTTTATCAGCAAAAATAAGAAATATCCCTTTAAGATATTTTTTATAGAAAAGAACCTTTTTAAATTAAAATTATTGGGGTGACATTGGTTAATAAAATAAAATACATTTCATGTGTACAATTTAACAATATGTCATACATACATTTCATTTTGTTTTCACCACTCAAATTTAGACTTCCTTCTATCACCAAATATTTGATACCTTTTACTCCATCTACTCCCCCACACCCACCTTCCCTCTGGTAACCACAATTAACTGTCCATGTCCAAGGGTGTCTGTTTATCATGTTTGTTTGTTACTTTCATTTTTATATCCCAAATATGAGTAAAATCATATAGTTTTCAACTTTTCCTGTATGACTTATTTCACTTAGCATGATTATCTCAAGATCCATCCATGTTGTCACAAATGGCAACATTTCATCTTTCCTTATGGCTGAGTAATATTCCATTGTATATATAGATTTTCTAAAATTTTATATAATTACTAGTATACAGCTTCTATATCGAAATCATTCACATGTGCTGTTCTTATTTTCAAAGATTCCTATCTTTTCTTTAAAGCTTCTTTATTCAATCCATTTATCTTCTCAGTTTTTGTTAGTGGGATTTTATTGTAATAATCTTTCTTCAGTTAGGAACACAGTGGATCATTAATTCTTCCTGGGTTCTTCCTATAAAGAGAACAAGGATAAAAAATACGGTCATGTCACCAATGCAGTAATAACTCTTTAGTTCAAAAATTTAGAAATTTTACTTCTGTGTAACATAGTGAAAGAAACCAATCTTGGCTGCCATTTATAATTTCCCAGCTCTAAGATCGCTGCTGATATTTCCTTCTCACTGTACTTTAGCAGATTCATTCATTCATTGATGACTCGTGAATTCTCATTAAATAAATTAGACTCCAAGAAAAAATTTTGAGACATTTCCTCTTTAAATAATAAAAAAGATACTTAACAGGATTTTGGAATTAAGAATAAATCAACTGAAATTCAATTCAACACATACTCATTGAGAACTTCTTGTGCTGGTTACTCTCCTAGGTATTAGAAGTAAATTTAAAAAAAAAAATTATAAAAAACCCTACTTCATAGAGCTTAACTATAGAGGATATTTCTGAAATAACAGTTTAGGTTCTTTTAAATAATCATCAATTTGGATAATTTATTAACATTTACTGTTCTTAATCTCCTTAAGTATACTTTCTTTTGAAATTTCTGCACCTGAAAAACTTGGCCTTATGTTTTGATACTCTATATCCCCTAGCCCATAGATCAAATATCATGGTGTAAAGTATTTATTATTTGAAAGGACTATACTTTTGTTTTCATTATTTTAATTATTCTAGACTATTTCATTCTGGGTAATGGTGTATGGCGACAATTTTGGGGCAAGCAAATAAATCCTCTCAAAGATAAGCAAATATAGTTACATTCAACTGTTGAAGGGTGTTACGGTATGAGTTAAATGTACTGAATTATTATTTTTCTTCTCTATGAAATATTCTTGATTAACTAATGTAGTAATCAGCTTACTAACATTCAAAATGATTTTCTCTGTGAGTAAAATCATTTTGTAGGTCAAATGCAACTCTCATTTAACTTTGCATTTGAAGGACTGTTTAACTTTTAATTAGTAAATTTTTGCATTATTCTTACATAGAAGGTAAGTACTCAAATTTATTTTCTCATAAAACCTGAAATTCAGTATCTTAAAGGTAGGCATAAAGTTAAAATTTTTAAATATTTAATCATATGCCCATTAGATAAAAAGCATAAGATACTGAGTGATTAAAATTAAATTAAAATTTTGATAAGGAAGGAGTAATAGACAATCTTAGTATGGTAAAGTAAGATCTAGACTAGTTTTTATTAGAACAACTCAAATTTGTACATACTGTTTGATTCACAAAGTATAGCCACATATATTTTGTGTGATCATATTTTATAGCTATGAATGAATGGATGAATTTATATATAAATTTATATACTAATAAAAATGAAAGTAATTTTAGTAACACACCAATAGACTGAGTCATTTGTTCTTATAAATACTGCCTAATTTGAAGAAAATAGGAAATGTTTAAAACTAATTTCATAAAGGCTGAAACCACTTTGATGTTTGAAAAACACAAAATGGTAAAATAAATTCCCTCTTGGTAAAATTAAAGTACTGATTTAACATGATAATTTGTCTCTTAAAACAATGTCTCAGGACCCACAATAACAAAGGTGAAAATTGAAGGTGAACCTAAATTCAGACTTACTACAGAAGGTGAAACAGTAACTGAAGTGATCCATGGAGGTACATTATGTATATTTCCTAGTGCCTGGTTAGGATTACTGTGATTATTTTAAAATAGTGTTGGTTTAAATATATTGAACATCTGATATTTTCTCTGGGCTTCTGTTTTATGTGAACTGTGGGAATACTTTTATTAGTAATGAGTTCTTATTAACCTGTCAAATAAAATATTGTTTACCTTTTAATGGATCTAGTTGGAATTAATTTAACCATTAAGTCATTATGTTCAATGAAAATGTCATTCCTTCTGCATATGCCATGATGATTATGAAATATGATAACAATAATGTCAATATGAATGAAAATATTAGACTTAGGAGAAAAATGGCCATTGTATAAAACTGACTGATAAGCCACTTTGAGGAATCATCACAGGATTCTTATTCTAATAATGTAGAATTTACTGGATTCTCATTACTCATTCCACAATCAGAAAACAAATATGACATGGAGAGTTAGCTTGACATCTGGTTCTTGCCCTCACCCAAGATTCAGGACATAATTAACACCTTTTAGACCTCTGTTGTTATGATTTCATTCTAAATAGTATTGATTTGAGAAATATCATTACAATGTCTAGCTTATGGAGGAGATTTATCTCCTTATACCATAAGGAGATAAATCAAATTCATTTTTCTTCCCCTACTTTCAGAGCCAATTATTAAGAAATACACCAAAATCATTGATGGAGTGCCTGTAGAAATAACTGAAAAAGAGACAAGGGAAGAACGAATCATTACAGGTAATTTTTAATTCCGTGCATGAAACTATGCCTAGGTTATAAAGATCAAACTATAGTGAATCCTAAAATATTTCTATAAGAATCATTAGAGAAACTAATCTATTTTTATGGTGGTTACTGAAGTTACTTCATTTCTTCTTAGCAGACATAATATTATAAGTAATCTATGCTTTTCTCTGAATTAGAAATTTGTAGATAAATCTATAAGTATTTGTTTTTATTATGTGTGTGTACATATTATATAATACACTATTATTTCCTAAAATTAAAACCATTCCCTCCTTATATTTTTCCATTAATCTTAATGTCTACATATCTATGTATCAAAATATATGGAAGTTTGTATAAAACAATTGATTAACAATTTTGGTAAACCTCTGTATTAGTCTCCCACCAATAAATTAGCTAAAATTCTGAATTCTGTAAGTATTTGTTTCTATAAGTATTCTATAAGTATTTGTTTAAACAAGCAGTTAGCAACTATGGCCTGAGCCACCTACATATGTAAATAAAGTTTTATTTCAACACCAAGTGTCTATTTATTACAGATACAAAGTTGAATAGTTGCAACTCAGGCCATGTCACTCACAAAGTCTAAAATGCTTACTATCTGGCCCTTTCCAGAGGAAGTTTGCCTACCCTTGTTTTAGATCTATTTTATTGCCTTTCCCTTAGGTCCTGAAATAAAATACACTAGGATTACTACTGGTGGTGGAGAAACAGAAGAAACTCTAAAGAAATTATTGCAAGAAGGTCAGCATTCTAAAAAAAATAAATAAGAATATAACTTTATCTAATCTATCTGTATCAAAGTCTAAATAATATTTGAGGCCTCATGTTTTCTCTTCTATGTCCTTTCTTTAAGTTCTATACCAACACAAGGAAAAAATCCAAAGATATAGAATGAAATTTAAATGACAGTCATATTGATTATTATGTTTATATTTGCTATATGTTGTTCAACAGCTTTATAAGAAAATTGGTTTATCAAAAGAAAAAACAGCATTAAAAACTGAGAAAGACCCAAGTGTTGGTGTGGAATTCATTATTGGGCAGATGCCATTATATAACACATCAAGTCTCCCGTCTTTTTGTTACATAAACCAATTTCTGCTATATACATGTATCCTCTCAGAGGTCACCAAGGTTACCAAATTCATTGAAGGTGATGATGGTCATTTATTTGAAGATGAAGAAATTAAAAGACTGCTTCAGGGAGGTTAGTAAAATGGAAACAACTAACACGTTAACAGGTTCTGGTGACTGAGTTCAACTTTTTAAAGACTGAGCATTCAGATTTTTTTAAAGATGATATCATGTACTGTCCTAATAGACTGATTTTTTCAATGGTAGTTTAATTAATATTTATAAAGCAATGATTACTTGTTTAAGCAGTCTTTAAAAAGTCCTATGGTACAAAGCTTGGGGAGCAATGAATAACTTTTTTTGCTTTGATACAGATAATTGTAAGGACATTTTAAGTATATGAAAGAGGAAAACTTTTTAAATTGGTGGTCTAAACAAATTTAAATTGACATACTTTTTATATTAAAAAATATATTCACTGCCCCCACAACAATAATAAAAGGCATGTTTATGGATTCTTTATGTGCATATATCTAGAAAAAAAACAGTGCATTTAGTAATTTTCTTTCCTAAAACTACATTCTTTGGAATGAGTATCTGTTTCCTCTAACAGTTTAAGTGATAATCTATTCCTGGAGATGTAAATTATTTTGCATATGAAATTAATCTTAATCTTTAAAGTATGGAACATTCTCTGTCTATGGCATTAAAATGACCTTTTAAGAGCAAAAGAGAAAAAAAGAATTCTAAATTTTATGCAAACTCTAAACAGTAATTCTTCAAAGAAATAGTAATTTTATAAATAAATTTGAATAATTTTTACTTGAATAAGTGAATTTCAAGTCCATTTTATTAACAACAGAATTATTTAAATGACATATTGTTTTAGAAAAACAAGATTTTAAATTACATAGAAAATTCAGATATGCTCCTTAAAATATACTGTGAATTGAGAAACACAACTGAAGTTTGGTATTTATCCAAAGTATGGTCCAGATGGCTTTTCTGCTTAAAATTTTACAAATCGTATCATTGTGTCCATGAAGATGTAAAATATCTTGGACCATGTGCATTTTCAACAATTATTGTTTCTTTATTCTTTAGTTTAATATATATAAATCTCATATAGTATTAAAAATTTTCAGCAATAGTAAAAATAAATAAGTTTTATTTAACCAATTATTGAATTTCCCCTCAAAAGAAAGGCAAATGTCTGAAAAATACAAGATTTTCTTTCAGACTGCAGGGAGTATATGACACACCCAAAACCATAATAGAACCAAAGTTTTCTGTGAGATCTAACACAGAATTCATTCATTTGCCTCAAATGCTTAACATATTCATATACATATGAATTTGAGAGAAGAGGCAAAGACATTACAAAGATTAAATTGAATTCTTTTTTTCAGTCGTTGCCATAGTAAGCAGCTTTGTAGAATGCTAGTGCTTTTAAGAGAATGAATAAATTAGTAATTTACCTATTTACAGTTTTTATTTAAGCTTAAAATTCAGGTAAGTGTGTTTTATTTCTTTAATAAGCCCTAAGTCTGTTATGAACAATAAACTAATACTAAAGAATAGCTTCAGCCAAGAAAAAAAGATATACCTGCTACAAGTTAAGAATATGTTATTCTATTTTTAGTTAATGGGCTCTTCCCTTAACTCTTGTATCTGTTCATCACAGAAGCTGATTCCTTTAGTTTACAATATATTTTATCTGAATGTCTATAAAACATCTGTTTCCACAATACCACACCATGATTTTTTATCTAAACATTTCCAAAGATTTTTTTTAGCAGTATAATCAATATATCAACTAGTATCTGGGTATTGCTTGGACATGTTAGTATTCTTTTTTCCATTCTTATAATACAACTGAGTCATCCCTGAGTTACAAGTATCCTCTTGGCTAGGTCTAAAGAGACACCAATTTATAAAGAAGCTAGTGTGAATAAATATTACATCGTGCAGGGCTGGCTTTTTTTTTTTTTTTCATTGAGAATATAGATAATCGATCTATAGCCAAACTATAGTCTTATTTCTAAGCTTGGAGTTTTCTTTCTGAACTGCTCATATTGTGACATATATAGTACATTTTTAATGAATTGACTATATACCCAATCATTTAAGTCATGACTATTAATATGGCTAAGTGGTCCTTTTGCTATCAATATTGTGTTTTGTCACTGAAATACTTCAGGGCCCTTAACTAAAAAAAAAATGTTCTCACAAAATGCATAAAGTTTTCATTCTTAGGTAAAACTGCATTTACTGAAACTACTAAAGTAATTAAAAAAGAAGATCAAGCTATGGAGAAAGGAACCAAAAAAGTCATTTTGGAAGGTTTTGACAAATTTGACAATATAACATGTAAAGATTTATGGCTCTGTAGCATATAGGAGATCAGGTTGTTGAAATGACTCTCAATCTGGCCTTCACCTCACACTAATTTAAGTAAGCTGATTCTTTTCTGCCTTGGTCCCTTCTTCTGAAAAGTGGAGACAGTAATGTAACCTACGTCTAAATGAGTTATATGAAAAGAGCCCAGCACACAAAAAGTTCTCAGTGATCTTAGCTATTATCAGTATTATAGTCAATTAACATTAACCTCATCAATAAAGTAATATTTTACACCCTATTTTAAATTCCCAAAGTGATAACCACTTGAAAATGGAAAAGTCTTACAAATAATCGAGCTGAAGCATTTTCCATGTTTTAATACCACAAAAAACGTACTATAGAGGAGCCTTTGTTGGCATCATTTCTGTGATTCCTTTATCATTACTCATTTTGCTTCTCTAAATGTGACCTGATACAATTCTCATTCGTTTTGAGATAGCAAAGAGCCACTGGGAAGAAATTTGATTTTGTGCACTTTATTCACTCTTTCTTCTAAAGATGTTTGTTTGCTATAATGAACACTTATTTTGATATTATCATAGCAAAATGTAATAAATTAACAAATTACTTATTAGGCTGCTCATCAGTTGGTTGTTGTCAAGTGTATGAAAGAAAATCCAAGTGTAAGTGCTTGTTTAGAAAAGTAATGCTGTAAATACTTTTATGATTTTGTATTAAATTATACAATAATTGTTATTTGGAATTTAATATGTCCATCATCTACAATGGACATAAAGATTGGATCCACCTTTTCTCAACTACATATTATAAGCCATATTGGGTTACCAAATAAATCTGAGGTTAAAGAAAGTATATCGATTAGAGCATATTTCATAATTCAGACTTTTCTATCTCACATAAACTTCCCTCACTATCCAATCTAATGTTTTCCACAGTTCTGTATTTTATTATGACATTAATACAGTTATACATCTTATATTCTAGGGGGGGAAAGACATGTTGAAAATATGCCGTATAGACAGAAATAAAATTATTCAAAAAATTTTTAGCGTTTCTTTTTTACTCAGTGTCACACAGTCCAAATTACTGTTGGTGACAATTTCATGCCTTACATTTTATGAATTTTCAGAGAATTGAAAAAAAAAATATATATATACACTAGAAAAATTTTGACGTAATTGCCTAATATAATTGTCTAATATATATATATATATACACTAGAAAAATTTTGACTTAATTGTCTAATATAGATGATATATTAAAAGCAAGAAGTCAAAATTTGGAGAAAAAATAAAAGTAAGGAGAAAAATGAAGTCACTGTAGGAACCTCTTTGCAAATGCTCAACAACAGAGTGAAAATATGACTTTAGGTCTACCAGCTTGGTCTTATGATGAAGTAAAAGACAAATAAGGGAATTGAGAAATATTTTACAACTATAATAATCAAAAACTTCATAGTGATAGACATCTGAAAGTCTTAAATATGAAAACTTTTATTATCTTCAAATAGTTAATTTTTTTAACGGTCTTATAGGATTGGAATTAAATTGGGGGACATGTTGGCATACATTTCCTGAATTGCTTATTATGTTTCTAGAGCTATTTGGCCAGTGGTATTTTGTTGTCCTCATATACGCTAAGATAATCATGAATTAATTTACAACGAGAATTTACAGGGACAGAAGTCTGATACATCACAAATAAGAATAAGTTGATAACTCTGAGAAGATACTTCTGCTAAACTTTATATAATATTAAACATACTCTAATCATAAAGTCATGCTTTTTACTAAAAGGATAAAAACCTCATGTAAATCTCTATAGAAAAGTGGCACATTATATGGGGCTTTAAATGCCATAATGAAACAATATGCTTTGCAAATAGTGAACATTCATCATATTATATAGAGAAAAGTGTTCATTTTGTCTGTTGCCCATGCAAAAGTATCATGTTTGTGAAATTGAGTACTCCAAAAGAAAATCTACATGTTCAAGTGATGTTTATTTTAAGATTTATACTTTTCTACTTAACTATGGTCTCCTGTCTGATGTTAGCCATAATTTCAAAGTTTTTTTCTAACTATAACTATTTAATTTTAGACATACCTGTGAGGAAGATACAAGCCAACAAAAGAGTTCAAGGTAAATGTATTAACTATAGTAATATGCATATATGACACTTATTTTGTTATTTTAAGAGAAACCAATGAAAAGGAGAGTACTTTAATATATTTTATTGGACTTTGCTCTCTGACAGGGAGAAAAGTTTGTGAATATGGGAGCAAATTATTTTAATGACAAGAATCAGAAAATAAATGGTTCATGTTCTGCACTCTCAGTAACATCTAAGAATAACAAATATTAAAGGAAAGGCAATTATACTCCTGCAAACTGCTAGATATATTGAACGCTTGAGGAAGACTCAAGTAAAATTAAATTGAAAAGAAATCCTTGAATATCAGAGCTGAGCAAAAGTAGGTTTAGGAGGAATTAAACTCTGTAAAATGTTATTATTTGAGATGAGACTACAGTTGGAAGCATAAAGGAAAGCTGTACACAAAAAGAAAATGTTAATATACTTATGTACAAAATTTTCATATAATATGTAGACTATATGCATGTTTATATAACCCATGCACTACAACATTATTTATAACTGTGCTTATGAGCATTTTCTAAGCTCCCAGTTAGGTTACCTTATATTTTGACACATTCAAAAATCTCAAATTCCTCTTGTAGAACTTAGAATAAATTACAAGTTTGGAATTTCTAAAATAATTACATACTAATAGTCACAAGATGTGGCACAGCTTATAAATACATTCTAAGCTAATTCGATACAGATATTTGAAATTAAATAATCAATTGTACAAGTAACTTTTAATTGAAGAGTTTATTCAAATTTACTGAAGAACTAAAATCATCACTTTAAATTATTATTTACATGTACCTTTAAACCCAGGATAACCTTGATTTCATCATCATAAATGAAGTATATTAAAACACCAACTAAAGTTTTATTACAATTAGAAAAGATGGTCTTTTATAGATATAGTTATTCATAGAATATCATATTTGTAAACTCTAAAGTTTCATCACATTTACAATCTATATGTTCTCTCTTTTTCTTAATTAGGATCTAGGAGACGATCAAGAGAAGGTCATTCTCAGTGAAAATCCAGACCAGACTACAAAGTTTATAAAGCCCTAAATCAGTAACCTGATCTTAAAAGAAAATTATGGTTCAGTAAGTGAACCATCATCAGTACACAAAAAAAGCAGTCATTGAACAATTATAAAAGCAAATTGAATTATTTTTAAATGAGAAACTTAAGGGAAATTCTGAAGTTAGTCTCCTGTGGGATAGGAACTGAGAGAATTAGAACACTTTACAGGCTTTTACATCTTGATGTTAAAAGTTCTAGCTAACTTTGGGATCCATTGAAGAAAATCCTTATCACTGGATTTATTACAATTCAATTCTCAGAGTGGTGAACTATTATACCATTGAGTAGATTGAGCCTGGATAGATAAAATGCATTGAGTAGATTGAGCCTGGCTAAATTGAGTGGATAGATAAAATGCCTGCAACCAGTGACCTCCCCATGGGAAGCTAAGTTATAAATAAAGAGTGTTAAGTATTAAAAAACAAACAAAACATATCAAAATGTTTTGCATATTTCTAATTCAATGTTGGTTTACTGGTAAATGATGTTATTCCTAAAACTGATTTTGTACTCTTGAAATGTTTGTCTATGCTTCTTGCAATACATATTTTTTATCTCAAACATTTCAATAAAACCATTTTTCAGGTTTAAAGAGAATTACTTCAAATTGGGTAATTCAGAAAACTCAAAGTTTAAGTTAATAAGAGGTTTGGACTTGGGAGCAGGACTTTATACCTCCTTTTAATAACAATAATCATTAAAGGAATAAAATAAATTTACTGTTTCTTGAATTTTTAAAACTACTGTGTGAATAAAGAATCATGATGAACTGCGTACATAATATAACCCCAGATCTGTACTAAGTCGTGGATTCAAAAGAATAACTAGACAGTTACTGTTCTTGAAGGATAAAGAGACAAATCATCAATAATCCACAATGCACCATGACATTTAATCGGCACTACACAAGCACAAGTACATCGATTAATTTTTCCTAAGATTGGGCCAGACATGGGAGAAGCCACAGAAATGCTCTAAACTAAGACTGAAGTAACATTAGAGTTCATTGCACAGAAAAGGAGAAGAAAAATAATTGTTTGCTAAGAATTATAAAGGTATCAGTTTGATCTACTCAGATCCCAACAAGTGTCATCCTTATGTGAACAAATTAACATGAGTATTTAAGGAATAGAATTCAAACTGATGAAAAATTGAGTGGTGATCGTGTAATAAAATTATGTCCTGCATTGTAAATTAGTCATGGGAGACTATAAAACTGAGGAAGGCCAAACTGAAGATACTAATCTTGACCATAGATGTCCACCTCAGGTCACAGGCTCACTTCTAAAGCATCATTAGCTGAAAGTATTAGTTCTTTGTTTGAGCAGTGATTGCGGTGAGGAAGTGAGATATAAAATTCTGACAGTGGCACTTACTAAAGAAGTGTTTGATAACCTTCGTTTTCCAAAATGCTTTCTAGTCTGAGACAGTGGTAAGACAGTGGTAAGTGTAATGTTTAACGTTTAGAGCCTCTGACAGGAAACAAAATGTCTTACCAACTAAGTAGTCATGTAGAGAATTCTGGGACTTCAATTTCAACTGGATGGGGTGTGGCTGTGATCTTCCCAAAATGATTCAGAGGGGGTGGAAATAATGTGGTAATGGTAGAAAATACTACATTATCACCAACATAGATGGCTTAAGTAGGGTTCCTAAGTCACTCAGTGTTAGTAAAGAGGCTTTATGTAGTGGGTGTCCTGTGGGGTCCAGTGGCACAGTCTTTTCTGGTCACCTGAACCAGGTGCTCAAGGTGTATCCTTTGTACGGGTTATATATGCCTCCTGTTGTAGTTGAGCTTTGGTTTCTGTTTGCACATCGATGGGAAGGAATGACCCTTGGGTTGATTGATTGTGATAATTGGCTGGTGAGGAGCTGACCATACAAAGCAGGATTCACTTTAGCTGGGCTCTGGTGCCTTCCCAGTCTGCCCTTCAGGTGTGTCCTCCTCAGATGTAGCCTTGGATGGTGCCCTGGCTCCCACTGAATCCAGCCACTGGATATGCCTGCCCAAGGGTCCCCTGGGAGGGGCCCAGCAGCAGGCCAAGTTTAGCCTCAGCCTGTGCGCTGTCCAGAGCCACCTGGCAAGAGTGACCAATAAATCTACAGATGGCTCCCACTTGTTCTGGGCTTATAGATGCCTTCAAAGGCCAAACCAGGATCCACAGATGGCTGCCACTACTGCTGGGCTTGAGGCTGCTCAGCAAGAGGTATGGGGCATACTAAGGCCAGATGCTGCTTAGTTGGGATTTGTGAACCTGTGAGAGCTTTTGGAAAATTCACAGCTTTAGCCAAGATAGGCTATTTGTATGGAAAAGCCACTGGAAGTAGCTTGGTGAGCCTGCACATTGGTGGGGTAGCATCTCAGGAAGTCACCTGGGCACGATGACAGAGTCAGTCAGGTTGAAGGAGACTCAGATATGGTAGCCACCTGTTTCTTCATGCCAAGTGGGGTGGGCTCAAAAAAAAAAAACAACAATGGAATCTGCCAACCCACCTGTCTGAGAGAAAGCCTCCCCTCCAGCCCTCACCTGAAGTCAGATAATTCAGGTCCTTCCCATATGTCTCTGGCATTCCTTGGGAAGCTGCCCCAGAACTGGGGCTCAAACAAGTGAGTCTGTCACCGAGTAAGTTCACACACGGGCCCTTTAAGGGGAACATCTGAGAACATCCTGCAGCTCTCTGTCTCAGCCACAATCTCTGCTGGTTTCAGACAGAGGTTCTGGAGACTTCTCTTCCTGGCACTGGAACCTTATGCTGGGGAACGCAGTGTGGAGCTGGGACCCCTTGCTTCTCCAGGGGGACCAATGTAGCCAAAACATCCCTCCTAATCTCAACCACCACACACGGGTGTTGGACCACCCCATTTCACATTTCCACTCCTCCTACCAAACTCGAGGTGGCCTCGTATGTATGTCCCTTCTGTTCAGCTAGACCTAAGGCAACTCCCAATGATGGTTGTTCTGTAGTTTCATTGTTATTTTGATATGGTTTCGAGAGGAGGCGAGCACAGCATCCAACTACTCTGTCATCTTGTCTGGAAGCCCCAAGATATATATTAGACTTTTAATTAAGATTGTGTTGAATCTATAGATCAATTTGGTGTTATTAAAAATCTTTGCAATATTGAAACCCCAAACTATGAACATAGTACACCTATCAGTTTATATATGTCTTCCTCAATGACCTTACCAATGTTTTATCATTTTAAGTTTACAGGTCCCACACATCATTTGTAGATTTTCCATAAATACTTAATAATTTAATAGTTTTATAAATGGCATTGTTTTTATTTCAGTTGCTGATCATTCTTTTTTGTGTGTGTATTGCTCTTGTATTCTGCAGCCTTGTTAAATTCACTTATTAGTGTTTTACTAGTTCTACTAGTAACGTTTTTTGAAAATTACATCGTACTTTCTACATTGACAGTCATGTTGTCTGCAAATAAAGACCATGTTACTTCTTCCTTTGCTATCAATGCTTATTATAATTTCTTACCACCTTGTTTTATTGGTTGATGTTGAATGGCTGTATAATGTTGAACAGAGTGGCAAGAGTGGCCATTATTTTTTTTCATGATCTTAGAAGGAAAACATTCATTCTGTCTTTTACCCTTCAGTATGATGCTTAACTCGATGTTAACATTAGTGCTTTTTTCATAACCCATTTTCAGGTTGAAAGAATTCTCTTCTCTTCCAAATTTGCTGAGAATTTTTAAATCAAGAATAAATGCTGAATTTTACCAAATGTTTTTTACTGCATCTATTGAAATGATCTTATGGGTTTTATTTATTAGTTTTTTAATATGGTAAATGACATGGATTTAATTTTGAATGTTAAATTTTTCATCACATTCACCTCATTTATTTTCTGGGTTGAATTCCACTTATTCATATTATATTCAATTTGCAAAAGTTTTATTAAGAATTGTTCTCTGTATATTTATGAGGGATATTGATCTATAGATTTCTTTTACTGTAATCTTTTTGAGTTTAGTATTATGGTAATGCAGGCCTCACGGGATGAGTGGAGAGTTCGGTTTTTAGAAAAATTTTGTATAGAATTAATATTTTTCCACCTTAAATATTTTGTACAATTCACAAGTGAAGTTATTCACAGAGTTTTCTTTAAAATAAGGCTTTTAACTACAAATTCAATTTATTTAATACATATATGACTATTCAGATTATTTTTAAGTGAAATTTGGTTGTGTCTTATAAGCAACTTGTCCATTTCATACAATTTTCAAATTTATTGACACAATGTTGTAAAAATATTGTATTATTATTCTTAAACATCTTTAATGATGTCACCTGTCTCATGCCTGATTTTGGTAATTTGTATCTTCCCTCTTTTTCTCCTAACCATTCTAGCTAGCCATCAATCAATTTTATTGATTTTTTTTTTAAATGAAGCTTTTGGCTTCATCGATTTTCTGTATTGTGTTCCTTTTTTCTTTTATTGATTTCCATTCATCTTTCTTATTGTCTCTCTTCTGCCTTATTTAATTTTACATTTTAAAACTGTTGTATAAAATACAATACCCTATTAGTCTCAGTTGTACATCATGACTCAATATTTACATACATTATGACATGATCCCCACAATCAGTCTAGTTGCCATCTGTCACAATACAAAGTCATTATAACATTATCGACTGTATTCCCTATCCTGTCATTACATCCCCATGACTTATTTATTTTATAACTAAAATTTGTACCTCTGAATCCCCTTACCCCATTTTATCTGCCCTTCCAACCCTTCCCTACTCTAGTAAAAACAAGTTTGTTTTCTGCATTTATGAGTCTGTTTCTGTTTTGTTTTGTTTGTTCATTTGTTTTGTTTTGTTTCTCAGATTGCACATAGAAGTGAAATCATAGTATTTGTCTTTGTTAGTCTTATTTCACTTAGTGTAATGCTCTGTAGGTTCACCTATGTTATTGCAAAGAGCAAGATTCCACTGTTTTATGGCCGAATAACATTCTATTGTATACATATATACCACAACTTCTTTATCCAGTCATCTATTGATGGACACTTAAGTTACTTCCATATCTTGGCTATTATAAATAATGTTGCAATGAAAATATCTTTTCAAATTAGCATTTTTCTTTTCCTCAAATACATTTCCTGAAATGAAATCCTGGCAGTTCTATTTTTAATTTTTTGAAGAAACTTTATACTATTTTCCATAGTGGCTACAGCACTTTTCATTTCCAACAGCAATGTATAAGGATTCTCTTTACTCCCTATCTTCACTAACACTTGTTATTTTTTTGTCTTTTGATAATAGCCATTTTGACAGGTGTCAGGTTGTGGTTTTGATGTGCAATTCCTTGATGATTAATGATGAACATCTTTTCATATGTCTAGTGGCCATCTGTTTTTCATCTTTAGGAAAAGTCTATTCAAGTCTTCTGCCCATTTTTTTAATCAAGTTGTTTCTCTTTTAATATTAAATTATATGTTTTTAATGTATTTTATATTTTAGTCCCTTATAAGATGTATGATTCACAAATATTTTCTCCTGTTCAGTAAGTTGTTTTATTAATGGTTTCCCTCCCTATGCAAAAGTTTAGTTTGATGTAATTGCATTTATTGGTTTTTGCTTTAGTTGCCCTTGCCTGAGGAGACTGGTTAAAATTTAGATGATAGATAGATAGGTGATAGACAGACAGACAGACAGATATTAGATATAGCTAAGACCAAGGTCAAAGAACTACGGCCTGTCTTTCTTCTAGGAGTTTTATGGTTTCAAACCTTATATCGACACCTTTAATTCAGTTTGAATGTATTTTTGTGTATGTTGTAAGATAGTGGTTCAATTTTATTTTTTATTTTTTTTGTATGTAGGTGCTCAGTTCTCCTAACACCACTTAGATTATTTGACCACATATTTGTGGGTTTGTTTCTAGGCTCTCTATTCCATTTGTCTATGTGTCTGTTTTTGTGCCAGCACCATACCATTTTGATTATTTTGTTTGTAGTGTAATTTGAAATCAGGGAGAAATACCTCCAATTTTGTTCTTTCTCAAGGTTGCTTTGTCTATTCAGGATCTGTAGTGCCTTCATACAAATATTAGGATTATTTGCTATAGTTCTATGAAAAAAATGTCGTCGGTGTTTTAATGAAGAATGCATTGATTATGTAGATTGATTTGAGTAGTATAGACATTTTAACAATATTAATTTTTCTAATACATGGGCATTCATTTGTGTCATCTTAAATTTATTTTATCAATGGCTTATAGTTTTCAGAGTACAGATCTTTTATATACTTCTAGTTACTTGAGGTAGAAGGTGAAGTCATTGATATAAAAACTGTTTTTTATATTTAGATATATAAATTTACCCAATAAGTATCATTCGGTGGCATCTGAAAATTTTTATACATTTTAATTTTCATTCAGTTCAAATTACTTTAGAATTTTATTTTTAAATATGTTTAAAAAGTCAGTTTTCTTTTTAAATTAAAATAAGAAAAATATTATCTATTTACACATATAGTGACTGCTTCTGGTGCTCTTTGTTCCTTTGTGTAGATCCATATTTCTATCTAGTATATTGTTTACTTTCCTAACATTTCTTTTGGTGCCTATCAGCTAATGATAAACTGAATATTTCTGTCTGTAAAATATTAATATTTTACCTTTTTTTTGAAAAATGTCTTTGCAGTAATTCTAAGTTAACAGGGTTTTATTTAAGGTACTCTAAAAGTGTATTTCACTTTTTTCTTACTTGTTTCCTCTTTGCTTTGTATGTAATATGTTCTTTTTTCTTCCTTATTACTGGTTTTAGATTTTTTTTATCACTGATTTTGAAAAATTTGATTATGATGTAAGTTGGGGTGGTTTTCCTTGTGTCTCTTGTTCCTGGAATGTGTATGCATAGTTTCTTAGATCTTTGGGTTTAGAAGTTTAATAAAATTTAAATTTTTTCAGACATCAATTATCTATTTGTTCCTTCTCCTCCTTTCTGAGGTTCTATTTACACATATATTATGTTGTCATACAACTCATTGTTGCTTTTTTCATTGTTTTATTCTTTTTCTCCTCTGTGTTTTATTTTAAAGAGTTTCTATTTTCATGTCTTCATGTTCACTATCCATTTCTTCTGTGATATATAATTTGACCTTATATATTTTTTGTTATTGTAATTTTCATCTCTAGAAACTTTATTTGGCTTTTTTTAATCTTGCTTATCACTCCATAACTTTTTGAACATATGGAATATATTTATGGTAGCTATTTCAATATCCTCTGCTATTCTAAGAGTTGTGCAAGTTCTTCATCAGTTGAATGACTGAATTTTCTCCTCTTTACTCATTATATATTCCTGTTTATTTTCATGTCTGATAATCTTTCACTAGTTTACAGACATTGTAAATTTTGCCTTCTTTGGTGCTCTGGATATTTTTTATTCCTATGAATAGTCTTAAACCTAGATGTAGGATGTAGTTAAGTTATTAGAAATGGTTTGATCCTTTGGGGTTCTGCAGTTAAGATTTCCTAGGCAGGGACAGGTCAAATCTGAGTCGAAGACTAGTAACTCCCTACTATTTAGGCATGTTTCTTCTGAGTACTATTCCCAATGTCCAATGAATTATGAGTTTTCCAATCTGACTGGTGGGAACAGGCACTATTTCAGGTCCTGTGTGAATGTGAGGTACCATTTCCTCTAATCTTTTCAGGTTCTTTCTCTGGTCTCTATTAGTTTTCTCAAATGCATGTGCTAACAAGTACTCTGCTGAATAAATCAGGAGGCCCTTTGTAGATATCTTGAGTTTTCTCTCTCTGTGCAGCTCTCTCCTTTCTGTATCCTGTCCTGTGAACGCCAACCTTTTTAGTCTCTCTTGACACTCATCTCAATCTCACAACCTCCATAAGTTGGCCAGGATCCACCTGGATTCTCTCTCCTTGTACTGCAGCCTGAACAATCTCTGAGGACAGAATACTGAGACAACAATAGAGCTTATCTCACGTGTTTACTGTCTTTCAGACATACTGTTATTTGTTGCCTGATGCTCGGTGTCTTGTAAACCATTCTTTAGATATTGTGTTTGTTTGGTTGATTCAGTCAGGAGAGTAAATCTAGTTCCTACAATTTTCTTTTTCTAGCAAGTGCAAGATTCTCCCTCAGTTAATTCAGGATATTACTTAATTTCATACTCATGAATTGCAGCTTTAAGAAGAAAAAGCCAATGGGAAATGCTAATATAAAAAGAGCCAGATGTTAAAGGAATGTTGATGGGATGCACACAGATATATCATAAATGATGGAAAAATAATTCAAGATAAAATATCTTAGAGCTAGTATAACTGCTTTACAATATGCACACATACTCATACATATACCAGTAAGAAACTGTCCAAAGGTAAATGGTAGTAAATTTTATTTATTGAAATTCTTTTTATATTAATCTGAGCAGATATTTCTTTTAACCTATAAACACTGAAAATATATTTTTTAAATTTAAGTACTTATTCATTTTTATTAAAAATAAGCTTATTGAAAGTTGTTGGCAAGATGACAAGAGTAGATAAATACTGTGTTTGTCTTCTCCTATGACCTCATCAAAATTACAACTAAGTTATAGAAAAATCAACCTGGAGAACCATCTTAAGACTAACTAAAAAGAAGTTCTATAACTCAAGATATAAAGAAGAGGCCACACTGAGACTGGTAGGAGTGGCAGAAATGTGAAAGAGCTAGCTCCACACCCACGAGTGGTGGGTGAACATCTAGAGGAATATCTTGGCAGTGGAGATTTCCCCTGAGGGCAAGGGGCCCCAGCCCACCACTGGGGGTACTTTCAATGGTGAGCAATCAACTTCTTGGGCAATACTAGAGAGTCTGAGAACCTAAGGTGGGTGGTAGCTGGCTTAGGAGTTCTCTGAGACTTTGGGAGGGGCCCAAGCCTCAACACTGGTACCAAATCTGAATCAGCATTAACTTGGTGAACACCACTCACTTCACCCTGGTGACTACCTGGAAGCCTGCCTTACCTAACTCACCTACTGTCCAAGGCTCTTTTAGTGGCTGAGTCCTGTGGAAGGCTGGCAGGTGGCATCAGGTCTCAGGATGCCCTGAGTCTTTTGCTGAGCTGCCCCAGGCCTGAAATTGGTGGTGGCCATAGCCAGCCTCGGTCCTCAGCATGACTTCTCTCATACGCTTTCAGGTACAGCACAGGCAGTGACCTACCATAGCTTTGTAATTCCTACCAGGCAACTTCCTGGCCAGTCACAGGCAGCAACTGACCTTGGCCTGCGTTGGAGCCTCTACCAGGAATCCTGAGAACTAAAAAACTTAAAGGCCAGCTTCAGACCACCAAAAACGAACTAACCAATTAGCCCCACAAGCAAAACCCCCAAAGGGTGTTCTCGAAAGGCACAGGAACTTGATGGGGTAAATTGTGCTCTGTGAGGTCAACCCACACACAGCAGACTATATGTCGTGGGTGGAGACAATTCTCACCCTAGAGGCAATTCTACTCACAGATGTAGAATGTTGATGGGATGCACACAGATAAATCATAAGTGGTGGAAAAATAATTCCATCATAAGTGATGGAAAAATAATTCCAAAACAAGAACTATATTACATAAGGTCAACCAGTGAAGACTAAGAGACATAGGAGTCCTACCTAATACATAGAAATGAATATAGAGACAGTCAAAAAGCTAAAGAAAACAAAGAAATATGTCCCAAATGAAAGAACAGAGGAACACTCCAGGAAATGAACTAAATTAAATAGAAGCAAGCAACTTACCAAAGACAAGTTTGAAACACTGGTTAAAAAGATAATCTAGGATCTTAGAACTTCAATAAAAAGATACTAAGCATAAAAAATGATATAAAAAACATACAAAAGAACCAGTCAGGAATAAAGAATATTATAACTTAAATGAAGATACACTAGAAGGAATCCAAACAGATTAAATGAAGCAGAGTATTAAACCAGTGATTTGAAATATAAAGTAGCAGAAAACACCAAATTAGAAAAACAAAAAGGAAAAGAATTTTTAAAAATAAGGATAGCTTAAGAGACCTCTGAAACAATATTAAGTGTAACAACATTTCTATCACAGGAGTACCAGAAAAAGAAGAGAGAAAGCAAGGGATCAAGAACCTATTTGAAGAAATAATGACTGAAAACCTTTAGCCTAGTGAAAAATAGACATACATTTCCAGAAAGTGCAGAGAGTTCTAAATAAGATGAACCCAAACAGGCACCCACTAATACACATCATAATTGAAATGACAAATGTTAAAAACAAAGAGAAAATTCCGAAACAGCAAAAAAGAAAGATAACTATTTAGTTACAAAGGAATTCTCATAAGACTGTCAGTTGATTTCTCGACAGAAACATTGCCAGCCAGATGGCATTGGCATACAACTGATGAAAAGAAAGAAAATATAACAAAGATCACTCCACCTCACAAGGCTATCATTTAGAATCAAAAGTGAGAAAAAAGAGGTTCTCAAATGAGAAGAAGCTAAAGGAGTTCATAACCACCAAACCAGTATTACAGGAAATTTTAAATAGAATACTTTAGGAAGGATGGGAAGAGGGGAGTGGAGAACATAAATATAAATAATAAAATGGCAATAGCTATGTACCTGTCAATAATTACTTTAAATGTAAATGGATTAAATGTTTCAATCAAAAGATATAGAGTAGCTGAATGGATAAGAAAACAAGATCCAAACATAAGCTATCTACAAGAGATCCACTTCAGATTGAAAGACACACACAGACTGAAAGTAAAGGGATGGAGAAATATTTCATGCAATGGAAACAAACAAACAAACAAACAAAAGCTAAGACAGTAATACTTATATCAACTAAAATAGTCTTTAAAACAAAGACAGCAATAAATGAGAAAGGACATTACATAATGATAAAGAGATTAATCCATCAAGAGGATATAACCATAGTAATCATCTATGCACCCAAAATAAAAACACCTAAATATATAAAACAAATATTGAACAACATAAAGGGAAAGATGGACAGTAATATACTCATATTAAGGGAGTTTAAAACCCTATTGATGCCAATGAACAGATCTTCTAGACAGAAAATCAAAAAAAGAAAAAAAAATAAAACCAGTGGCCTTAAAAGACACACTAGACCAGATGGATTTATTTGACTTTTTAAAAATATTTCACCCTAGAGCAGCAGAATATACATTCTTTTCAAGTGCATATGGAATTTTTTTTTTCAAAATAGACCACGTGTTAGGCAAAAAACAAGTTTCAATAAATCTAAGAAGATTGAAATCATATCAAGCATTTTCTCCAACCACAATGGTATGAAACTAGATATGAACTACAAGAAAAAAAACTAGAAAATACATAAACACATGCAGGCTAAATAATATGCTACTAAACAATGAATGGGTTATCAAAGAGATCAAGGAAGAAATCAAAAGATACCTAGAAACAAATGAAAATGAAAACACAATGACTCAAAATCTATGGGACACAACAAAAGCAGTTCTGAGAGGAAAATTCGTAGCAATACAGGGCTACCTCAAGAAACAAGAAAAAGCTTAAATAAATAATCTAACCTTCCACTTAGAAGAACTAGAAAAAGAACAGCAAACAAAGCCCAAAGAGAATAGAAGGAAATAATAAAGATCAGAGTGGAAATAAATGAAACAGAGTCTAGAAAAACAATACCAAAGATTAACTAAACCAGGAGCTTGTTCTTTGACAGAATAAACCAAACTGACAGACCCTTAACCAGACTCATCAAAGAAAAAAGATAGAACTCAAATAAATAAAATCAGAAACAAAAGAAGAGAAATAACTACGGACTTCACAGAAATACAAAGGATCATAAGAAAATGCTAAGAACAGTTATACGCTAACAAATTGGACAATCTGGAAGAAAAGGATACATTTCTCAAAACACACAATTTCCTGAGCCTGAGTCAAGAAGAAACAGAAAATCTGAACCGACCGATTACTACAAAGGAAATCGAATCAGTAATCAATAACCTCCCCAAAAACAAAAGTCCTGGGCCAGATGGCTTCATAGGTGAATCTTACCGAACATTCCAAGAATTAATACCTATTCTTTTCAAACTATTCTAAAAAATTCAAGAAGAGGGAAGGTTCCCTAACTCCTTTTATGAGGCCACATTACCTTAATTCCAAAACCAGACAGAAACATTACAAAAAAAGAAAACTATTGGCCGATATTGCTTATGAACATTGATGCAAAAATAGTCAACAAAATATTAGCAAACTGAATTCAGCAATACATTAAAAATATCATACACCATGATCAAGCTGAATTTATTCCTGAGTTGCAAGGTTGGTACAATATCTACAAATCAATTAATGTGATACAGCACATTAACAAATCAAAAAATAAAAAAACATATGATCATATCACTAGATGCAGAAAAAGCATTTAACAAAATCCAGCATTCATTTATGATGAAAACTCTCAGCAAAGTGGGAATAGAGGAAATATACCTCAATATAATAAAGGGCATATATGACAAACCTACAGCTAACATCGTACTCAATGGAGAAAGGCTAAAGCATTTTCCTTAAAATCAGGAACAGTAAAGGATGTCAACCATCACCATTCCTCTTCGACATTATATTGGAAGTCTTAGCTACAACAATAAGACAAGAAAAAGAAATAAAATTTATCCAAATTGGAAAGAAAGATGTAAAACTCTCATTATTTGCCAATAACATGATACTACATATAGAGAACCCTAAAGATTCCACCTAAAAACTGTTAGAACTGATCAATGAATTCAGTAAAGTAGCAGGATATAAAATTAATATTCAGAAGACAATGGCATTTTTATACAACAATGATGAACTTTCAGAAATGGGAATTAAGAAAACAATCCCATTTATAATTGCTTTGAGAACAATAAAATACCTGAGAATCAAATTAACCAAGGAGGTAGAAGACCTGTTCTCAGAAATTATGAGACATTGAAAAAAGAAATTGAAAAAAATACAAATAAATAGAAGCATATACTGTGTTCATGGGTAGGAAGAATCAACATCATTAAAATGGCCATACTTCCCAAAGCAATCTATAGTTTCAATGCAATCTCTATCAAAATGTCAATGGCATTTTTCAGAGAGCTAAAACAAATAATCCTATAATTTATATGGAACCGAAAAAGACCCATATAGCCATGGCAATTTCGAGAAAGAAGAACAAGTTTGGAGGTATCACACCACCTGATTTCGAACTATACTACGGGGCTACAGTAATCAAAATAGCATGGTACTGGCATAAAAACTGACACATTGATTAATGGAACAGAATACAGAGCCCAGTAATAAATCCAAACCTATATACTCACTTAATATATGATGAAGGATGCAAGAATATACAATGGGGTAAAGACAGTCTCTTCAATAAATGGTGCTGGGAAAATTGGACAGATACATGCAAAACAAAACAAACAAAAAAAAACTGAATCACCTTCTTACACCATATACAAGAATGGACTCAAAATAGATTAAATATTTAAATGTAAGACCCCAAACCATAAAACTTCTACAATAAAACACAGTCAGTAAACTCTCTGCTATTGCTAACAGTAATTTCTTTTCCGATATATTTCCTCAGGCAAAGGAAACAAAAGAAAAAATAAACAGATGGGACCTCATCAAACTAAAAAGTTTTTGTAGAGCAAAGGAAACCATCAACGAAATGAAAAGCTGACCAACTGACTGAGAGAAGGTATTCACTGATGATGCATCTGTTAAGAGATTAATATTTAAAATATATAAGAACTCATACAACTCAATGCCAAAAAAAACCCAAACATTTCAATTTAAAAATGATCAAAAGCCCTTAATAGATATGTTTTCAAAGAGGAAATACAAATGACCAATAGACATATGAAAAGATGCTCAAGGTCACTAATCATCAGAGAATTTTTATTTAAAACTGTAATGAGATATCACCTCATACCTGTCAGAATTCTATGATCAATAAATCAACAAATAACAAGTGTTGGTGAGAATATGGAAAAAAGGAAACTTGTGCACTATTGGTGGGATGGAAAATTGGTGCAGCCACTATGAAAAACAGCATGAAAGTTCCTCAAAAAAATTAAAAGTAGAACTACTTACGACTCAGCAATCCCACTTTGGGGTTTTTATCTATAAAAATTCAAAACACTAATTAGGAAAGATATATACACCCCTATGTTCACTGCAGCTCTGTTTATAATAGCCAACATATGAAAGCAACCTACATGCCTATTAATATACAATTGGTAAAGAGGTGGTACATAGATACAACAGAATATTACTTGGCCATTAAAAAATGAAATCTTATCATTAGCAAGAACATGGATGGATCTAGAGTGTATTATGCTAAATGAAGTAAGTCACTCAGAGAAAGAAAAATATCATATGATCTCATATGTGGAATCTAGAGAACAACATAAATAATAAAACAAATAAATAGATTCATATATACAGGGAGCAACCCAATGGTTACCAGATGAGAGGGAGTTAGGGTGTTGGGTGAAAATGGTGAAAGGCTTTAGAAGTAAAAATTGGTAGTTACAATTTAGTCATGACAATGTAAAGTATAGCATAGGGAATATAGTTAATAATATTGTAATAACTATGGCGCCAGGTGGTTAATAGACCAATAGCAAGAATTACTTCATAAAATACATAAATGTCTAACCACTACACAGTACACCTGAAACTAATATAAAATAATATTTAATGTCAACTGTAATTAAAAAATAAATAATAAATAAATAAATAAATAAGCAAGTTCTTTGTCTTCACTTCTCTGAGTCTTTGTAAAGCCTTATATAACATATGATAAATACTTATTGATGATATTTCTATACAATATGATGAGATAAAACTGGTAATTTTCTAGCCAACCCGGGTTCCAAAACAAAGTTGGAAAACTAGACCATATGTAAGATTGTTATATAATTTTCATTTTTAGTAATAAATCAAGGAACTAATGCATATTCTAAACTTACCTGAAGTCTCACAAAAAGCTGTGGAAACACAGAAAAATCTGAGAAATGTACAAAGTCATCAGACAATGACATCAAGCAACCTGTCAGAACCTTACATAACTGCGTTGTCATCTCCTTGGACTCAAAGCTGCTCTCTTATATTCACCTCCTTAGCTGCAATGTAATTAGATCTTCAGAAATATGAACATGAAGAGAAAATAAAATCCATGGATTTTGTTTCGTTATTACAATTTTCTCTAACGAGTTTTTATTACCAAACATGAGAACTGCATTGAAAAAATTACTGCAGAGCACTGAAAGACTGAAGTAAAAATTAACATCTTTTGTTACAGTATTCTTTGAGTGAAAAATACTTTTTTATACCTGAATTACTAGGTAATTTCATTAGTCCATTGTTATTTTTGTATTTATGATTGTGCCTTTACATAGGTCACAGAAATAGGACAGCTAATCCATTGTCCCTTAAATACAAATCTATTCCTTTAAACACTAAAATAATATAATGAATGTAATTATAAGAGTTCTACCAAAGCAAAAAATTGTTCAATTTAGTTTGAGTGTAAACTAAAAGATAGGTGAACTATTGTCAAATCCATCATATTACCTGTTTATATAAGTACAGTTTTATTTGAACACAGGCATTACGTTTGTTTCATGCTGCAAGAACTGAGTTGAAGAATTAAGACAGAAACAGGATGGCCCATCAACCTGGGCCTTTACAATAAGAAAAGTGCCAGCCTTTAGGATATAATTCACATTAGGAAATCTTTCAGCAATTTTGTACTTAACACAACTCACGTGCTGAATTCGTAATTTTCTACTTGGTTGGACCCCATATTATACAAAATCAGTCCCTTTTACACAGACATAAGCCCTGCTTTGAAGAGATTTGTGTATTAGGTAATGGCTTTATATTCATTTCTGATAATTCAGAATTTTCGTATGCTTTCAGCACTAGAAATGGAATTCCAATGTTTGAATTAAAGTAAGATTAAATCTATAAAATTTGCATGTAATCAGTAAAGACATAGGAAACGATAATTCATTTCTTTTTGGAAACTATTATCAAACATTAGATATGCCAGTGATGGGGGCTGAGGAAGCAGTCTTCCTCAGTTATCTGCACCTTTAGAACTGTGTCCAAATTTGGAACATCATTTCTAAAGGAGGTATTGTTTGTTTGAGATTTTAAAGCCTTTAGAAATAGAATTTTTTTTTCTTATTGATGACAACTTAGTCATTTCCACTTACATTTCATATGATGTCAAAAAAACTTAATCTTGGCCAATAGTAAATTCTCCCAAGACATTTAGATTTAAATGCAGTTTTTCTTCCACTTACTTCTTAGATACCCAGCATAGTCTCTCTAGTTCCAATTGGCATATTCAGTAATTTCAGGGTATAGAAGGAAAGGATTGAACTGCTTGGAACTGCTTGGAAATTGGAGACAGTTGCTATCTAGATGGAGTTGGATCTAGTGTCTGTTCAGTTCTCATCAGCTGTCTGTATCAGCATGCCCTAAATTGTGGACATACTCACCTTGTCTCTGGCATTTGGCTCATGCCACTGCTGCCACGCTATTCCATTTCCCCTACTTGGGAACAAGGTTGTATATTCCTGCTCATGATTCTCTGTGGTAACAAGAAACTCAGAATTTTCTCAGTCCCATTATGCCAAAAAATCAGTACACAGCCATCTCAAAAGGGCAGATATTTAAAATAAAATACTAAATTTGGGCATAACTGAAAAAAATAACCTAAATTTTAGTGGAAATAGAAGTACATGGAATATTGCTGTAATATTCTTTTTGGAAATTATATCAACAGCTTAAACTTTACATACACCGACCTAATAACTCCTAAGACCATACTGGTATGTAAGTACAAAGATTTAGGTGTATAAATAAGTGTTTTCATATTGCTTACAGTAATGAAAACATTTCTAATAAGCTTATTTTTAAAATAATTTTATATTTACAGAAATAAATATAAAAAAAAATAATGCAAGGAGTTTCTTTTTACCTTTCACCCAGCAGTTCTCTCTAACATTAACATCCTGTACAACCACACACACACACACACACACACACACACACAAACTATTTTTTAAATAACTGGAATGTTCAGATTTAATTATGACACTTTTAAAAATTTGTTTAAAGACATAAAAATCTGTACTGTATAAAATTTTAAGATCGTATTGTGTAAATCTATTTATACAGTATAGCATAATATACACAATACAAAGTACAAAAGTTTATAATGTATAAAATATTACTCATCTTCAAGAACTAACTGAAACATAATCTCAATAAGACCTACCTTACCTACTTTATCTAAAATTGCAAACTGACCCTAACCTGGCACTTAAAATCTTTTTTACATCATACATTTTCTTTTCCCATAGCAATTATTGCCCTCAAGTATGCTAAAAAATTTATTTGTTAGTGACATTTAATGTTTATTGTTTGTTCCTCTCCCCTCACTGAAATATAAACTTTGTGAGGGTGGAATTTTGTCTGTTTTCTTTCATAGCTATATCCCTAATGTCTAGAAATGAGCTTTTCACACATGAAGTCTTGATATTGAATTAGTGAATGAGTTTATATAGAATCTATTTATAATGAGTGTAAAAATTTTGGAAGACTATTATTGAAATTATTGACAGGGTAGTCTTACAAGTGTTTTTGTAATCCCTTCATAATTTTCTGTATTGTCTAAATTTTCTAACAACGATAATTATTAGAAAACATTTTAAATGGATATTCATGTATGTATTATTGAAAATATATTGCTAATGGAGTTTATATTTTAATGGCAAGGAACATATAAATCTCACACATAACAGAGACTCAACATTATTTTCAGACTTGCATAGACCTCCTCACTGCCTTACTTGTTCATCTTTGATTCCAGTCTACAATAATTTCAGTTACTCCTGCTTTTTGTTCTCCACTTTTTTCCCTCCCATTAGACCTAAAATATGTTCTCTTCACATAGCCCTCTAATAGACAATGTCTTCTTTTTAACAAAAGGCTTTCTTTTTCATATTTGGCCTTCTCTTCCCACACCACACACACCAGACATCATACTTTTATACTCTTACTTTTCTTTCATATTCCATAGCTTGCATTATCTAAAACACTGACATCCCCTTATCAAGAAAGATATCTATGTCTTAGTCACATATGTGCACCCATTGCCTTTCACGAGAGCTGTCATAGACAACACAATAACAAAAAAGCATAAATTAGGGGTAGTAACTTAAAGTTTAACCTCCCTAAGTGGTCCTGTACTTTCAACTAGGATCCTGACAGACCTCTTTAAAAAAGATAGACATGCCCTTTCACAAGAGATGAATTTGAAAACAAAGAAATTCAACAGCTATCTCTAATTCTTGGACTTAGTTTCCCAAAATGCCCAACATCAAGTGCCCTGGAAATATCCTCTGTTTCATTCTTCTAGCTTCCCTGATCATCTACTCATTGCCTCCTTCATTGTTATGTCCTCATCCTGTGCCTTTTTCTAATAAATATCTCCATTTGTTTGCTCATCTCTTAGTCATATTTAACATATAGTTTTTCTCAGTGAACTCACACTGGGAAACAGTTTCCTATGACTTTCCTTTTCACACTTATATGCAATCACTACTCAGACCATCTGACAGTTCCAGTGGGACTCAGAAGTTAAACAGTAATAAAAATATTAAAAAAAAAATAGATCATCTATTTGGCACCTATGATATGACTAAACCTGTTAAGCACTTTGCATACAACCTCCTGAAAATTCTATAAGGTAGGTGTGATTTTTATCTCTATTTTAGAGAAGAGGACACTGGATCCCAGTTTAAACAATTTGCCCAGATTAGCAAGAATAGAAGTAGAATATGAATCAATACAATATGTCTTTAAAGTCTGAGCTTCTTAATCATATGATAGGCTTCTTGTAAAAAATTAATATTTTGGGCAAAAGGAACTAAATTCTGACAACAGAAGTTAACTAGTGGGTGGAAGGATGTTCGCAGGCATCAGTGATGTTTTCCTCCCCAGATGTCACTACATGCAGATCAGAGAAGGGAAAGACGTTTTACTGAACTTCATCTACTTTATATTCAAAGAAACTATTTTGAAAATTATAGTACAATGTAAATACAAACATTTGCATATTTACTTACCTTATTTTCAGAAGTATATTAATTTTATTTTTATTTAACACATGAATGTTTAGAGGCCAGGGACCTCACTATAATATTGATGGTCTCTGTATAGCAGCATGGATTCATGTAAAACATAACTATCAATATTATGTACTAATGCATGGCTTCTAATAAGAAACAATCTCAAGGCAGCTGGGAAAAGGCAAAACCTTTATAAATGTTAATTAAATTTTTTTATCTAGTAATATCAACTCTAACATGTTAAAATTGTTCAACTTCTATGTTGAAGCATCAACCTACTTTGTAATCTTCAATAGTTTCAACACATCAAATATGTGAGGAGATACATAGCTGTCTTTTAATTACCTAAATAATTCATTAAAAATGAATATCTTTATTGATGATTTCATGATGCCTTTTTCATGAAAAATTCAAGTTTTATTTTCAGGTCCCTCATGACACACTTAGACATCCAACTAGAAAATAGCTGACATTAAAAGACAAAAATGTATTTTTAATTTGTCTAGTTTTTGTTTTTTAAATTATTTTTCCTGTTGACAACTATTCTCTTCCTAATATTACCTCTTCTTAGAAACAATTTCTTCAAAGAAATGTGCCTGAAAATTCTGGTAGTGTCATTAACACATGGGTACACATAAAGGCTTTTAGGCTGTCTTTGTGGTGAGACTAATTTCTAGCTCTGTCCTCCAGTTTGCTAAACCTCTTTTTTTAGTTTTCCCTGAATCTGGCCTTAGATCCATTACTATCCTTTGGATCCTTATTACTTATTTTCTGGACTATAATAAGTTTCCTAACTGGGTTTCCTGCTTGCAGTGTCTTATTTTATGTATGAAAAAATCAACTCATTTTTATTTCTAAAACCCAACTCTGACAGCATCACTTCATTGCTCAGCAACTTTGAACCCTTTCCTTTAAATATAGAAGAAAGTCTAAAATGTCCTTCAATATTAACATAACCTAGCACTATACCTTGATGAATATTGGCTATACCAACCTAATTGTATTACTACTGACTTCCTCGACATACCTAGTGCAATATTTACCACAATGCTTTCCTCCTCACGTTGAAGGCTCAGCTCAAATTCCACATCATTCATGGCACTCATCTTGATTTGCCCCGCTAAACATCCCATCCTCTTCTGATCTCACATACTGCTTTGGTGAAACTGCTCTTTTGTCACACATTATAACCAACCTGTATCTCTCTTGCATATATAATTCAACAAACATAAAGTTATGTATTCCTACCATCTTTCCTACAAAATTTTAGATTTTAAAGAAAGCACTACTTTAAAAAATTTTTAGTATTCCTTTGGCTCTAAGTCAGGTGTGTTTTCTATAAATTATATTTAATGAATGATGATTGAAATAAATACATTTATTTATTCAAAATTTTATTGAATACTTTTTTTATTTTATCTTTATTATTTTGTTTTTAAATTAAATTTATTGGGGTGACTTTGGTTAATAAAATTATATAGGTTTCAAGTGTTTTCAACAGGAAAAACAATTCAATAATATATCATCTGTAAATTGCATTGAGTGTTCACCATCCAAAGTTAAATTTCCTTCTGTCACCATATATTTTACTCCCTCTACCCATATCTACCTCCTGCTACCCCTTTCCCTCCGGTAATCACTAAGCCGTTGTCCATGTCAATGAGCTTTTGTTCATCTAGTTCGTTTATTGCTTTCACCCATATATGAGTGAAATCATATGGTTCTCAACTTTTTCTATCTAAATCATTTTGCTTAGCATGATAACCTCAAGATCCATCCATGTTGTTGCAAATGACAGTTTTTCATCTTTTCTTGTGACTGAGTAATATCGCATTGTATATCTGTACCATATCTCCTAAATCAAAGTTGTAGTGTTTCCAGTTGTGAATTAGTCTAATTTTCTTCATCTTTAATAGTCAATTCTAGATACTAGCTCTATAAAAAAGACATTAGAGAAAAAAAAGTGGTCTTCGAATTTTCTCAAGCTGTTATTCATCTGTACATATATGTTGATTGTTATTAGTCCCAGGAAAACGTCTAGGAGTTTACAAGTTTTATTTAAGTTCTCCTTCAAAGTCTGTTAATATTTGCCAACTATCAATAAATCCTGAGTATACTAGTCCTTTCTATGTACAAGAATTCAGCTACTTGGCCTGAGTCTTCCTGCTCATTCTTGTACTGGTAAAGTAAAAAGCTCATAATGAATGCTAGGTTGAACACACAGTCTGGGAACTCCAGATGCCCTTTTTCTTTCCTTCAAAAGAAGAATATTTTAACAGTAGTACAGCTTTGAAATCACTATATACTTTTACTATTTCAGGGTTTTGAGGAATTATATGGCTCTTAATATTGTGTTATTAGTGAACAATTGCATTTGGCAAAAATAATGGCCCCATTACGAAGCCAATCTCACTAACATGTACCCTATCACAAATATAAGCTCCTGAAAATTTATAAACTTATAGAATTATAATTTAGAAATGCTACAATTGTTATTTATTCATAAGCATAATGATAATTGTCAGGTCTATGCACAGATTTGGACACAGACTTCAGAAAGATACTAAATTTAATGCAGTATGCTATTTCTCTCAATATTATGAATCATGACAAAGAGATAATAGAAAAATTAATTTAAATGTTAGCTCTCACATTATCTAATTGATTACACATTACTTTTTAAATCAAATTTGTTTTTTATTCACGTGTTTATTTTTCAGGATTCATTAACTTGTAAACAACAGAAAGCCACCTCATAATGTTGAACAAAACAGTACAACTATTAGTTTAAATACTAGTAAATATATTCAAAAAGCTCCTAAATTAAAAAAAAAATGCTGCAGATCATAACCTTAGGAACTAGAATTGGAAACTCAATGCAGATAAGTTCTGGTGCTTCCTGGGATTTTGTTTTTGGTTTTGTTTCTGGGTGTTCCCATGGCATTGAAAATGGTTACTGATGATCCCAGTTGGTACCCAGGAACCAATTTTAACCTAACCATACATGTTAAAATAGTACCACGCTGTTAAGTTTCCATGCTACTTACTCAAACCTACTCTTTATGAAGCATGGACTCTCCTGATTACTCTTATATGTTATCTTGTACTTTCTCTGCTGACTAGCACAGAAACCCCCAAAATGTTACACAGTATTGTACATTGTAGTAGCTTTTTTATTGGGAAAGTTATGGGTCTTCATAAAGTTATGTGCATTCTTATTACCACATTCTTCTACCCACAGTGACTTTTCCTAAGAGTGAACACATAACTCATGGAAGATCAATTGGTCTCCTTTCTAGACATTGAAATATAAAATCTATTTTTTTTCCTTTTGAGGTTTCTGGACTAAGATGATCAGCAATAATGTTTCACCTATATCTATAAGTCAAAACAGAAAATGAAATGTGCTGGAAGTTTCTATAGTTGCCTCCTCATATGTTGCTACTGATGTTGCTACCATCCTAAGCAGCAATAGCCTCTTTACACAATATTCCTTATACCTGCCTTCACTGCTTTTTTTAAACAAATGTCTTTGATCCAGTTAAGAAAATGTGAGCCATAACACCTTTCATTCCATTTTTTTATTCTTATACATTGTAAAGCAAAATTTGATCTCTTAGAACACAAATCGCTCCTCAAAATATAAAAGCTTATGAAGATACACATTAATTATGAAAAAGCAATAAAGCCTTAGTTCTTTTCGTATTTGGATGTTCTTTATTTGTACATGCATGATCTGAAAATTTGTTACTGACTCACACATAAACACTCACCTTAAGCTCAGCAAAGGGACAGTAACTCAAAAGGCATGAGAGACATAGGGAGAGAAACTGAATCGTGTGGCTTCAGGGCAAGGGGCACTTGCCCAACTCTGATAACTCCCTGAGACCCCACCCCACCCAAAATAGTATACATTCCATCTGGTTGACATGGAGGGCTTATAGAGACACATGTGTCCTCGTAAAAGTCTCACACAAAGACTCACTTGCATAGAAACCCTCATCCTAAGCCCACTGGGCCAGTGTTGAGCCCTCCACACACACAGCCTGCAGGTGCAGGCAGGACCCAAATCTCAATCTGCATTAACCAGGAAAATATCATTTGCCTTACCCTGGTGTCAGTGCCAAGCTGATCGAGAAGGGAAGGTTTTGGTGGTGAGACGCCCAGTCGGAAAAATGCACAAGAGGCCGACATGAGAATGAAACGGCAGGCACCAACTTTATTGCAAGGTGTATACTTCTATTGCGGGGAGAGCGCTTCTGCTTCTGCTCTTTTTCTGCTCCCCAGGTGACTACATGGGCCCCACTCATATCAGAGTACAATAGTGGCATTCAGCCACACAAACGTGATACAATAAAATGAATTGTGTTTACATATTATAGGCACAGGCCTACATTTAGAACGTAACATTCTAAATCCGGGGTCCTATTCCTAGCTGCGAACCCGGATCACAGCCAGACCTGGGATCAGCTAGATCTGGGATCCACACCTGATGACTCCCTGAGACTCCTTTTCACCCAATTTTCAAATTGCCCTTGGCTTTTTCAGTAACTGTGCCTCATGGGCAGCCATCTTCAGCCCACATTGCAAAATTTCTTTAAAACTCTCCAAGGTCTGCAAGCCTCAGGCAGGTAGCAGCTGGACTCACTGTACCTGGAGCATCTTGCTGAATGGCCCCAAGAATGACATTGGTGATAGCCCACCTTGGATTGTAGGGGTCCTCTCTTTGTGCCTTTGGGCCCAGTACAGGCAGCTACCAACCTCAGATTGCTTTGTGCCTCCTACCAGAGTGGCTCTGGGTTGAGCACAGATAATAGCTGGCTTCAGCCTATACTAGAGTTCCTCCCAAGAGGCTCCAGAACCAACATACCTGGTGGCTGGTTTTAGACCACAACAGAGCACAACATAATTAGTGCCACAAATGGCACACTCAAAGGGTGGTCTTGGCAGACACCAATGCCATGCTGGGGCGAAACATACTCCATGGGATCAGCTTCTGCTGTAGTCATAGCCACTCCTCACAATCAGTAAGCAAGTCTAAGGGAAAACCCTATCCACTTAGATGCCAATACAAACAAAACTCAACTATAAACAAGGGAGCACAAGTTATTTCTTGCAAATTAGAAAAAAAAAGCTGGGATAGAAATATTTTTCAATACTTAAAAACACTATTAACAAGAGACAAAACAAGAAAAGCCTCAAATAGACAATCTGTCTTCATATCTAAAAGACTAGAAAAATAAGAACAAATAAAACTTAAAGTGTGTAGAAGGAAACTAAAGATTAGAGCAAAAATGAATAAAATAGTGTCTAAAAAAATACAAAAATCAATGAAAATAAGAGCTGATTCTTTGAAAAAATAAACAAAATATAAAATCTTTAACCAGACACATCAGGAAAAAAAGAGAGGGGACCCAAATAAATAAAATCAGATGAAAAAGAAGTGACAACTGACACTACCGAAATACAAACAATATTTTTTTAAAAAATGCTATTAATAATTGTGGGAAACATATTGTATATCTGAAAGAAATGGATAAATTTCTGGATACATACAATTTCTTCTAAGACTGAGTCAAGAAGAAATAGAAAATGCAAACACATCAGTAATTACCAACAATTGAATCAGTAATTAAAAATTCCCAATAAACGAAGACCTTAACTGAATGGCTTCATAGGTGAACTTTACCAAAGTAAAATTAACACCTATCAAAGAATGAACACCTATCCTTTGCAAACTATTTTTAAAATTTCAAGAGGAGAAAGGGCTCTCAAACTAATTTTATGAGGCCACCATTACCCTGATTCCAAAAACAAAGATGTTACAAAAAAAAAAAAGAAAAAGTATCTATTTATGATAAACACTCTCAGTAAAATGGGAATAGAGAGAAAATACCTCAACATAATGAAGTCCATATATTATAAGCAAACAGCTAACATCATACCCCATGGGGAAGAGCTGAAACATCTTCCTTGAGATCAAGAGCAAGACAAGGATGTAGACTTTCACTACTTTTTTCAACATAGTATTGGAAGTCTGAGCCACAGTAATTAGAGAAGAGAAATAAAAGGCATCCAAATTGAAAAGGAAGAAGTAAAACTGTCATTATTTGCAGATGGCAAGATACTATATAGAGAGAACCCTAAAGCTTCCATAAATATATATAGAACTGATTAATTTAGTAAAGTAGTAGGATATAAAATTAATATTCAGAAATCGGTTACAGTTTTATACACTAATAATGAACTACCAGAAAGATAGTTATCCCCTAATATTTATAAGAAAACAATACTATTTACAATTGCATCAAAAATAATAATATAGCTGGGAATCAAATTTTAAAAAGACTGTAAAAGACTCAGCAACTTATAAATCATTGAAGAAAGAAATTGAAGGAGACATAAATAAATAGAAGCATATACTGTGCTCATGGATAGGAAGAATATAATTAACAATGTCTATATTACCTGAAGCAATTTAGATCAATGGCATTTTTAACAGAACTAAAACAAATAATCCTAAAATTTATATGGAACCGTTAAAGACTGAATAACCATGGCAATCTTAAGAAAGAACAATGTTAGAGGTGTGCACTATCTGATATCGAACTATACTATAAAGCTATAGCAGTCACTACATCATGGTACTGGCATACAAACAGACACACAGATTAATGGAACAAAATAGAGAGCTCAGAAATAAACCCACATCTATGTGTTAAATTAATTTATGACAAAGTAGGCAAGAACATACAGTGAGATAAAGACAGTCTAATAAATGGTATTGCGAAAACTGGACGGATACACGCAAAAAAATAAAACTAGAACACCTTCTTATACCATATATAAGAATAAACTCAAAAATGGATTAAAGACTCTAATGTAAAATCCCAAACCATAAAACTCCTAGGAGAAAACATCGTCAGTAAACTCTCTGACATTGCACTTAGTCATATATATATATATTTTTTTATATATCTTCTTGAATATATATATATATATATATACACACACACATATATATATATTTTTTGATATATCTTCTTGAGCAAGGGAAACAAAAGAAAAATAAACAAATGGGACTATGTCAAACTAAAATGTTTTAGCACAGCAAAGGAAATCATCAACAAAACAAAAAGATACCTACTGAATGGAATAAGATATTCACCAATGATAGATTCTATAAGAGGTTAATATCCAAAATTTATCATGAATTCATACAACAATACCCCCACAAAAAAAATTCAATTAAAAAATGGGCAGATGGTTGGAATAGACATTTCTCTAAAGAGGACTTATAGATGTCCAATAAACATAAAAAGAAGCTCAGTGCTACTAATCATTAATGAAAATTAATACCACAATGAGTTATCACCTCACATCTGTCAGAATGGCTGTCATCAATAAATCAACAAACAGCAAGTGTTGGCAAGGATATAGAGAAAAGGGAACCCTTATGCATTGTTGGTGGGGTTGTAAATTGGTGCAGCCACTATAAAAAACAATACTGAGAGTTCTCAAAAAAAATTAAAACTAGAATTACCTTATAAGCCAGCAATTCCACTTCTGGGTATTTTTCTGAAGAAATCCAAAACACTAATTCAAAAAAAGATATATGCATCCGTCTATGTTCATTGCAGCATTATTTATAATAGCTAAGGTCTGGAAGCAACCTAAGTGCCCATCAACAGATGACTGGATAAAGAAGAGGTGGTACATATACACAATGAAATATTAGTTGGCCATAAAAAAAATATTAGTATTTGCAACAACACTGATGCACTTAGAGGATATTATTTTAAGTGAAATAAGTTAGACAAAGAAAGACAAATACTATATAATTTCACTTACATCTGGAATCTAAAGAACAAAACAAAACAGAAACAGACCCATAGACACAGAGAACAAACTGATGGTTGCCATATGGTAGAGGGGTTTGAGGGCTGGGTGAAAAAGATGAAGGGAGTAAGAAGTAGTAATTTGCATTACAAAATAGTCACAAGGATGTAAAGTACAGTGTAGGGTATATAGTTAATGATTTGTAATAACTATCTATGGTGCTAGGTTGTTACTAGATTTATTGGAGGAATCATTTTGTAAATTTCATAAATGTCTAAAACTATGCTGTACACCTGAAACAAATAAAATATTAAATGTCAACTGTAATTAAAAATAAAAATAAAAAATAAAAAATATTATCAACTTATTTTATTCTTCCAGCAATAAAATATTTTAATGTAGTGGATCATGTAATTTTAAGTGTAATGATTTAGAAAATACATGTTAGAATTTATTTTTGACAATCATCACCAAAAACATGATTTTAATTGCTCAGCCAAAGGCAAATTTCCAAAAAACTACCAATTCTATATTAAGTCACAAGCTGAGACTTACACAAACTAATGTCTTAACAGAATATTATTGTTTCTCATAAGTTGTAAACATGTTCCCCTAATACATATTACTGAAATGTATGGCTTTGTGGCCACCACACACCTAATATAATAATTAACAACCTTCCAATAATTTGGTATTAATAATAAAAAAGTTATCTATATTGCAGAAGTTACAAAATATTTTACAATAGTAACTTTAGTAATGTTCTTCACCAAGATCTGTTTTTTTCTTGTTTGATTCGCCTCATTCTTATCCTGACAGTGCATCTGTGTACCCTCATACTCTGATGGTATAAACATTAATAAGTCCAATATTTCTAGAGGACATTTTGAATTAGGGACATGCCAACCCTTTAGACCAGTAATTTAGCTTACAATAATATTTTCAAAGGAAAAAAAATCAAAGCACACTACATACTCATTAAAATGTGTACTACAGTCATTTATAATAGTAGAAAATGGAAATACTCTTCACATCCAGCTTCAAGAAAATGGTTACATTATGGCTATTGGAATAATATTCAGAAAGAAATATTTTAATGCATTTTTCTTGAAGAGTCTAATGATGATCAGAATAATAATATAATAATATGTTACACCACAAGTTACTACAAAGAAATATACAGTATAGATGCATTTCAATAAAATATGTACACATAGGAAGAAATACAACTTTTGACAATCTCATGCTTATCAAAAGTTCACTTTACTCTGCTTTACTTTTATGAATGATCTGCATTAGTACCTGTTGCTAACAAAAAAAAATATCTGAACAGAATTTTCGCTTTTACAAAAAAAGGTAAAAAGTGAAAGTAACATTTAGCATTTGTTTTGCAGTAAGTCTTTATAAAGGCAACAGCACTCTGAGCAGGGAGAGCTCCTCCACTAGGAATCACACTCAGCATCTTAGCATCAAGCCACCAGAACTTCGAACTGTGTCTGTGAGCACTTGTGCTTTCTCTTGATTTATTCTGTGCATCTATTACCAAGATGTGTCTTAAGGTGATTGCTTCTTCCCTCTATGCCATTTAGGTTTAGGAAAGGTTTAATAGGAACACCATACTTTCAAAAGTGGGGACATCTATGTCTTAAAATAAATTTTCTTTAGTGATAACATTATACTTTTATGTTAAAAAAATTTTAACTAAGATGCATTAAAAAGTAAAACTAACTTTTTTTTTAAATAGAGTAAAAACGAATTGTAAAAGTTATTTTCACTTATTCAATTTCATGCTCTAATATATTGACAAATGTGAAAGAATATATGTGGTGATTCTTATAAAGGCAGAATTGAGGACAGATAGGAAATATTTCTTCCAACTTACAATGGAGAAGGCAAAGGCAGGTATTATTTTCTGTTTATAAAGACAGGGGCTATGATTTCTTTATAGAAGCAGAAAGTATGTGTAAAGACTCTTTAAAGTTTTCTATGAATGAAGCAGAGTTAGAAGCATTTGACACATGGTCCACTAAAAAAGAAAAATGAAAATCAATTACAAAGCTATTGAGCAATCCAGGTAAAAAATCCTCGTAGCTTGAACGATGTTAAGGGCAATGAAGGTTAAGAGAAGATGACGATTGAAATATATATATATATACACATATATATATATTTGAAATATATATATGATTGAAATATATATACATTTATATATATATATATATATATATATGGTAGAAATGACAGGTCTTGGCATTGGATTAAGAAAAGTGAAGGAGAGAAAGGAATCAAGGATGATCATGATCCCATGTCTCTGACTGGATGATGGTGTCATTTAATAAAATAGGAAAGCATGGGCAGAGAGGTGGGGATAGAAAAACCCAAAGTACAATTTTTGACTTGATAACTCTTGGGTTCTCTGTAAACATACATGTGGACACATCAAATAGATATTTGGACACAGGAGTTTAAAATTCAGAGAAGATATTCTAACTAGGCTAGATAAAAATTATGCATGTATTGCCACATTGGTGATTTTTGAAATTAGAAAGTAGATGACATTAAAAGAGAAGTTAGAGAAAAAAAAAACTGTATATTCACCTTGAAGAACCTTATTAGCTAGAGATTAGTTGAAAGAGAAGGAGGTAGGAAAGGAGATTGAGACGAGTGGCAACAGAGATAGGAAAGAAACCATGATCATAGTTTCAAAAGAAGCAGGTATCTCAAGAAGAACAGAGTGAATGGACATGCTGAGCAATGATAGGACAATAAGAAGGTGAATGGCAGAAGTGTGCTCGTTTAGTATTCCAACAGGGATGTCATTGTGGGCCTTGGCACATCAGTATTGGGAGCAGATGCCAAGAACAGATTGACAAGAAGATAAAAAGTAAGAGAATAGAGACATCAAAAATACACATCATTTTTGACAAATTTGTCTTTGGAGGGAACAGAAAATGACGCAGTACTTAGAGAGGGCTGAATAATCAAGAGAAGTAATTTGTTAAGAAAAACCTTTTATTATTATTATTAATTATTATTATTTTATTGAAATGATTCAGTAAAAAGGAATCAATATAAATTATAACTATTGTATGAAGCAAGATACTTTTTAAAACAAACTATCAATGAAAATTTTCTGGGAGGTAGACAGCTAAAAATTGTATCTAAAATATCTTATTAAAATCTCATATATCCGGTTGCTATATATATGAATTCAACATTTTGTTTCCATCATTTCTTCGTTACCACTCTAATGAAGATTAATTTTTTTCTACCATATTTCTTTTCTGGATTACTACATTAGCCTCTCACTGACTCAAGAGTTCCTTCTCTGTTATCGGTTATCTTTCAAAATCCCAAATACAGTTATGCCTCGCCATTGTTTAAAGTCATACATGTGAGTATATCAAATAGATTGTTGGACACAGGAATTTAGAATTGAGAATAAATGCCAAACTCCTTACTTTAGCTATTCAAATCAGTCCCTAACTCCTAAACATCTCTTTCCACTTCATTCATCACATACCAGTTCCCCAAACTACAACGATAATAATGTACTCAACATATTCTGTCTCTTTCATACCTTTGCATATATTTAGAATACACACTTGCTTAGAATGTCATCTGCAATAATCCCAGTACTCGAACCATACCCATAAATACATACACTGTCACACATAAAAACCTCTTGTACATCTAGCTAACAGTCAGTCATCTTTCAACTCTCTACTCAAACGTCACCTCTTCTGGTAAGCTTTTCTTATTCTGTTCACATCTTATAGATTTGGATTGTATAAAGTACATTTTACCAATCGTAGCATGAATCCTTCTATGTCATATCATTGATTTCTTGTCAGAATTGGAAGAAAACAGGTCCTTGAAGGCAAATACAAAAGGTCATGAACCTTGCCTCCCCAAAACAGTATAATTCAACTGTTGTTAACATAAGATATAACAAAATAGCTGAAAGGAAACTGGAAAGAGTATTGTGGGAGAAAAAAAGGATTTATAATTTATAGACACTCCCCAGCTAAACCTTATTTCCAACATGCCAAACTCTGTGAGAACTATTGATTTGGGTGAACATCTATCCCTGGAAGCAAAGGAAAAAATTACTTCATTATTTTGTTTGTGGGTCTGAAATCATACCTAATTAAAAGAACACTTTGTTTATCTAAACAGAGAACATTCTAAGAATTGCAGATGAAAAATTTGGCACATTTGCAATAAAATGGCAAACAAAAATTTTAACTTCATTACTTGAATCAGATAGATGATTGAAGGAAAATAAAAAGTAATATTTAATGATAACCATATTATCTTCAAAGTAGGCTGAACATTTTTTTGAAGAAAATTGTTATTCCTTATGGTTTGGCTAATCCAAATAAAATAATAACTGCAAGATTTGACATGGCTTATTTTTTGGTCTTACTATTAAAACTAAAGAAAAGATGTTTAAAGGCCCTTTATCCTTTTAATAATATGGCAAAATAACAACAAAAATATCCTTTGACGCTGTCTTCTATATACACTTTTAAAACTGATTTGGCCTTCAAAATAAGCATTCTATTCACCTCTGTTTCTCTATCTCCTGTTATCTTCAAATGAACAACAGATAACAAAACCATCTGCCTGCTGCAAACACACTCAGAATTAGTTTTTCACACTCAGATTGCCATGAAAAGGGAAAGTGGAAAAAAAGAGTATGTTATACTTTTAAAGTTTGTTATATTCTGATTAGTTTATAGGTCCCAAACTTATAGAACCTTAGTGTCATTTTCGGAATTTTCTTGTCATGATATATGCTTTGCTACTCAGCTGGTTTCTAAAGGGACATGCCATCCAGCTATAGAAAAACTTAGAATAAAATGACAGTAAAACACTTAGAAGTTTTAGTGCCTCTTGGACAATATAATTCTAGAGCTACAATTCTTAACGTGAAGCTAATTTTTTATATCTCTTGCCTTTCCACTTTGGAAATGTATGGATGAATCCATCTGTGACCTTAACCACTTCCTTGAGGCCATCTCTCTTATATGTCTGTGCCACCTCATGATATCTAAGCCTTCCTGAATCTTACTCAATTCTCACATCACATGCTCAGTTTTTATCCCATTCCTAAACCAGGCATGTGGTTAAGTGAGAAAGAAATTGAGGGACTTAACATTTGATTCTCATCAAATAGCTATGTCATCTCGGTCACATTCAAGACACAGAATTCTCAACTGCCACCACAGTTAGATTACACTATTTTATATGCAACCATAAAGTTTCCTTCCAAAAATCTAATATGCACGTAGGAAATATAGTAAACATGTGGAATTTAGCTTTATTCTTATTACTGGAAGGAATTAAGGAAATAAAACTTCTTAAAATAAAATCTAGAAAATAATTTTCCTAAAACAATTCCTGCTACTCATGGATGCATTTTGAAATATTTGTCTTAGATTTGTGGGATTTTTTCTTTCTCTTTTTATAAGCTTTATATATATTTTTCAAAATTATTTTATTTATGATCAGGGTCACGTGGGACAGGCAAGGTCTTCACTTGTATAATTCAAGCAAATACAAAATTTTTTTAACTAAATTACTCAAACACCTTAATTTTTATAACAAATACTTCTTAGTGATTAAAATCATACTAAATCTTAGCCAATGACATTTAATATAATGATGTAAACTGATCATTGAAATAATTAGAGAGAGTTTGGAAAAACATGGTGAAGTGAGAGATGTTCCCATATCTCTCCCCTTGAAATGACGATAAGCTGAATATTTAAAACTAAAAAAAAAAAAAAAAAAAACATGTAAATGGCACACCAGGAAGTCTGAGCGTGGGATCTGCACATAAGAGCTACCACAGATCAGAAGCCTGAGTGTTCTGTGGTGTACTGGGAGAAGGAAAGAAGCTGCCTCTCACAGCTGGAGATCTCTCTAGGATGGCGGGGGAGGGAAAAGGTGTGGTGAGTTCCCTGGACAGCCATGCTTGGGAGAGTTCGGAGCTCCATGTGGCCGACAACACTGCCAATCATCAGGGCAGAAAGCAGAGAAGCAGGGTCAGCAGAGAAGCGAGTATGGCAGAGAAACGACAGTTGATTTTTACCAGCCGAGGTTGCAAAAAGCAAGGCTGACCCACAGGCCCCAATCCCCATTACAGATGGCCTTTCCTCCCATATCCTCTGAGACCGAACACTGCCTATCCCCAGAGGAACTGGAGCAAACGCTACCAAAACTGTAGATAACACTGACAGGGACGGAAACTGAGGGTAGCAAATCTGATTAGACATCTATAAGAAGAAAAAAGGCATTACTAAGGATTTATATGAAACAGGGATCCAAGAGGCTTACAATGCCACCTACTGGAAACCAAAAGAAAAACGCCTTTTTTGCAACAGTCTAAAGAGACATCTTTATATAATAAATCTTCATTTTGGAAAAAAAAAATAGCAAGATAGTAATGAAAATTCGGCATACATAGAAACAAATTGAGAGTACAATGACTGAAAAGGAGAGGATTTAAAGTTACAAATTCACAAAGGGGAAAGGAGATAAGGCACAAATGGAAGAAAATTGATGACTGTATACTATCTTTTTCATATTTGTAATGGTAACCACACACCATAGAGTCAGAACTGAAGTATATAATATAAAACAAAAAGAATCAGAGAGAAAACCCACAAAATCCTAACAAAATAAAGAAAACAGAAGTACAAGGACAAGGAATCAATGAAAACATCAAGCTACTAGAAAGCAAAAGATAAAATGGCTATAAGAAGACCCCATATTTCAATAATCACCCTAAATGTAAATGGACTGAACTCACCAATAAAAAGGCACAGAGTAGCAGAATGAAGCAAAAACCAAAACCCAACTATCTGCAGCCTCCAGGAGACACATCTCTGCTCCAAAGACAAATATAGACTAAAAGCGAAAGGGTGGAAAATGATCTCTCAAGCAAATGACATTCAGAGAAAAGCGGGAGTAGCAGTACTAATATTATACCAAATAGACTTCAAAATAAAAAAGATAAAGAAACATACTGAGGGACACTTCATAATGATAAAGGGAATCATGCACCAAGAAGACATAATACTTATTAATATCTATGCTCTCAATCAGAGAGCCCAAAAATATATAAAGAAATTATTGACAAAACTAAATGGAGAAACAGACCAAAACACTATCATAGTAGACGACCTAAGAACCCCACTGTCGATATAGACAGCTCATCCAAGCAGAAAATCAATAAGGAAATAACATTCTTAAATGACACATTATACCAACTGGACATAACTGATATTTACAGAGCCTTCCATTCCAAAACAGTTACTTATACATTCTTCTCTAGTGCATGTGGAACATTCTCAAGAATCGAACAACATACTAGCACACAGAAATAGCCTCAACAAATATAAGAGAGTTGAAATCATATCAATCATATTCTCTGATCATAATGCTTTGAAACCAGAGATCAACTGCAGAAAGAAATCAAGAAAAACTGCAAATACATGGAGATTAAACAACATGCTACTGAAGAATAACTGGGTCAGGGAAGAAATAAAAAGAGAGATCAAGAGATACATAGAAACGAATAATAGCGATAGTACAACATATCAAAACTTTTGGGACATGGCAAAAGCGGTCATAAGAGGAAAATTCATATCATTACAGGCCTATATCCAAAAACAAGAACGAGCCCAAATAAACAACCTAACACTTTATCTTAAAAACTAGGAAAGGAAGAAAAAATGAAGCCTAAAGTCAGCAGAAGGAAAGAAAGAATCAAAATTAGAGCAGAATTCAATGAAACTGAGAACAAAAGAAAAGAGTAGAAAAAATAAATGCAACAAAGAGCTGGTTCTTTAGGAAGGTTAAAATTGACAAGCCCCTGGCTACACTCACTAAAGAAAAAAGAGATAGGATACAAATAAACAAAATCAGTGATGAAAGAGGAGAAATTATGACAGACACAGCAGAAATACAAAGTATAATACAAAAATACTATTTAAAAGTATATAACACCAAATTGAATAACCTAGAAGAAATGAACAAGTACTTAGAAAGATACAACCTTCCTAGACTGAATCAAGAAGTAGAAATTCTCAATAGACTGATCAGCAGTATGGAAATTAAAACAATCATTGAAAACCTACCAAAAAGTAAAAGTCCAGGACCAGATGGCTTCCCAGTGAATTCTACCAAATATTGAAATATTTCATACCTATTCTGCTCGAGCTCTTCCAAAAAATCGAAGAAGAGGAAATATTTCCTAACTCATTTTATGAGGCCAATATTATCCTGATACCAAAACCTGGGAAAGGTAACACATAAAAAAAGAAAACTACAGACCAATATTTCTCATGAACACAAATACAAAAATCCTAAATAAGATACTACAAACTGAATACGGCACCATATTAAAAAGATTATATACCACGATCAAGTGAGCTTCATCTCAGGGGCACAGGGATGGTTCATCATACATAAATTGATTAATGTGATATACCACATAAACAAATTAAAAAATAAGAATCATACGATCATATCAATAGATGCAGAAAAAGCCTTCGACAAGATACAGCATCCATTTATAATCAAAACACCTAACAAAATCGGTATAAAAGGTAAGTACCTTAACATAATAAAGGTCATATATGATAAACCCTCAGCCAACATTATACTAAATGGTGAAAATCTAAAACCTTCTCTCTAAGATCAAGAACAAGGCAAGGCTGTCCACCACCGCCACTCTTATTCAGTATAACATTGGAAGTCCTACTGAGTGCAGTCAGGCAAGAGAAAGATATAAAAGGTAGCCAAATAGGAAAAGAAGAAGTCACACTGTCACTATTTGCTGATGACATGATTCTCTATATAGGAAACCCCAACAACTCCACAAGAACACTAGTAAAAACAATAAGCAAATATAGTAAAGTTTCTGGATACAAAAATGAACATTCAAAAATCCATAGTGTTCCTATACTTGAATAATAAAGTATCAGAAAAAAAAAGTGGAAAAAATAATTCCTTTTGCAATTGCAACAAAAAGAATAAAATACCTAGGAATAAATCTAATGAAACACGTGAAGGATCTATATAATGAAAACTATAAGACCCTATTAAAAGACATCTAAAAAAATACAAAGAAACTGAAAGACATTTTATATTCTTGGATTAGAAGAATCAACATAGTTGAAATGACCATATTACCTAAAGCATTATACAGATTTAATGTACTCCTCATCAAGTGCCATCGGCATTTTTTAAAGAAATAGTACAAAAAAAATCATAAGATATGTATGGAAGCATGAAAGACCCCGAATTGCCATACTATCTTGAGAAAAAAAGAACAAGGCTGGATACATCATTCTGCCAACCTTCACATTATACTACAAAGCAATAATAATCAAAATAGCATGGTATTGGCAGTAAACCAGACACACAGACCAGTAGAACAGAATCGAGAGTCCAGAAGTAAACCCATATTTATATGGACAATTTTCGACAAAAAAAAAAACAAAAACAAAAACATACAGTGGAGGAAGGAAAGCCTCTTTGATAAATGGTGCTGGGAAAACTGGAAAGCCACCTGTAAAAGAATGAAACTAGACTGTTGGCTATCACTACTCACCAAAATTAACTCAAAATGGATTAAGGACCTGAATATAAGACCTGAAACAATAAAATGCATAGGAGAAAACATAAGTATTAAACTCAAGGACCTTCGACTTAAAAAGGATTTCATGAATTCGACCTCAAAGGCAAGGGAAGCAAAAGCTAAAATAAATGAATGGGAATACATCAAACTAAAAAACTTATGCACAGCAAAAGAAACCATCAACGAGGTAAATAGAAAACCATTTGAATGGTAAAATATATTTGCAAGCAACGCCTCTGATAAGATACTAATATCCAAAATATACAAAGAACTCATACAACTCAATAACAACAAAAAACAAACAATCCAACCAAAAAATGGGCAGAGGATCTGAACAGACACTTCTCCCAAGAAGACATACAAATGGCGAACAAATGTATGAAAAGATGCTCATCATTGCTAACTATTAGGGAAATGCAATGAGATACCACCTCACACCTTTTAGAATAGCTGTAATCAACAGGACAAGTAATAACAAATGTTGGAGAGGATGCGGAGAAAAAGGAACTCTCATACATTGCTGGTGGGACTGCAAATTGCTACAGCCATCATGGAAAACATTATGGAGGTTCCTCAAAAAACTAAGAATTGATCTACCATATGATCCGGCAATCCTACTGCTGGATATTTACCTCAAAGACTTGAAAACTCATATCTGAAAAGGAATTTGCACACCGATGTTTATAGCATAATTATTCACGGTGGCCAGGACATGGAAGCAACTGAAGTGTCCTATGATAGGTGATTGGCTAAAGAAGCTGTGGTATGGATATGCAATGGAATATTACTCAGCCATAAGAAGAGATAAAATATTGCCATTTGCAACAACATGGATGGACCTTGAGATAAACATGCTAAGCAAAATAAGCCAGACTGAAAAAGTTGAAAATCACACGATATCACTTATATGTGGTATATAAACCTAAAAGCAACAAATGAACAGGACAAACAGAGACTCATGGACAATAGACTAGTAGTTTCTAGAGGTTAGGGGAGATGGGGGAAGGGGGAGTAGGGAGACAGACATGTTAAAGGGTGTCACATATATGGTGACAGAAATAAATCTAACTATGAGAGGGGAACACACAGTGTAAAAATATATGTCTTACTGCTACAGTGTACAGCTGAAACTTATGGATTTCGTTAACCAATGTCACCATAAAAATAAATAAATAAATAGGTAAATAAATAAATAAATTTATTCATTTTAACTATATAAAATAAAATAAAATAATTAACAAATAAAAATAATAATGATCATAATCATATACCCATGAGATGATATTAAAGATTAAAACAGTAATGACCCATAAATATACTAAAAGTAAAGAAATAATTACATTAAAATTAAGATTAAATCGGTTTTACATTTCATTTGTACTAAAAGAGCAAAAGTAAGAGTAAAAAAAAAAACAGAGGAAAATGCTCTTAAGAATGAATTTATCTAGGCTTCTGGTCACAATGGCATGGTAGGTTAATGATGTGCTTACCTCCTCTCATAATCACATCAAAATTACATCTAAACTACAGAATTGCCAATATTGGGAATCGCCTGAGTTCTGGTCCTACAACTGGTGACACACATGGGAAACCACCTTGAGACTGGTAGGTGGGTTGGAGATGCGAAACAGGCTGGTCTCATTGGCTGTAGAGGTCCCCCTGGAAGAGTGAGGGGTTGTGGCCCCACATCAGTCTTCTTAGACCTGGGTTCTAGTACCAGGAAGAGAAGTCCCCACAACTTCTGGCTGTGAAAACTAGCAGAGATTGTGGTTGAGATGGAGGGCTGTAAAAGTCACAGATGTTCCTCCTGGGGGATCCACATGCAGACTTACTCTGTGATGGACTCACTTGCTCTGAACTCCGGCTCTGGGGTGGCTCAAGAGGGACTGGGGACATATGAGAGAAACTGAGCTGTCTGGCTTCAGGGCAAGGGCTGGAGGGAACAGTACAGTAGTACTGACAGAGGGCATAGTTCCTTTTTGGAGGTTTCCCCCACCCAGTTTGTAGACCCGCCCAGCTGCTATATCTGAGTCTCCATCAATGTAGCCAACACTGGTTGCCCCACCCTAATGATTCCCTGAGATTCCACCCCTTCCAATGTGCAGGCCCATCGAAGCCACTTTCAGTGGATTTTTTTATACAAACGGCCCATCTTGGCTCATACTGCGAACATTCCTAAAATCTCTCAAAGGTTCACAAAACCTAAACAAGCAGCATCTGGCCTCAGCATGCCCTTGTGCCTCTTGCCGAGCAACCCCAAGGCTGGCTCTAGTGGTAGCTGGCCTCAGTTTGTGACTTGGCATCTTGAGGCACATCTAGGTCCAATGTGAGTGGCAGACATTTACAACAACATGGATGGTCATAGAGGGTATTGTGCTGAGTAGAGTAAGTCAGATAATGACAAATGTCATATGTGGAATGTAGAGAAGAGTATAAATAAATAGAAACAAGCTCATAGATACAAAGAGCATTTTGATGGTTGTCAGATTGCCAGGTAGGGGGATGGGTTAAGGGGAGAAAGGATTAAGAGATACAAACTGGTAGTTACAAAGTAGTCATGGGGATATAGAGTATAGTATGGAAATATAGTCAGTGGTATTATAATAACTATGTATAGTGTCAGACGTGTACAGAATTTATCAGATGTGTACAGGATTTCACTTCTTAAGTTACATAAATATCTAATCACTGTGTTGTACACCTGAAACTAATATAAGATTCTATGTCAACTATAATTGAAAAAAATAAAACAAAAAAAGAATCTATCCATCTACATTCTTGTGATAAGTTATGTATAGTGTTTTCAACTATGGCTCTTTTTTCTCTATGTAGAGGCAACAACTAGACTTTTTTCCATGACTCTAAAAAAAATAACCACATTGCTTTTTAACACCCACAAAGTTTCATGGGCCATCATTAAAAAATCATTACATTCTGAGATATTTCCTTTGGGATCAAGACAACCTAAGTATCACTTGATACCAGCTCTATAGGCTTATATATTTGCCACTTCCAAGTTTCAGAGGCCATGGGGAAGCCTATCCTGAGAACGTATGAAAGACTATATCAAGAGCCATAAATTCTGTGGTAATACACAAATGAGAAAAAATAGCTAACAAACAAAATGTGAAAAGTCTAGGAACTGCATCAAGAAAGTGAGCACTGATTTGGGGAATGTCTGGCTTTAACACAGGTAAAGAAACAGAACCTGATAAGAGTTTACAATGCAAAGGTACATCATAAGCTACGTCAGGGCAAGAAATGCACTCTTCCATATTTCCTTTCTGAAAAAAAACAGCTATTTTTTAAAGGTCTATGATTTCATGGTAACTACCAAAATTTTTTTTAAAAGAGAATATTATTTTATGAATAGAAAGCAAATTCATCTATGAGCATAGGTTTAAGGGGAAAAGGCCCTGGGCAGTGTGTTGGAGAAAGTTTAGAATAATCAAAGGGATAATGACAAAGGAAGTTACAAATTCCTCAATATTGCTAAAATCTTAGAAACTTTCAGCTCTATTTACTTATGACCTTTTACTTTGCAGTTGTCAGGCATTTTGATTCTACATATAATTTAGGTATAACAGTATTTGTTTTATCTAGTTAATATTTACTTGTTCACCAACATAGTTACTCTCTTATTGTTCTTTATTCTCTCCTGCTCACTCAAGTTTTTGACTTCTTTATTTCTGCCTGAAAAAAAAAAAATATTTCTTTAGTATTTTTCTTTGTTTCAGGCTGGATGCTGACATAGTCTCTCAGTCTTTTTCTGAAAACGTTTTATTTCACTTTCATTTTGAAAGATTGTAGGCAGGGTATAGAATTGTAATTTGGTAATTATTTTTTTCAGTAATTAATTATGTTGTTATATTATCTTCTGTTTTCCAATATTTCTGTTGAGATATTAGTAATTTTTGTTTCTTTGATAGTTATGTGCCTTTTTTTCTGACTGCTTTTAAGATTTTCTCTTTCATTTTCAACAATTTGATTACTCTATGTCCTGGTATGGCTATCTTTTTATTTAGTCTGCTATAGGTTCTCTGAGATTTTTGAATATGTGCATTGGCATCTTTTATTGGTTTAAAAATATTCTTAGCTGTTAACTCTTCAGTATTACTTTTGCCTTATTCCTTATTTTTCTGGGATTCAATTAAATGTATAATTCATTATTTTATCACTTTGGACACTTTTGCTCTGTTCAATGGTTTTCATGTTTTTTACTCTCAGTGCTTCAATTCAGATGTGTTCTATTGATCTCTTTTACACTTTATTAACCTTGTCTTCTAACACAACTATTGCAGTTAATTTTAAATATCACATCTTTTTCCCATTGTAGAGTATCAACTTGATTCATTCTGTAGATAATTTTCTGATTCTATTGTATATTTTTATCTATTTTGTTCAACTTTTTCTCTATTTTCTTAAACATATTAATAATACTTATTTCAACATAATCTATTGCTAACTACAATGTCTGGATTAACTATGACTTTATAATTAGTTATTTTAATTTTTATTTCCAGTCATGCTTTTTAAAACTTTCTGATTGTTATAAATGCTTAATTGCTGGCTAAACAATATGTACCAAAAAAAAAAAAAAAAAAACTGAGACTCCAGATGATATCGTCTACCAGAGTGTTTTCTTTTTCCTCTGTTATACAAATAAGTTAATAAATCATAGCAATTAAGTCTGAGAATAAGCTTCTTCTGGATTTTCTTAAAGATTTAGTTTGATTTTATATCTGGGTCAATTCTATCATTCTACCATATATCATCTTGGCTTTAGATTAAATATCTTGCAGGTGTCTATCTCACCAATCTTGAAATTCTGCAGTAGACTGAGCCTAGAATATTAAAAAATTCCAGCCCAGCTTTCCAAATTGTTGCCAATATGGCTTCAAAATCTGGCAAATGTCTTGAGATGAAAATTGGCAACAACTTCAGGCTGGCTCCCTCCTCTTCATAGAAGTGGACTCCTCAACTATGTAAAACTGTCAGAGATTTCATTCTGACTTTTAGAAGGCTTGTCCCAAATCTTTAGCCTACTATAGAGCCCCAGAGTCAGCAAATATCCTCTGATAATCAGTCTCAATTTTCACTGTAGCTTAGAATGACCACTAGAATTGATACCATAACTTCCTGACCCCCAACAGGTTTCTGTCAAGGTTACTCCCAATTATTAGCTTTCCTAAAGGATCAAGAAATGCCCCTAGTGTTGAGGAAACAAAAATGTTCTTCACTCTCTGGAACGTTATTTCACCTAGTACTCATTCCTTCTAAAGCTCTCTATGAAATATGATTTATGTAATTTATCCAGCTTTTTCTTATTTTAATGGAAATATTTGTCTGCCATTAACTATTTCTCGCCCAGAAGTAAAAACTTTCTCTATTTGTTTTTAAGTATTAAAATTTTGTGGAGCTTGACTCTGTGATTCATATGACCAAAGCAAGCTAATAAAAATTTATGATATACATTTATATTCTAAAATTGAATTACATTTTGTCCCATAAGCCATACCAGACTTCAAGGTTCTTATATGTCCCCCTTATAAGAATGTCCCCACACCCTCTGTGTTGGTAATTGCTTTCTGATTTAGATCATATATTTATACTGGAAATGATCCATTGCTATTGTGATTTTTGCCATCAGCTCATAAAGCCAGAAGGAAGGACAAAAATGGTTTACTGTGTAATTTTAGGAATCAAGATAGCAAAAACAAGAGAATATCAGTAAGCTTGAGAGTTGAAAATGCTAAAGAACAAAGTTAAATATTCTATGGAATTTATATAAAACTAAAAGCTGCATAAGAAACCATATAAAAAAGAAGGCCCCAATGCAATAAAAGAATAAGCTTCACAAGAGTGAGAGATCAGGAAGAATGAACAATTTGGTATAAATCTGGAAAGCATGTACAAAATATAATTTAAAAGGTAATTCATCAGAAATATTCAGTTAAGTTGAAGCTAATTGACTATAATCTCCGAGAACCTAGAAATGATAAAAAATAAAATCATAGAGGGAAGGGGAAGATGGCGGACTAGGGTAAAGCAAGGTTCGTCTCCTCTCAGGATCGCACTGAAATTACAACCAAACTATAAAATAATCAACATGGAGGATCACCTAAAGACCAGTTGATCATAAAACCTACATCTGATAATATAAAGGAGCGACCCTGAAGCCGGTAGGAGGAGCAAAGTCTCAAATCGGGCTGAACCCCACCCGCAGGTGGTAGAGGATCACTGGAAGGGAGAGCAAGGCTGCAGAGTCTCTCCTGAAGGAGAGGGGGTTCTTTGTCACATCTCGCGCCTCCCTAGTCCAGGGTCCTAGCCCAGGGAAGAGAAGATTTTAATAACTCTGACTGTAGAAATTAGAGGGGATTCCAGCCATCTGGGTGAGACTGTAGGTGACTGAGCCTCTAGATGTCCCTTTGAAGGACCTGTGCAAAGGCTTCTGACCTGTGGACGCTCACCTGGGTCACTGGCAGTGGGTCTGAGGCTCGCGTGGGATTCATTCTGAAAAAACTTCATTACCTGGAGTCAGATCTAGGGCTAGAAAGGCAGCCACCATTGTGCCTTAGTCTGGCCCCCCTACAGACCATGCAAGCTTGATTGTGCAGACCCCTCCCACAGAGCCATTAGGAAGCGCTGGTCTGAGGGTATCAACCACCCTGCCTAACCTTCAGATGGCCAGGGACAGTTGTTCATGGATGGCTGCCACTCCCTGATCCAGTGATGCAGAGTGAAGTATTCACAGTGGGGTGGCCATTGTTGTGAATAGGGTTTCTAATCCCAGCAACAGTGGCCAGCCCCTGTGAGCCCCATTTCAGAGATAGGGTCAGGCAGATCGCTGCTGCCAACACAAAGTTAGGCAGATATCAGGGACCTATGGGCCAGTCCCAAACAGCAGCTGGTCTTGCTGTGATCTGGGTCATCTGTGGGAACTCACAACAGTTACCAAATTTGCAACAAGACTGAGGCTGTATTGATCTGACTGCCATTGACTCTCTGAGACTGCCCCACCCAACCTGCAGACTGCCCGGAACAGGTGTTATTGGTTTGCTGCCAAGCTCAGCTCCAAGTGATTCAGGACCAAGTGTTCACAGGGGGTCGGCCATCGTTGTGAGTGATCTTTCCAATCTCAGCAAAAGCAGCCAGCCCTGTAAGCTACATTTCCATTTCTCGCAGGCGACCAGTGCTGTGAGCCGCACTTCATTGGTAGGGTTAGGCAGATCGCTGCTGCCAACATGAACTTGGGTGGATATCAGGGACCTGTGGGTCAGTCTCAGATAGCAGCTGGTCTTGTTGTGATCTGGGTCTTCTGCAGGGACTCACAACAGTTACCAAAGTTGCAGCAAGAGTGAGGCTGTATTTAATTTCACTGCCATTGTCTCTCTGAGACCCCGCCCCACTCTACTCACAAATTGCCCCAGGTGGCCCATGACAGTGAAGTGACACAGCCCTGCCCTTCCCCTCTCCTGATCGCCTAAACCACACAGGCAACAAACTTTAGCTGTTAGGGTGGTCACTGCACAGAAATCAATGGCAGGCAGACCTTCGCTGCCTGCAAGAGTTGCAATATTGTGTCCAGGGAGCACAGAGGTCTTGGGGAACACTCCTGATAGCAGCAGGTCTCACCGTGATCTGGGTCTACAGCGGGAATGCCCAGATACAGAAGTTGCAGCAAAATTTAGGATTTATTGGCTGAATAGATCTTGTCCCCTTGAGATCCCACTTCTCCCAAGCCACAAAGTGCCTGCAGCCCACTGACAAGCAGCCTCCTGTGCTCTGCTTGGATCTGGGGTTGAGCAGTTAGTTCAGGCAACAGACCTTGGCTAGCACAGTGAACACATTTTAAAGAAAACAGTGTGGACAGAAAACCATTGCCTGTACAAGCTACAAAATCTCTTAAGGGAATTGCAGGGGTGTGTGTTGGCTTCACATCCTTTAACTCCCTGAGTTCCTGCCCCATCCAGTACACAAAGTGCCTGCTGCACATTGATAAGCAGCTGCCCCTGCTCTGGGCCCAGGGTGGGCAGCAGTCAACCTACCTACAAGTGGAAACTTGTACAGCGAGCAACAGAGACAGAGTGGGCACATAAACTGACACTGCAGTGGCAGGGGGAAATTTACTCACTAGACCCAGGAGACTCCCAGGGTCCCTGTGCTACTCAAAACACATATCACCCAGAGGTTCGTTTAGTTTCAGAGACTTACAGGCAGCTATTAAGAAGTATCAGGACTTGAGGAGCACTGGTCCCTCTGCTAAACTGCCGTAGGTCAGGAATGGGGAATAACCGAGAGCTGCATACAGCACTGTCTCTTCCACTTACCAATAGATCCAGCATAGGCAACAACCATCAGTAGATTGCTTTGTAGTTCTCACTGGGTAGCCCTGAGCAACCAAAAGCAGCAGCTGACCTTGGCCTATGAAGGAGCCCCTACTAAGGGGCCACAAAACCAACACTTCTGGAGGCTGACACCAGACCACAATAGAGCAACTCCTGATTGGTTCCAGTAGTGATACACACAAAGGGTGGTTGCAACAAGTACACAAGCCTGCTAGGGTAAATCCCACTCAGTGGGGTCAGCCCCCACACAATAACTCTCATCCTGAGAGTGCAGCCAATTCCCACAATTAGTCAGCCAAATGTTAATCTCACCCACTGAGCTACTAACAATAATAAAGACTTCGTGACAACAGAAGATCACAGGCGATCCACACAAAGGTCATCTCTAGAGCTCCTGCACAAAGGATCAGGGAGAGTGTGCCACTGGACCACACAGGACATCTTCCACATTAGGCCATCTGGCCAAGCCTGAAAGATGAAACAAATATTCCTGACACATAGAAACAACCACAGAGAGGCTAATAAAATGAGAAAAAAACACATGCCATAAATGAAAAACAAAACAAACAAACAAACAAAAAAATACAAGAGAAAACTCCAGAAAATAAGCTAAATGAAATGGAGGCAAGCAACCTACCAGAGACAGAGTTCACTATAACGATTATAAGGATGCTCAATGAACTTATAGAGAGAATGGATGAGCACAATGAGAACCTCAACAGAGAGATAGTAACCATTAAAAAATACATAGAAACCATAAAAAAGAACCAGACAGAAATGAAGAATACAGTAACTGAAATGAAGACTACACTAGAAGGATTCAAAAGTAGATTAGACAAAACAGAAGATCAAATCAGCAAATTGGAATCAAGGAAGCTGAACACACCCAATCAGAACAATAAAAAGAAAAAAAGAATTTAAAAAATGAGAATAGTTTAAGAGACCTCTGGGACAACACGAAGCATAAAAATATCTGAATCATAGGAGTACTTGAAGAAGAAGAAGAAGAAGAAGAAGGAGAGCAAGGGATCGAGACTGTATTTGAAGAAATAATGACAGAAAACTTCCCTAACCTGGCAAAGGAATTAGACATACAAGTTCAGGAAGCACAAAGAGTGCCAAACGAGAGGAATTCAAACAGACCTACACCAAGATATATCATAAGTAAAATGCCAAAGGTCAAAGAAAAAGAGAGAATCTTAAAAGCAACAAGAGAAAGGAAGCTGGTCACTTATAAGGGTACCCCATAAGAATGTCTGCTGACTTTTCAATGGAAACTTTGCAAGCCAGAAGGGAATGGCAAGAAATATTCAAAGTTATGAAAAACAAGAATCTACAACCACAGATACTCTACCCAGCAAGGCTTCTCATTAAAGTGGAAGGTGAGATAAAGAGCTTCCCAAACAGAAAAAAGCTTAAGGAATTCATCACCAACAAGCCAGTATTACAAGAAATGTTAAAGGGTCTTCTGTAAAAAGAGAAGGGGTAAACAAGAAAATAAAAATAACAAATATGAGTAATAAAATGGCCATAACAATGTACCTATCAGTAATCACTTTAAATGTAAATGGATTAAATGCTCCAATCAAAAGACATAGGGTAACTGAATGGATAAGAAAATAAGACCGATGCATATGCTGTCTACAAGAGAACCACTTCAGATCAAATGACACTCAGAGACTGAAAGTAAAGGGATGGAAAAGATATTTCACGCAAATAGAAAAAAAAAAAAAGGGCCAAGTAGCAATACTTATATCAGATAAAATAGACTTTAAATCAAAGTCTATAATAAGAGATAAAAAAGGACATTACATAATAATAGAGGACATAACCCTAGTAAATATATACTCACCAAACAAAGGAGCACCTACATACATACAGCAATTATTGACTGACATAAAAGGAGAGATGAATAATAATACACTCATAGTAGGAGACTTTAACACCCCATAGACACCAATGGACAGATCTTCCAGGCAAAGAATCAACAAGGAAACAATAGGCCTAAAATAGAACGGTTGGACTTAATAGATATTTTGAGAGCATTTTACCCGAAAGCAGCAAAATGTACATTTTTCTCAAGTGCACATGGAACATTTTTAAGGATAGACCACATATTAGGACACAAATTAAGTCTCAATAAATTTAAGAAGATTGAAATCACATTGACCATCTTCTCTGATCACGATGATATGAAACTAGAAATCAACTACAAGAAAAATGCTGGGAAATACACAAACACATGGAGGCTAAATAACATGCTACTAAAACAATGAATGGGTTATTCATGAGATCAAGGAAGAAATCAAAAGATACCTAGAGACAAATGAAAATGAAAACAGAATGATTCAAAATTTATGGGACAAAGTGAAAGCAGTCCTAAGAGGGAAATTCAGAGCAATACAGGCCTACCTCAATAGACAAGAGAAAGTTCCAATAAACAATCTAACCTTACAATTAAAAGAACTAGAAAAAGAACAGCAAATAATGTCCAAAGTGAATAGAAGGAAGGAAATAATAAAGATCAGAATGGAAAGAAATAGAGTTTAGAAAAATAATACAAAAGATTAATGAAACCAAGAGCTGGTTCTTTGAAAGGATAAACAAAATTGACAGACCCTTAGCCAGACTCATCAAGGAAAAAAGAGAGAGGACTCAAATAAATGAAATCAGTAATGAAAGAGGAGAAATAACCACGGACTCCACAGAAATACAATGAATCATAAGAAAGTATTATGAGCAATTATACGCCAACAAATTGGACAATCTGGAAGAAATGGACACATTCCTAGAAACATACAATATCCCAAGACAGTCAATAAGAGACAAAATCTGAACCGACTGTTTACCACTAATGAAATACAATCGGTAATCAAAAACCTCCCCCAAATCAAAAGTCCTGGACCAGATGGCTTCATAGGCGAACTTTACCAAACATTCAAAAAGAATTATCACCTATTCTTCTCAAACTATTCCAAAAAATTCAAGAAGAGAGAAAGTTCTCTAACTCCTTTTATGAGGCCACCATTACCTTGATTCCAAAACCAGGCAGACATTACAAAAAAAAAGAAAACTATAGGCCAATATCTCTTATGAACATTGATGCAAAAATCCTCAACAAAATATTAGCAAACTGAATTCAGCAATACATTAAAAATATCATACACCATGATCAACTTAGATTTATTCTTTGGATGCATGGTTGGTTCAATATCTGCAAATCAATTAATCTGATATACCAACATTAACAAATTGAAAGATAAAAAGCATATGATCATATCAATAGATGCAGAAAAAGTGTTTGACCAAATCCAGCATCCATTTATGATAAACTCTCAGCAAAGTGGGAATAGAGGGAACATACCTCAACATAATAATGGCCATATATGACAAACCTAGAGTTAACATCATACTCAATGAGGAAAGGCTAAAAGCATTTTCCTTAAGATCAGGAACAAGACAAGGATGCCCACTTTCACCACTCCTCTTCGACATTGTATTGGAAGTCTTTGCCACAGCAATAAGACAAGAAAGAGGAAAAAAAAAGTATCCAAATTGGAAAGGAAGAAGTAAAACTCTCATTATTCGCTGATGACATGATACTATATATAGAGAACCTTAAAGATTCCACCCAAAAACTGTTAGAACTGATCAATGAATTCAGTAAAGTAGCAGGTTACAAAATAAATTTTCAAAAGTTGGTGGCATTTTTATACACCATGATGAACTTTCAGAAAGAGAAATTAAGAAAACAATCTCATTTACAATTGCATCGAAAACTATAAAATACCTGGGAATCAAATTGACCCAGAAGGTGGAAGACCTGCTTTCAGAAAATTATGTCATTGAAAAAAGAAATAAATGGAAGCATATACTGTGTTAATGGGTAGGAAGAATCAACATTGTTAACATGGCCGTACTACCCAAAGCAATCATTAGGTTCAATGCAATCCCTATAAAAATATCAATGTCATTTTTCAGAGAGCTAGAACAAACAATCCTAAAATTTATATGGAGCCACAAAAAACCCCGAATAGTCAAGGTAATCTTGAGAAAGAAGAACAAAGTTGGAGGTATCACACTATCTGATATCAAACTATACTACCAAGACTACAGTAATCAAAATAGCATGGTACAGGCATAAAAACAGATACATTGATCAATGGAACAGAATAGAGAGTCCAGAAATAAATACATGCCTATACGCTTACTTAATATATGACAAAGGAAGTAAGAATATACAATGGGGCAAAGACAGTCTCTTCAATAAATGATGTTGGGAAAATTGGACAGATACATGCAAAAAAAAAAAAGAATGAAAGAAACTGGACCATCTTCTCACATACATAAACTCAAAATGGATTAAAGATTTAAATATAAGACCCAAAACCATTAAACTTTTAGAAGAAAACATAGGCAATAAACTCTCTGATATTACTAACAGTAATTTCTTTTCAGATACTTCTCCTCAGGCAAGGGAAGCAAAAGAAAAAATGAACAAATGGGATTGCATCAAACTAAAAAGGTTTTGTACAGCAAAGGAAACCATCAACAAAACAAAAAGACAACCAACTGTTTGGGAGAAGATATTCGCTAATGATACATCTGATAAGGTGTTAATATCCAAAATTTATAAAGAATTTATACAGCTCAACAACAACAAAACAAACCATCCAATTAAAAAATGGGCAGAAGACCTGAACAGGTACTTCTCCAAAGAGGAAATACAGATGGCTACAGACATATGAAAAGATGTTCAAGGTTGCTAATTATCAGAGAAATGCACACAATGAGATATCACTTCATACCTGTCAGAATGGCTATCTTCGATAAATCAAAAAACAGCAAGTGTTGGTGAGGATGTGGAGAAAAAGGAACCCTCATACATTGTTGGTGGGATTGCAAATTGCCGCTATGGAAAACAGTCTGGAGGTTTCTCAAAAAAATTTTAAAATGTACATACATTTTGAGCCAGCAATTGCACTTCTGGGTATTCATCCAAAGGAAACCAAAACAATAATTTATAAAGAACTATGCACCCCAATATTTATGGCAACACAATTTACAGTAGCCAAGATATGGAAACACCTAAATGCCCATCAGCAGATGACTGGATAAAGAAATTATGGTTCATATATACAAAGGAATATTACTCAGCCATTAAAAAAAATGAAATCCTACCATTTGCAACGACAGGAATGGACCTAGAGGTTATTATGCTGAGTGAAATAAGTCAGACAGAGAAAGATAGATACCATATGATTTCACTTATATGAGGTATCTAAGGAACAAAAAGAACAAACTAATCAAAAACAGACTCACAAATATAGTAGACAATTTGGTAACAGAGGGGAGAGAGGTTGGGAGGCTGGAAGAATGCGGTGAAGGGTTAAAGAAGTACAAATTAGTAGTTGATAGTTGGGCATAAGGAGCATGGAAGAGGGAATGTAGTTAGCATTAGTATGATGGCCAAGCGGAGGGCCAGGAGACGGCGGGGAGCAATTGGAGGGATTGTTTGATGAACATTATAGATGTCTAACCAATGTAATGTATACTTGAAACTAATTTACATAAATAAATTTATTAAAATAAAAAAATTTAAAAAAATGAAATCATATAGTTGAGAGTCCATTTCCCAAAAATATAGTCTCTATTATTTGGTACCACCCATTGAAAATTAGGATTATGTTACAATTCAGATAAACACCTGTTCTGATTGTATTTCACTTTAATGATCTTTTAAATTCTACCATTTTGTTTGGGATAGGTCATTTATTTTTTATTGAATCTTCTTTGGCTTATACATAAATAATCCAGAAATAGTAAATACAACATTTACTAAAAGTAAGATGGATTGTTTAAATCAAAGACTCTTACAAAACAGAATACGACTCATCGGAAAACAATACCAAAGTTTTTAACATGGAAAAATCCAGAACAAAGCCTATATGACATGGAAATATTGACAACTTGTTTGTACGACACTGTATGTGTGAGACAATTATAAACTGATTTGGTGATTGACTTATCGTCCTTTGATACAGGCTCTGACATCACTTGGAACAAAACAAAAACCTGTTGTGAGTCCAAAGCACCTTCATTAATTGAGTCCATTGCCTGTCCATAGGCTTTATTCTAACAACCATATATGAATGATTGCTCAAGACACTAGGGAAGAAACCAATAAAAATGATTTATTAGAGGTTTGTGGCCCTGAGTGGCAGTGTGATAAAACTGAAAGAAGACAAATTCATTAGGAAGCCAGATTTAAATATTTGAATCAAGGATTTAGGGTTTGGTTTTGTTCTTAGGGTGTTAAGAACAGTACAGAGTATTCCCAGAGTTTTTTTTAAATATGTTTTTGTAAAGGTAATAAATATACAGAGCATAAAATACAAAGTACAGATGCCCATATTTTTTTAGAAGTAAATCTTCCTATCAATGGCTGTTCTTTTCAATTTTCTGTGTTGTCTTCAAAAAATATGCAGATATGAGCATATCTACCTATCATCTATCTACCATCTATTAATCTATCTATCTATCTATCTATATCTATCTATCTATCATCTATCATCATTTATCATCTATCATTTACCTATCATCTATATAGTCACTCTATATATCAAAGCAGCACATTAAATCTATTTTCTGTACCAATCTTTTTTAAATAATATATTTTGAAGATCTTCTATATTGCTATCTATATACAGGGCTACTTCATTCTTTGTAAAGCCTTCTAACTCTAAAGATTTCTTCTTTGATACAAGTTAGGCCCATAGTTTGTCAGTTAATCCTAAATTTTTATTTTAAAACAATGCAAAAGGATACATTTATTTAGCTATTGGTCAATATCTTAAGTCTTCCCATAACTGACTTTCTTTAATGTTTACCATATATAATAATTTAACATTTTCAAAATTGGCTTAATTTACTTTAGTTATAGTTTATTAATTCAAAGATTAAGAATCATGGTTTTGAATAATTTATGTCTGTCTCAGTTTTGAAAATACTCTGCTCTTAGCAGAATTAGGAGAAATCTGGAGAAGTAATTACTGTGTTAAAACTGATATTCATCCAGAAGGTCAGTTCTCCAGCTAAGAGACTGGTGAAAATTTCACATCCATTAACTCTGAGAGCCTTCACAAATATCATTTACATGTGTGCAGTCTCATGGGAGTTCGGTTGGGGAAGCTGACGAGCACAGATTCTTGAAGAAAAGAGTTTCCAAACTAAACTGTAATCCTTCCAGGCTAGTCAGCCACTTAGACAAAATGGCCAAATCTCCTATAACTGTGTTGGAACAGGACTTAAAGCCATCTTATAAGGAACCTTAAGTTGCATTCTGTTAGATTCTGTGAACTGCATGATCAACTTGAAAGTATGCAAAATAAATATTAATTAACTAAAAAAATAGAAATAATAATATGGAAAGTCAGTTAATTGCTTTCACTTATAAGGTCAAAAATGTAAAATAATAATTACTAGCATTTGCATAATGTATTTTAGATTTATAAAGTACATTCACAAATATGGATTCAGTTAAATATTTGGATGTTTGTGTACTCCACATGTATGAGTATAACCAAAAAGAGAATTCAATGATTTGAAGATTAACATAATACTATGCTCACGCAGGCCTCTACCTAACACTGACATTAATACATTTAAGAAAATTATTATAAGTTAGTGAATAAAAAGGGTAGGGTGGGATGGGGTTGCTCCTGAGCTATTGATAATGTCTGTTTCTTGATTTGGGGGCTGAGTACACTGCTATACTCAAATTATAAAAAGTCACCAGATTATAGACTTATAATTTGCAAACATTTGTATATCTCTTTTATACTTTAATTAAAAAGTTTAAAATGGAAGAAAAATTACAGAATGATACATGCTCCAAATATTAAAAGAAAAATTTTAGAACATCAACTGTAAATTTATCCAACTCCAGAGTCAACACATTTTTTGGTCCATACATTTTTAAATTTTTTCTATTTAACATAGGTATATGTTATATAGGTATTTATCAAAATATATAATCATAACATGGCACTCTTTATAATTTTTTTTCATTTTATAACATACTGTGAACAAACATCTTTTTCTAATAATAGTAATACCTCTAAAATAGCATTCTAATTATTTTCTCTATATGGTAACACCATCATTTATTTTTGGTTGTTTTCATTTCCTACACAGAGAGCTGAAATATATCACAAATCAATTGATACCTTTACTTGTTCTATTAATGCTCTTGCTCCCTTCTCTGAAAGCATATTTTGGTCTCCATTTTTATTCTGAGCCATCTAGTCAATTCTAAAATTTTGCTGGTCATTAAATATCTGAATGTATTATGAATCCTCTAAAGATTATTTATGTTCTAAAAAGTATTTTACAGTAAAGGAGTCCTTGGTGTCCTAAAAGATTGGAATAATAATGGTGTAAAAAAATAAGTACCACTATATATATCTCAAGACAGCAGAATTGGCCTGAACCATTGCTAATTCCCTAATGCAAGGACTGGCTTTGTTCCTATTTAAGGTAAATTGTGAATCTCTCCCCAGTAGATTGTAAAATAGTTTGTGACAGTAAACATGATATTTTAGTTTCCTTTGTATATCAAAAACCTAGAACGGAACATGGCAGGTAGCAGATACTTCATAATTTTGGAATTATGAATAGATGGTTAATTAGGTGAGTACATGCATTAATGGACTAATAAGTAAATAACTCACATTTTCAAGATAGCTTTGGTCCCATCTCACTCACATTGTGATAGTGAGGTAAAGACAATAACTTATTTCTGTAATTGTGGTACTGTATGGATTTGATTCAAACTCAGAAGTCAGTATATCAAATATATTGAAATATTTTATTTTACCATTATAGGAGGTAGGTGTTTGCACCAGTTACCACTGCTGTTTCCTTTAAAAAGTTAAGCTTCCAGCTTCCCATTTCTTTAGTTTGTCTACATTCTCCACCTTAACCCAAGCCCTTTTCAATTAATCTTGCATGAAAGGCAGAGAGCACCAACTTTATATTAATCTTTATTTACTACTCCCCAGTGCCTAGCACAGTAGTTTGAAATTTATGGCTCATTATTAAGTATGCATAATATGTACCTTCCAAAAGCATCTGATATACTCAGTACATCTGATATCCCCTAGGAACTCTTATCAAATGAAATATGTACCAAATCAACCTGCTCGCAGATTTAGGTTTGTGCTTAACATGATGAAACACTAATTTCAATATCCAGGGAGAAAAAGTTGCCTCTACTCTCAAGTGTTATCTGACTGGGGAAAGAAAGATACTGGTTGTAATTTTCCTGCTTTGTACATGTGCTAAGAAGATGTAATGAAGAAATGTCCATGGAATTTGGAGGTGATTAAAGAAACATCAAAGAATATTAATTTTGAAGATGATGTTTATACTTTGAGATAGTCATAATGTAGTTCTAATGTAATTATAATTATATCCACTGAATGGAGAAACTATCATTCTTACTATAGTCCTTTTCCATTAGCCATATGTATGATTCACAGTTTCAAAATAGACTAGTAAATATTGGCACATGTTAGATCTTGAGAGCCGCTAATTAATTGCCTTAGTTGAAAAAAAAATTTTTTTAAAGAGGAATTTTTAGATAACTTTAGTTATTGAGGCAGGAATCTGGGCAGAGTGGCATTTTAGAATTATTTAAACTAAAGGCTGAGAGATGAAAAGAAAAATATTTTTAATACATTTTTATAAAGACATATGTGTATTTATATATATGAGATCCATGCTAAAAGACCTGCTGTGAGATTTATATCTGTATTATATTTATGACTCTCCTCTTCTTTTTCTGTAATTATAAAAATGGGATTCAATGTTATTTTTTTAAGACTTTGATATATAGTTTTCTGAATTTTAAACATTTCATGTTGCTCTTGTAAAATATGACCATCAAGCTCTAAGCCATATGAAAAAATTATTTCTCAGAAAGGGCCCAATCTTAAGCTGTTTCTTCAGAATATCTAAATTTCATTCATAATATTTATTTCTTCTCCTTTCGGCCAATAATAATAAATAATAATATAATAAATAATTAATATATAATTAAATGTAAATATAAAAATGCATTTAAATAACTAATTTTAAAAAATAATAGTTTTAATTATAAGCAATGTAAAAAAATTACACTGTATTTTTACAACACATGGAAATACAACAAATAACAGGAATTATCTTGATCATTTAATTTTTTATTATTTTTTTATTTTTTAATTACAGTTGGTATACAATATTATATTAGTTTCAGGTGTACAGCGGTGTGATTAGACATTTTTATAACTTATGAAGTGATCACCCTGATAAATTCAATATCTATCTTATACTATACATAGTTATTACAATACTACTGACTATATTCCCACATGCCATCCTCTATAACCCCATGACTATTTTGTAACTACCAATTTGTACTTCATTTTTTCCCAGTTTTATTGAAATATAATAGATAATTAGTTGCTCATATCTACATTGTACAAGTCTATCAGTTTTTTTAATTATAGTTGGCATACAATTATATATTCATTTCCATTGTACAGCATAGTGATTAGAGATTTATATAACTCACAAAGTGGCCACCTTGCTAAATCAGGGACTTCTCTTTCCCCTTACATCTTTTTTACAACATTGTTGACTATTTTCCTTATGCTACACTTTATGTCACCATGAATATTTTGTATCTATCCATTTATACCTCTTAATCCCTTTGCCCGTTTTTACCATCCACCCCAAGCCCGCTCCAATCTAGCAGCCCTCAAAATATTCTCTGTATCTATGAGTTCGTTTCTGTTTTTCTTGTTGTTGTAGTTTTTTTGTTCTTTAGATTCCACATGTACATGAAATTATGTGATATCTGTTTTTATCTGATTTACTTCATTCAGTGCAATATTCTCTGGGTCCATCAAGGCAATATCTTTGTCCATCCACTTTCTTTTAATCTGTGTGTGTCTTTTAATCTGAAGCAAGTCTCTTGTAGGCAGCATATATAGGGGTATTGTTTTCTTATCCATTCAGCTTCCCTATCTTTTGGTCAGAGCACTTAACTCTTTTCCTTTTGAGGTACTCGTTGATAAATATATAGTTATTATCATTCTTTATTCATGATTTTGAAACATTTTTTCTTCTTAAAGTAGTCCTTACAACAATTCCTGTAATACTGGCTTGGTGTTGATGAATTCCTTTAGTTTATTTTTGTCTGTGAAGCTCTTTATCTGTCCTTCGACTCTAAATGATAGCTTTACTGGATAAAGTATTCTTGGTTGAAGATCCTGGGTTTTCATCATGTTGAATATTTTGTGCCAAGCTCTTCTGTCCTGCATAATTTCTTTTGAGGAATCAGCTGCCATTCTTATGGAAGCTCCTTTGTAGGTAAGTAGTTGCTTTTCTCTTTCTGCTTTTAAGATTTTCTCTTTGTATTTAACTTTGGCATTTTCATTATGTCTGGGTGTGGGCCTCTTTGGATTCCTCTTTCTTGGGACTCTCTGAGCTTCCTAGGGTTGTATGTCTATTTCCTTCATCAGGTGAGGAAAGTTTTCCATCATTATTCCTTCAAATAACTCTTCAATGCCTTGTTTTCTTTCAATACCCCTATGACATGGATATTTTTATGTTTAATTGTGATCCATAGGTTCCTTAAATTATGATTATAATTTTGGCTTATTTTTTCTTGCTATTCTGATTGAGTATCCTTGGCTTCCCCATCCCCTGTATTGGTGATTCAATCCTCTTCTTGATCCACTCTCTTGATTCCCTCTAATATACTCTTCGTCTCAGATATGTTTTTCATTTCTGACTGGTTCCCTTTTATAATTTCCATTTCCATTTTTATGTTTTTTTATCTCTTTGTTTAAGTTCTCACTGAGTTCATCTACACTTCCCCTAAGTTCATTGTAACCAGTGTTTTGAATTTTGTATCTGTTAAATTGCTTGACTGTATTATTCCTGGATCTCTGTTCTGCTCTCTCATATGGTTTCTGATTCTTTGTCTCCCCATTTTGGCTGCCTTTCTGTGTCTGTTTCTATGTATTAAGCAAAGCTCCTAAGTCTCCAGGTCTTATTAGTGTGGCTTTGTGTAGTAGGTGTCCAGTGGCACAGTCCTGAGAGGGTCTGTGCCCCTCTGGGGCCTCCTGTTAAGATTCAGCAAGCAATCCACAGATGCTGTGCTTATAGTTGCCTCAAAAGGCCACACCAGAAACCGAGGCCAGCTGCCACCAGTGTGAGTCCTGGTACTGCTCAGCACAAAGCACCAGACTCAACTGAGGACACGATTGGATGTGACTTGGGTGGGCTTGCGAGTTGGAGGAGATGGACTTTCAGAGAATCTTCTGTGTAGAGCGACTTCTGTTACACAGTTCGATGACGTCTCAGCTGTGGTGACACTGTGTCTGCACAGTGGGAAGTGGGAGAGCTCAGCAGAGGAACAATGGATACCACCAGCCTGGTAGAAAGCCTCACCTCGGGCCCTCACTCTGACAATTAGCATCTCCCTGTAAGTCCCTGGTGACTTCTGAGCAGCCAACCTGATGCTGGTGCTCAGAGAGGGCAGGTCCATCATCTCGAAAGTCCACTTGTGGACATGGCCTCTTTAAGAGGTGTCTGCAGGTGCAAGCTGCTGCCATAGCATCTGTCACACTCAGCCTCTCTGGACCCAGCAACTTTGTGTCTTCGGCCCCTCCTACCTCCAATTGTTGCAGGGTTATTTCTTATTTCTCTCCCTAGTTGTAGTGTCTCTGTTCATCTAGACCCCCAGATGACTCTGCTTGCTGTTTGCTCTATGTTTCCATCTCGACATTGATGTGGTAGCAAGAGGGGATGAATGAAGTTTCTATCTTCTATTCTATAGTGCTAATTTAATTTTTTTAAAAAACCCAAACCACTTGAAATATTCAAACATTTAAATATTAAAACAAAAACTATTAACTTAAGCTGTTTAGGACAATTTCACTGTACCTTTTGTGGATAGTCATTTGTCTTCCTCTATAAACTATAATACATTGTGGTTGACAGTTAAAAAACAGAACCTAAACAGCATATTTCCTTACACATGACAGGCATTGTAAGAGGAAATATTCCCTTCCACTCATGTCAGTCTCTCCTCAGTCTTCCACTGGCTTATAAGTTTTGGGAAAGAAGCTTTTATTCCTATCTCCACCATTTATTACTTCTCACAAAAGAAGTGTGACATAAAATTGAACAATGAACTCCTTTGGTGCTCAATGAAGCCCCTTGGTTCTACAGAAAACATGCTGTCTTCCTTTCATCCACTCTGTTGCATTTGATTTACTCACAATAGCAGGACATTCCCATCCTGCTGTGGCACTAGAAACTGTCCAGCCACTGTACTGCCTATAGCAGGATGGGTTATACAGCCCATTTTTACTACTGATCCAAGCCACATTCCCCTTGAAGCCTTACCACTGTTAAAGCTGATTTAAAAAAATGAAAAATCCCAATCTGACTGCATGTCTATTTCTTAATTTATTTAAAATCTGAAAAGAAATATGACTAATTAGCCTCTCCTAACCCTTACAACACAGCAATAACAAACAAATATAGCCTAAATATTCTGTTATAGGGTACTGTTTCCTAAAATAATTTGGAAACATTCAACTTCTAATTTTTCTTTAGTAATCTATAATTCCCCTCAACTTTTATCATAAGCAAAATAATTTTCATTTCTATTATTAAAAGTGCATTTATACATCCCATTGATAGGCATTTTCTGTATGATATCAACAAGATCATTTTGCTTGTTTGAAAACATTTAAATAAGAACAAATTTGCTGGTAATGTACAAATCCATTGTGCAGAAATTTAAAAAATAAACATTTTCTATACACATAATCTATTCTAGAGTTCTTTATCTGTCATGTTATTTGAAAGATTGAAAAGAATTTCTTTTAAGGAAGTGTATTATTGGAATATTCTGTTTTGCTATAAATTCATGTAAATATGTTCTCTTAATTCTCTTGGAATGTACTCACCAAGACTACAAACATTTCATGTATATAAGAACATATATACATGCTCCCTCAAGTGCCTTCCACTACAAGGAATCACTAGTTATTCCCTCCTCTGATTGTTCCTTGTTTATATTTACCTAATACACTTGTAATATTGTATGTAGTAGTATTATTATAACTGCTTTTGTCATTAAATGGTGGCCTTTTCTTTAGAGTACTCTTCATGTTTCATAGATAGACACTATATTGTAACAGTTAACCAAACCACTTAAAGTCTAAAGCCAAACATTTTAGGTTTGGACTCCAATTCATCCCCTTACCAGTTAAGTGACTCTGAGTAAGCAAATTAGCCTCTCTGTGCCTCAGCTTCCTCATCTATAAGGTGGAGACGATTTTAAACCCGAAAAATTTGTTGTGAAGATTAAATGATGTAAAGCATCTAGAAATGTGTTGAAACAGAATAAAAACTATGTAATTTTTTGGTGTTTTATTATTCAGATTTTTGTCACCACTTGATAGTTTGTTTACAAATGATAGATGCCAAATAAATGGTTGTTAGGTGAATGTATAATTTTAAAATAAAAACATTTGCATGATTTTTCTGGCAGTCGTAAAGGTAATAGAGAAGATTATGACTGAGGGGTTATATGCTGAACAAATTTCCAGAGCTAACATAGGTCAAGGGTAAGGAATGATTTGTACTTCAACTAACCAAAGTGGAGATCATCTCACTGATCACCCAGAATACTCAGGACACGTACCAAAAGTTTTGTACCATAGTTGTAGGGCTTGATTAGGCCTAGAATAAGGATATTCAAGACCTGTCTTATAAAAGCTTAAAATCAAAACTCAGAAAGATAAAAATGATCTGTGATAACTTTACTTTCTATTAGATCAAAGTCCAATATTCGAAGTCCAAATTGTCATCAGGAAAATAATAAGTCAATAAGAACTAAACCCAAAAGTGAGAGTGATGAAAGAATTAGCACAATATATTTGAGAATTTAAAGAAAATATAAATATTATAAGGATAGATATAGAAGATATTTAAAAATGAAAGGGTAAAAATTATAATAGAGAATTTCTGAATACATTAAACAGTAGATTAGACAATACAGAAGAAAGAAAAGGTCAGTGAATTTGAAGGCATAACAATAGAAACTAACAAAACTGAAAAAAAGAAGAGGAAAAAATGGACAAACCCATAGTGATCAGTTGAAAAATATTATGTGGTCAAGCATACATGTAACTGGCATCTCGGAAGAATTAAGTATGTGTGTCAGTGGAGGGGGGAAGGGGACGAAAAATATTTGAATAAGTAATAATAACTAATTTTCTAAATATTTTGAAAACTATAAACCCACAGATTCTATAAGCTCAATGAATTACAAACAGAAAACAAAAAGTAATTCACACTAAGACATATCACAATCAAATTGCTAGAACTCAATGGTAATGACAAAATCTTAAAATCACTCAGAAAAATTAAAATCACATTATTTTAAATAGACAGTGATTAGAATTAAAAATACTACAATTTTTTATTAGAAATTATGTAAGACAGAGGAAAAAATACTGAAAACTAGAATTGTAAATCAAGGAAAAATTTTCTTCAAAAATAAAGACAAAACAGAGACTTTTTCAAACTAACGAAAGTTGGTTATTTGTTGCCAGGACACTTAACTTACAATAAATTATAAAAACAGTTCTATAAACAAAAATAAAATAACTCCTGATAGAAACTAGGATCTAGATAAATTGAATAGGCTGAAATGATAAATAAACTTATAATTGTAATAGACTTACAGTAAGTCTTAACACCATTGATAGCTTCCTGGAAACTTCAACTTTAAGTGAAATAATACATAAGAAAACCAATTTTACCTAAGCTAATTGATATAAGTAAGAATTAAGTTCTACAGTATATTTCTGGTTACAAAAATATCACCAAACTTCTAAATAAAGACCTATTAACTGAAGGTTGTTACTACCAATTCAATCCCAACAGGAGTCTTTCATTCAGGGTGCAGTGAAGGGGGACACTTTATTCAGAGCAAACAGCTCAATTGTAGTATAGTTCATCTGTAAAACAGCATGGTTGTGAGATAGTTCCATTGTGAGATAGCTCAATAGTGTTACAGCTCAATTATGACACAACATGGCTGTGAAACAGCACGGCTGTGAGATGTCCTTGGAGTGAGGTGGCCCTCAGGCAAAGCAGCCTCTGGGTGAGGTGGCTCTCAGTACTACAGTTCTGCTCTGTACTGGCAAGACAGTTCTGCTCCCCTCTAGTGTTGCAGCTCAGGCCCTCTCTGGAGAAACAGCTCTGCTTTCCTCTGGTCCAGTCCATTGATACAGCTCTGTTCTGGTCTAATGAAACAGCGGCAGTGTTACAGCTCCAGCCAGGAAAATGCAGTCATTGCTGGAAACTGAAAGTTTGCTCCCTTATATAGAAAGAAGTTCCCACCCCTGGTACCTGATCAGTCTGTCTTCATGCCAATGAGGTTTCAAATCCTCACAATTTGATTGGTCCAAAAAGCACTGTCCTGATTATTCAAAATGGAACTGCTCTGAATGGTTAGTAAAGATGCTAGTGAGAATATAGCTGCTGCACATCTCTGATTGAATGGGGGATAGTCTCAGTCCTATTGGTCGAAATAGGATTCTGGGAGCTTCTTCATAAGGGTTGGTTCAGATGGCAGGAACACAGTGGAGGCAGGCAGTTCAGTGCTTCAGAAGTTTAGTACAGGCTTCTTCCTGAAGTATGGTTTGTGTGAAGGCCCCTGTTTAGCAGTGGCTGCTAGGCTTTGTTTATAAATTTGAGCCAAATTGGCCACCAGGAGCCCTTCTTAATAGGTATATTTATTCTCAGGGCCAGTAGACTGAAAATACTTCTAATATTAAACATTGAAATAATGTAAGCTATACATACTTTTAAGAAAAAATAATAAAAACAAAGAAGATAATGATTTTCCAACTTGCTTATTCTATTTCAGGTTGGCCCCACCCTAGAGAGGCTTGCCCTTTCATTGCAGGGTGCACTCACACCCACACACACTGTCACTCAAACTAGGACAACTTAGATATGCCAATTCACTTACTCTGCACATCTTTGGAATGTGGAATTAACCATAGTACCCAGACAAAACCCATGCAGACACGGGGAGAACATGCAAACTCCTCATAGACAGTTACTTTAGCCGAGAATCAATTTTTTTTAACCAATACTGTAATGAAACAAAGTTGAACAAAATATTTTTCAAGGATCTGATATATTTTTTTCATATTTTACATTCTTAATGTATAATTTGTGGCTTAAAGAAAAACATTGTATTGTGTTGTTTATAAGACATGAAGAAGTAAAATATATAACAACAGCACAAAGGATAGGAGGGGAAAACAGAAGTTTACTAATAAAAGTATCTTAGAATATATGTATTTACTCTTATATGGTGTGATACAGTGGAAAGTTAAAGATGTAAACAATAAATCCTAGAAATGTCAGTGGGGTTATAAAAGCAAGATGCAAGTATTTTCTACCTCTACAATTGTAATATAAATGTCAATTCTGAGTATAATATAAATATAAACTCTAGTTCTGTGTGTGTACACACACACGCACAGAGAATTAGATTAAAACACAGGGATCCAATCAGTTACATTTTGCAAATACTAATAATTAGAAAGCTGCAGTAGCTATACACATACAAAGTAAATACTAGAATAAAAATATTACCAAGGATAAAAGCATATATTTCATAAAGGTATAAAATCATCAAGAAGATCTAATTTAAATGATCTCAATAAAACCAATATAGATAACTGATTTTTGATAAAAATTCAAGTCAATTTAATAAAAAAGAGATAATCTTTTCAATAAATAAGACTGGAACCATTGCTAGAAAAAACATAACAGAAAAATTATTTTATACATATAAAAATTTATATTATATTATATCACCAAAATATAATATATAAAAGAAAAATAATAGTAAATTGGACAATCAAAATAAAAAACTTCTTATCTTTGAAGAGATTGAAAATAAAAAAACACAAACTTCCGAAAAATGTCTGCAAAATACATTTATAGTAATGGGCCTACAGTTAAACCATATGAAAAAGTCAAATTTACTAAGAAAATAAGCAAACTAAAAAACAAATTGGCAAAAGATTTGAACCAACATTTTACTAAAAAAGACATTTAAACAGCCTATGATAAGCATGTGAAGAGATGCACGTCATTAGTCATCAGGGAAATGCAAATTAAAATGACAGCAAGAGAGTCTGCTCACCATTTCAATGGTCAACATTTAAAAGGCCGACAAAAACAAATGTAGAAATATGAAGCAACTAAAATTCATATATTGCTAGTTAAATGTTAAATATAAAATGATCTTAAAAATTGTTTGACTATTCCTTTTCTTTTTTTTTTAATTTTTAAATTAATTTCCGGTATACTGCACATTGATTGGTTGACAATTTCTTAAGAAGTTAAAGATACACCTACCATACAATTCAGCTCTTTCATTCTTAGGTATTTACTCAAAAGGAATGAAAACTTAGGTCCACACAAAAACATGTACATACATATTCACAGCAACCTGATTTGTAGTGCTCAAAAACCACTTAATAATATCCATCAAAAAATTAGATAAACAAACTGTGATATATCCATACAATGGAACACTACTTAGTAATTAAAGAAACTTTAATTACTTTGCTACTTGCAACAATATAAATAAATTTCAAATATTAGGCTAAGTGAAAGAAACAAGATTTTTTTTAAAGAGTATATTATCTAATTTTGTCAAAAATGCAAACTCATTTATAGTGACAAAAAGAAGATTAATGGTTGCTGGTGAATTGAGCTGGCAAGGGTAAGAAATGAACTAAATGGAGGCACAGGAAATTTACTGGGACTAAATATTATCTTGATTTGGAGTATTTATGTTATATTGATTGGAGTATATGAACTTGTCAAAAATCATGAAACTTTATGCTAAAATGTTTAAGTCCATGACAGTCTAGATGGGAAACAAGATAAATGTGAAAGTCTACTAAACAATATAAGAGATAGTTCATAATTAAATGCTAAAATATTCATTAGCTACATCAGCTAGAATAGGCCAGAATAGGAAAACAATTTTGGCTCCAATTATCAGGAGAGGTTATATGAAAGATTTACTTAGAAAAAGAATATATTCCACATGAGGAAACAAAACAATGTAACTAAAGGACAAATGATATGGCCTATGAAAAGTTTGTGTGAAGAATTTTCAGTTCAAGTTTTATTTAATAATAAACAAAGCTTAATATCTTTGGCACTTTACTCTGTTTTGATTTTAAAAAATAACATAATACATTCCAAAACCAAGCTCCAGGGCAAGCTGACTTACACCTCTGTGAAAAAAGGGAAACTTCCCCAGTATGACATGCTCCAACATCGCTGGGACCAGTGTTCCTATACCCATGTGGGCTAATATAAGTGTCCAAAGTGGAAAACCACATAAATCAGAGAGTAGCCTGATAAGGGTCATGGTTATAGCTTGTATTTAACATAATTTGATCAAAACAAGGGGCGCATTTTTTTTCTTTAGATATAATTGACATATAGAATTATATTAGTTTCAAGTACACAACATGATTTTATATATGTACATGTTGTGAAATAATCACAAGTCTAGTTAACATCCGTTATCATACATAGTTACATTTTTTTCTCTTGTGATGAGAAGTTTTAAGATTTACTCTTAGCAACTTTCAAATATTCATAGTATTGTTAATAATAGATGCCATGCTGAACCTCAAATGCCCATGACTTATTCATTTTATAACTGCAAATTTATAACTTTTTTACCCCCTTCACCAATTTCTCTCCTCCCGCTGCCCACCCCACTGCCACATACTCCACCTCTGGCAACCACCAATTTCTTCTTTGTATCTATGAGGTGTTTTTTTGTTGTTGTTTTTGTTTTTTTATTATACATATAAGTGAGATAATAAGGTACTTGTCTTTCTCTTATTTCACAAAACATAATACCCTTAAAATCTATCCATGTTGTCACAAAGGGCAAGATTTTCTTTTCTTTTATAGCTGAATAATATATCATTGTATATGTATATTACCTTTTCTTTATCTATTCATCCATCGGTGGACAGTTACATTGCTTCCCTGTGTTGACTATTGTAAATAATGTTGCAAAGAATATGCAGTGCAGATATCTTTTCAAGTTAGTGATTTCTTTCTCTTAGATATATACTCAGAAGTGAAGTTGTTTGATCATATGTTGAGTTCTAGAATATAAGTTGTGTTCAAAAAAGAAAGTTTTAAAAGCCTCATGAAATAGTGAAATAAATTGTACATTAAAACCTGATTACTTGATTTAAATTATTGATATCATGTGTCTATTTCTCAGTTTCTCCTATATTGATCATAGTCTATGGGCTGAGTTTCTTCATCTTTGATTTGAGATAATGCCACCTATCTTAGGACTGTTCTAAGCATTAAATCAGACACTGTACATAAAGTGCTAAACATATTCTCTTATATATACTAGATTTCAGAAATATTAACAGTTTTTCTTTGTCCTAGATAAAATAAAACTACTATAGTAAAGAAGAGATGAGTGATATAGTAGAGAAACTGGAAACAGACATTAATTAGGAGGCAATTGCCATAATCTTCTTTAACCTTAATATAGCTAATAATTCATTCACTCTTGTAAGTCAGCCTCATTATTTTATTGTTAATACTTTTTTCCAGATTCTTAGGCATCCACGTTAATAGAACAATACCTTGGCAAATCTTACGACCCTATATTCTTCCTCTCTAATGCATCCTAGAGCATAAAGAATTGAAGACGTTTTGGACTTCACGAAATGAACTTCATGGGAGCCATGACAGTAATATCAACTGGCACACAGTGGGGACACCCTCAAGATGTGACCAGATGCCCAAACCATAGAAATGTCAGCTACAACTACCTTCAATAAGATCTGATGGAAGGAGCACATAAGCAAAATGATTCCACATTGTAAGGATCTTATAAGCAGAATGCCTCAGACAGATGATGCTCAAGCCTGACCCAAAGGATCAAGAACAGGTTCACTGAGAGCTCATGACTCTGACCTTCTGCCCATTGCAGCCACTGGCTTGGGCCCACATGAGACTATTCACACTGCCAGTCAGCAGAGCTCACTTCAGAGATGCTAAAGACTTTCATCCTTTTGCTCTGTCACACAAGACTTTCCCTTCTCTGTGTGTTTTGAGTTAACCTGTGTAGATATCTGATTGGTTTATCTGAGAAGGTTCCACAATAAACATGGCATTGTAGAAAGTCACAAATGTGTTCAAGGGTGTTACATCAGTAGCTATTTTCCTTTCTCACAACACCCACATACTATGGACATATTCATTTTTTAAACAACATCAATCGTACCTGCCAGGCCCATGTAAAAAGCTCCACCAGATTTTTGTCTTTAAATACTCCAAAACCAAAATCAAAAAAATAGACTTTAAAAAAATCAGAATGGCAATTCAGGTCCAAGAAGGTGACATGAAAGCCTCCTGAATTCAGCTCCTCCTACAGACACTCCAAATCTACAGCTATATGCAGACCCATTTCCTCTTTAAGAAATTCAGAAACTAGCTGAGTGTCTCCTACACATCAGGTTAATGGGAAAACATCCACATTCCCCATACTGAAATGGATAGGATAGACTGAGACACACCCCAGCAAAGCAATTTACAATTGCAAAGGACCTCCCAACCCCCATCTTCTCCTGGAGGAGCAAAGGAGTTTAGATTCCACATTTAGCTCTAAAACTTTTAACACCCCAGCTAAGGAATGACCCCCAAAACACTTCACTCTGAAAACCAATGAGTTTTGTGTCCACAAGACAAACAAGACTATAGCAAACAAATAAATTGTTTTGAAAGAGCTTGATATGGCTATCCTCCTAGGGCTAGCACAGAGGAAGCAGACAAAAAAAAAAAAAGCCCACTTTCTAGTCTTTCTCTGAAAGAGGCCTATTTATATACTTTAACAGGTACTGCTGAAGGATCAACTTTCTAATTTACAATAATCTAGAGGCTGACCATGATCTTTTCTGGAGACTGGAGAAGCCAGCACACACCATCTTCACCTTCTCACTCAACCCCACATCAAATAACTAGTATCTCCTTGGAAGGAGCTTGTGCTCCTTTGGCACCTCAGCTTTTGCAGCTGCTACTCACAAGACTGGCCCCTAGATTACCTGGCTATAATATTTAAAGGGGATAACATTCACAAGTCCCACAGAACTATAGCAAACAAAGAAGCAGCTATTAATGGGTGCAGAAGCACTCCCCTGCCCCTGTGGTTGAATGGATAAAAATAAGACCAACTATATGCTGCCTATAAAGGACTGACTTCTGTTTTAAGACACATACAAATTAAAAGTGAAAGGATAGAAAAAGGTATTTTATGCAAATGGAAACCAAAAGAGAGCATGGGTAACTATATTTATATCAGACTAAATAGACACTAAGCCAAAAACTGTAATAACAGAAAAAGAAAACCATTATAAAATGACACGGTCAACCCAACAAGTGGATATTCTAATTATAAATATTTATAAGCCCAAATTAAGAAAACCTAAATGTATAAAGCAAATATTAACAGAACTGAAGGAAGAAATAGATTGTGATACAATCACAGTAGGGGATTTTAATAACCTACTTTTATCAATAGCTAGAGCATTATGACAAAGTATCAATATAAAAAAAAATTAGATTTAAACTATACATTAGACCAGATTGACTTCACAGACATTTACAAAATATTTCATCCCAAAGCAGCAGAGTACACATTTTCAAGCTCACAAAGAGCATTCTCCAGGGTACATCAAATGTTAGGCCACAAAACAAGTCTTAATAAATTTAAGAAGACTGAAATCATATCAAATTTTTTTTTCAAATACAATGGTATAAAACTAAAAATTAATTAATAGAAAAAACTGAAAAGTTCACAAATACATGGATATTGAATAACTTGCTTCTGGACAATGGATGAGTTAAGGAAGAAATCAAAAATAGAAAAGAAAAAATATCTTGAAAAAAAAGAAAATAGAAAAACAAAACAAAGTTTATAAGATGCAGTAAAAGCAAGTCTCAGAGTGATAGATGCTTATTTAAAAAAAAAAAAAAAATAGACTAAGCCCAAAGTGAGTAGAAGAAAAACACAAAGATGAGAGTGAAAATAAAGGATTTAAAAGACAATAGAAAAGGTTAATACAAGTAAAACCTAGCTTTTTGAAAAACATAAAACAGACAAATCTTTAACCTTCAACAAAGAAAGAAAACTCAAATAAATAAAATTATAAATAAGAGAAGACATTACTACAGATACCACGCAAATACGAAAGATCATAAGACTGTAATGAATAATTATGTAGCAACGAATTGAAGAATCTAGCAGAAATGGATACATTCCTAGAAACGTACAACTTACCAAGACTGAAACATGAAGAAAGAGAAAATATAAATAGACTGATTACTAATAAGATGATTGAGTCAGTAATCAAAACCTTCCCATCAAAGAAAAGCCTAGGACCAGGCCACCATGGTAAGTTCCTTGACGTCAGTGTTTGCAATAATTTTTTTAAAAATTTCACACCAGAAACATGGACCAAAAAAGCAAAACTAAACAAGGGAGAGTACATTAAACTAAAAAGCTTCTGCACAGCAAAGGAACCTATCAATCAATGAAAAGGCGAACTATGGAATAGAAGAAAATATTTGCTCATTATATATGAGAAGGAATTAATATCCAAAATACATAAAGAACTCATATAACTTAATAGCGAAGAAACAAAAAATCAATTTAAAATGGATGAGGAACTGAATAAATATTTTCCAAAGAAGACAAGCAGATGCCCAACAGGTTTTTAAAAAGATGTCCAACATCGCTAATCATCAGGGAAATGCAAGCAAAACCCACAATGAAATATTGCTTCTTACCTATTAAAATGGCTATCACCAAAAGACAAAAAATAAATTATTATTATTATTGATAATAATAATGACAACAACAAGAGTTGGTGAGAATGTGAAACAAAGGGAACTTATTCACTGTTGGTAGCAATATAAATTGGTGCATCCATATGGAAAACAGAATGGAGGTTCCTCAAAAAAATTAAAAATAGAATTACCATATAATCCAGCAATCCTACTACTGGATATTTATCCAAATGAAATGAAAGCAGGATATCAAAGAGTTACCTGCACTCTTATGTTCTTTGCAACATCATTCACAATAGCCAAGATATGGATAATCTAAGTGCCCATGAACAGGTGAACTGATAAAGAAGTTGTGGTATATACACACGATAGAAGAGTTTCTAGGGACAAAAAAAAAAAAAAAAAATCCTGCCATTACAACAATGATGAAACTTGAAGGCATTATGCTATGTGAAATAAGCCAGACAGGGAACAGGGGATGACAAATATTGCATGGTATCACTGATATATGGAATCTTAAAAAAAAAAAAAAAAAGTCAAACTCATAGAGAGTAGAAAAGTGATTACCATGGGATAGGGGTGTGGGAAATAGGGAGAGGTTGATAAAAGGGTTCAAACTTTCAGCTATAAGGTGAATAAGCTGAGGATCTAATGTATAACATGATGACTATAGTTAATAACAATGCATTGTATAATTGATATTTGCCGAGAGTACAATTTAAATGTTCTCACCACAGAGTGTGTGTGTGTGTGTGTACATAGTGTATATATTATATATAGTATAATGTATTATAGTACAATGTATTATAATATAAATATAATAATATAGATAGATAATGTGTTAATTAACTAGATGAAGGAAATCTTTCATAATATATACATATATCAAATTATCATGATGTATACTTTAAATATCTTATAATTTTATTTGTCAATTACACCTCAGTAAAGCAGAAAAAATACTTTGCATTAAAAAAATAATTCAAAGATGTGAATCTTCAAACATAACAACAGAGTATAGAGAAGAGACTGTTCTAAGACCACTGTTTGATCTGCAGCTGGACCCAAGCCAAAAGGAGGAAATTGCTTCCCATGAACCTCTATTGGAGACTGTCTGATTATAATTAATATTCATTCTGACTTAAACCAGTGCCCCTCCTCTGCCTGCCACTACTTATTGGTTCCTGGAACAGGCCAATGTCCTGAACTGGTCAAGCATGTAAAATAATTTCCAGTATCTAGTATCATTCATGTGCTAGTACCCAGAGCCTTTCTCTGGGTCAGCATGCATGCACATAGGGTAGCAGAACTAAAATATTCCAGAGGCAATCAGGGAGGAGTTTGTGGCTCAAGACTCATAAAACCTAAAAGAGCTTAAAACTTTTGATGTAGAGTCAAGATGGTGTTTCATGTCTTGCTGTGAGGCTCCAGATACAGATAACCCTCCCTATCCACATGCACACGGAACACTTAGTGATGGATAGCACACGTAGCATTAACAGATAATATTTAAAAAACTGAAAAGGTATAAGTGTTCTTAAAATATTATAATGTCATCATGACAAGAAATGGAATGGAAATTTAAGGTGGTAGGCAAAGCTGCAGCTAAGGCCACTAAAGTTCAACTACAGATCTGAAAGCAGAAACTGACAGAATTTCATCTTCTTTGAGGTAACAAGACTAAAAATGTAGTGAGACTTAAACCCAGTGTTTGATTTTAAGGACTGACTAAGACTTCTTTCTCCTAAGGAAGGATCTAAACAAAGTAACCAGATTGTTCCTAGGACTATGACATAAATCAATCTATATATCTGAACTAGAAGAAACAAAGGTATCCTTGAGACTGAGACCGAGGCCATCCTACCCATGGGTTCAGTATCTGAGTCTACAATACCATCAATATCACTTCCACATGGAGAGTGAAGCTGTCAATACAAGAACAAGTTCTAAGACCAATAGAGAGATAAGGATGAGCTCAAAGAGAACTGAAAGGCGGGGAAAGGGAAAACAACTTTTCATACAAGATAGGCCTTTACACACTCAGACTCCAAAACATGTGATGAAAGTCTAAATCCAAAACATGCTAAGAAAGTCAACAAATCAACAATGAGAAAGTTTATGGAACTCAAATGGAAATAAAATATCAATCAATAAAAAAACAAATTAAAATATTTAAATAAGACTAGTTATTAAATAGATCAGAAATCAGGGGGGTGGGGAGTGACTGGTAAGAGGTACAGGGGTTTTGGAAGGCTGAATGAATATGATCTCAAATCAGATTATAGTGATGGTTGTATAAGTCTATAAATGTACCAAAAACTTTTGATTCATGTATTGTAAATGGATAAACTTTGTGATTTACAAGGTATATGTAAATAAACTCTAAAATTAGTTATTAAATTAAAAAAAGTCATTTTCAACAGAAAAGCCAATCTGTAAACCCAACACAGAAAAAGAATTGCCATATATCATCAATTCTAAGATGCACATATTCTTCACATTTTAACATCCCTGAAATCAGAATGCATCTTAAAACCAACGGTGACCTATAATCACTATCACCTAGGCAGATCTTTTGAGGAAATTGTCACTGCCTCATGCGACCTGTGTGTGAAATTGCTCATATCTGTTCATTTGAGTTATACTCTTTATAATGCACATGTTGCATATAATCTCCGTTTAAAATATTTTTCAATCTATTGTATTTATTATTATTTTATCTTTTTAGAATTTTAAAAATAACAACAGGAATAAAATTTGATATTAATGAGACAAATATCATTGTAGGAGGACTAGTGATAATTCTAGGAGGATTAGTGATAATTCAAAATTTTTTTAAGTTAAATTTATAGGGGTGACATTGCTTAATACAATTATATATGTTTCAAGGGTACAATTCAATATACATATCAGATGTATATGTTTTCACCACCCAAAGTCAAATTTTTTGACCCAAAGTCAAAAAGGTTTTTTTTTTTTTTTTGCAAAACAAAACAGAATTCTTTAAGGATTCTAAATAAGGAAAATACCTATTAGTTGAAATCTTCATTTCATTTTGATTGCAAAAGCAGGAGGAGGCGTAAAATCCCAAAGAAAGGTATATTTACTGCAAACTTAATAAAGCTTAAGCTACAGAGCCATTTATTTGTGCAGTCCTCTTCTAAGGCCCTGACCCTATTTTTATTTTTACGAAGAAGGATTCCAGTATTATGATGCTGTTGGTCCTATAAAATCTGGATCCAGCCCTGCCCTCGAATTTTTTTAAAGCGCAGTTGGCTAATGTGATGAATTCATAGGTCAAGCGCGATGTTATTAAGGTGACAAAGATCAATTTTACAGACACTTCTGCTTAAATTCTCATGTCATATAACTCAATTGGAGGAAAAATATAATGATGGATTTTATTATATAAGAAAAATTGATGAAATACCATTGTTGTTCAATATGGCTTAAAATTACACAGTCAATACTAAAGGTGCTAATGAGATCAAATAATGTACATGAATTACAGTAAATAGCATATCACTAGAATTCCATTTATAATTGGTCAAAAAAATTACCACAGTTACAACTACAAAAAAAAAAAATTCGTAAGAATAAAATATCTCCCCCAAAATGTTTTTGTGCATGCAACCCCTCCCCCTCAAAAAAATGATGGCTTGGCCAATGAATGGTGGGCTGCTAAAAATCATCTGAAATAGATATCAGATATGTCTACATTATCCACTAAGTATGTGAATTCTAAATGCAATTCATAATGTGTGCCTAAATGCTTAAAAATAGACTCATCTGAGTTGAGTAACTTAGTTGTTACTCCTGGTAGCATGACTGGACACTTGTAACCAATCCCACCAAGATGTCATCAGGAATATTTATTTTCATACTAGGGAAACTGAGGTAAATTTCATTCCTCCACCACCTCGTTGGACAAGTTAGTCTCCAAATTCCTTTTTCTGCCCAAATGATTTCAGAGCCAGATGATCTAAACCATTTAAACCAAAGAAATGTACTCTCTTCTCGAGAATTCTGAATTGGTCAATTCCTCATGATGCTTGAAGCTAGCACAAATTTTAAAGTGGAAATTCTTACTGCTATTTTTGGCGATCTTTTAGTTTATTCTTGCTGCCTAGTATTCTCCAGTATTTTACTTATGTATTTACTTACTCATATATCTGGTCTTATTCTCTTTTTCAAAAATTAAATTAATTTCCACTCTAACTGGAAAGTAGATTGAAGTTGAAGGAAGTTCTAAATTTCCCAAGGCATCTATTGGGAATCATATTGTCACCCTGGGGCTTGAGGTAAGAGGACAGAGGTCAGTTAACTTGTCACTAAGGTTAGTCAACCAGCTCAAGGTAAATGACCAAGCTAAATGACCACTCGCCTTAGGAACTGGATTCTAGAGCATTATTATTGGCTTAAAATTAATATTATAATTTCATTTTCATATCTTTAAGAAGTTTTTATTTAATATGCAATTTTGAGTCTCCATAATTTCTAATTCAGTCACAGTATACAATAGTCAAGATGGAAATAATATAATATATCTGGTTTGGACAATATCTATTTTTTAAAATTTTTCTACTTATATGCATGAATGAATCATGTTTGGAGAAGTTCTTTAAAACATCATACAAATATTTTTAGTAATTTTTGCTGGAGCAGATTATAGGAAATTTTCTTCTTTCTAATTTGAGGTCAGAATTTGTTACTCGCCACCAACACCTCTCCCCCACAAATAAAAGTTCTAAAAACAATAACGAAAATGAGACACAGGGCTAACTGTATCAAGATAAAGAGGTCAAAAGCTATGTTCTGTCTGCTGAATCAAAACACATGTAACCTACCTTTACAACCTTCAGAAATCACATATTTTATATCTTATATTAACATTATAGTGAAAATTCCAAAATAAAACAAAAGGAAAATAGGAATATACCTGGCCAAATAACTAATACACTGAGAGTAAAAATCAGAAATATCATTCAAGAAGTTGAGGAGTGGGATTCTTCTGGACTGTTTTTTTACTAAACATACCATGTAGAAAGAAAATAAAAAACAAAAGTAATACATCTTAAATATTTAATAATGGTTATGTTTTTAATTCAATCTTTTTGTTATGGGTTTTGCTTCTTGTAGAGTCACAGGAAAATTGTGGGACAGAATTTGAAACCTGAAAAAAAGAAATCATATGTTAGGCATAAACCCTCAAGTGTCTAACTCAGCAATGAAACACATCTCGGCCAGCCACAAGTGTTTACCAGATGACCATGAGTGTCTGATGACATTTTATAGTCAGCCCATTTCATGGTTTATTGGCTTCTTAAGTACTTTACACAATGAATGCACTTTTTCCAAACTTCTCCACCCATAATAAAGAACTTTTGCTATTCTAGTCTTCAAACATCATTTTTACTCCCAAATGAGGATGTGGGTTTTTGCTGCCTTGCTCTTCTGATGATCTTAATTTTGTGATTTTTCTTTTCCTACTTCATAAAAATTTCTTCCAAGAAACATCACTTACATGGTTGGTGGTAGATAATGGGAATTTAGGTCCATATCTAATTATTTGGAGGGAGTAGGGGAAGGTAATAACATGTTATCCAATGGACACATTCCCTAACCTCACCACTACTTTTGCCACAGAAATTATTACTGTTGTAAAGAAAAAGTCAACATTTATTGAGGACTTTTATAAACATGATTGAGTGCTAGTTTAAGAAGCCCATAGAATACAAATATATATATATATATATACTTTATGAAGCTGAGGAGAAAGAAATCTCTAGTGTTAAAAAGCTATCAATTAACTAAAACAAAGGATAAAGGTACAAAAATTCGTGCTGCATTTGTCAGAACACATGCAAGTCATGACTCAGCAGAGAAGACATAGAACTTCATCTTTGTGTTCTAGACTCTATATTTCTTTTCATACTGAGAATATTTTATTCTAGTCATGCAGGGAAGGGATATGCATACAATTTCTGGCAGTTTCTTTCTTAAGGTAAATAGCTAAATCTCTCTGTGTACTCATTTCTTATCTTGAAATTATTGGAGAGATTACATGACATTACACATATGAAGGGCACAGTCTAAGGTATGTAAAAAAAATGTCAGTTTGTCTCCTATTGAGGAACTTGACAGACTTATTGCAAGATTATATTCAAGGCTCAGGGCAGATTCTTTCTTTCTTGAAAACCTCAAATTTCTTTCATCATCATATCTATTTGATATCTTGAATTCATCTTGTCATTGCAGATTTATACTTTGTGGAAGATGCATGAAGACAAAGGTAAAAGCACAGGAGATATCAACAACAGTTGGAATTTATTAAATCATTGGAATAATAGTAACCTCCTTAGCTTATCAGAGAATGGCAAATGCCACCAGTCAAGAAAGCCTAGCAATAGACCTATTATTTCAACAAAATGCAGGAGGACTTGTGAAATAAAAGGATGGACTTGAACTTTCTGACAGTAATACTAGGATCTAGAAGAAAATGTATCAGTGCATTCACTATCAGCAGTTCAGTATATTTCTATTCAAAAAGCTACTCTATCAAACTATCTATTAATTACAAGGGGGGAATAATGACATTCTGGGCATGCAAATGCTCAAAATATTTTTGTCCCACCCACCCTTTGTCAGGAAGTCACTAGATGATATATTATATCATACAAGCAAATTAACTAAGAAAGAGTCATGGAATCAGGAAATGGGGAGAAGTACAAAGAGAGGTAAGGGATGTCCCAGGTGATAATGAAAGAAGATCTAGGATAATAGCCCTACAGTGGGTCTGTAGAAGAACAGCCAGTTCAGATTGACGCAGAAGATTAAGGCTCCAGATGGGATCTCTTCTTGAAAAGAATGAAATAAATTTAATGCTTCATGTGCCTATAGGAAGGAGGGTCAAATTTTTGTTAGAAAACCTACAAAAAGGCTTCCGGTCAAGATGATGGAGTAGGTAAATGCTGTGCTTGCTTCCTTGCACAACTACATAAAAATTACAGTTAAACTTACAGAACTGTCTTTATTAGTTGTTGCCTGAAGTCTAGTGCAACTGGGGACACACAGAAGAGGCTACTTCAGGACTAGTAGGAGGGGCAGAGATGCAGAACAGGCTAGCCCCACATTGGCACATGGTGGTTAAGAATTGAGAGGGATAGCTCAGCTGCAGAGGTTCCCACAGAGAAGTGAGTGGTCTGGCCCCAAACCAGGCTCCCCAGCCCAGGGTTCCAGTGCTGGGAAGAGAAGTCCCCATAACTTCTGACTGTAAAAACCAGCAGGGAGTGTGTCTAAGTGAGATGGAGGGTCTCTAGAATTGCAGACATTCCTCTGAAGGTGCCTGCACATAGACTTAATTGTTGACAGACTCACTAGCTTGAGCTCCAGTATCGCAGCAGCAACTCCAAAGGCACCAGAGACGTGAGACATACGGGGAGAAACTGAGATGTCTGGCTTCAAGGCAAGGGCTAGAGGGACAGCTTTCTCCTAGACAGAAGTGGGACAAAATCTAAAATCTATTGTTCCTTTGTTAAGCCCTCCCCACTAAAGGCATTCAGATGCAGGTGGCCGCCATATCTGGGTCTCCATCAACCTGGCTAACACTGGTTGTCCACTCCTAGTAATTCCCTGAGCCTCAGACCCACCCAACTTGTGGGCCCACTCAAGCCTCTTCCAGTGGATTTTTTTTTTTTTATACAAATGGCCTGTCTTGGCTCATGCTGTGAACTTTCCTAAAATGTCTCAAAGATTTGCAAAACCTAAACAAGCAGTACTTGGCCTTGGCCTGCCCCATACCTCTTGATGAGCAACCCCAAGACCACCAATAATGGCAGCTGACCACATTTTGCAACTTGGCCTCTCTTCAGAGCCCAGAGTAGGTATAGGTCATCTGCAGATTGCTTGATGGCTCATGTCAGGTGGCCCCTGGCAGGGTTCAGGCTGCAGCCAAACAAAGGCTGCAGTGGGGTCCTTCTCAGGAGGCCCTGGCTTGCACACCTGGTGGCCAACTTCGGTCTGACCCAGAGCACCACCTGGGCCTGCATCTGTGGATGACACTCACAAAGAGCAGACTGGGCAGGAACCAGAGCCTGCTAAAGCAAATCCTGCTCCGTAGGGTCAGATCTTGCACAACAGCTCATCAATTGCAATCACGGTCAGTCCTCACAACCAATCAGCACATGGATCAATCCCTCCTATTGACATGCATATAGCAACCAAGGCTTAACTACAACAGGAAGGCACATACAACCCATACAAGAGACATACTTGTCAAGTACAGGTGACCAAGTTCAGAAAGATTGTGACACTGGGCCTGATAAGACACCTACTACATAAGGCCACTCTACAAAGAATAGGAAACATAGCATTCTGACATAATACATAGAGAAAAAAACAAATAGGCAGCCAAAATGGGAAGAAAAAGAAACATATCTCAGATTAAATAACAAAACAAAGCCCCAGAAAAATAACTAAACAAAATGGAGACAAGCATTCTATCAGATGCAGAATTCAAAACAATGTGCTGCCAGTGGTGGCTGTTTTTCTAATAGAAATCTCTGAAGTGGCTCTCATACATCAGAAACTCTGGCCAGTAATCTACCTTTAGAAAGCCATCTCACTTCTGTCTATAGAAGATGTGTGTGCTCATGTCCATCTCCTCACAGAACTGTAGGAACAGACATGAGTTAAGGACATGTACTTTAATGTGATTGATAATTTTAGTCACGTCCTACAAAATGTTGATAAGTTTAGGTGACATTTTTGACTAGCCAGCCTTTCTCTATGGATGACACAGTGCGTAAACTCATATTGTGGTCAGGATGGCCGAACGATCTAAGGCACTGCATTCAGATGCGACCTCTTTGACCTGAGTAGTGAAACCAGAAAGCCATCTAGTCATGGCAACGTATACTGACAAAAAATAACCAATTCAGTTTTTCTGATATGTAATCATTCAAATATTTGAATCGTTCTGCAGCTGTGATATTGGTTGGCAACAAAAGTTCACTTCCTCCTGAAAAATATATTGCATAAAAACAAGCATTATTGCCTTGTTGTCAATATCAGTAGACGCTTCAACCTGGATTGTGTACCATGGTGATTCATTAATCCTCTCTCACAATTGTGCCTCAATATCCTTTCCTATTTCATAAATTTGTCTAGTTATGGTGCTAGATGAAAGAGGAACACATGCCACCTTTTGAACTGCAGTCACTCCTAAAAGATGATGACAAATGTCTTTAGCAGCAGGCAGGATGAACTCTTTACCAATAGTAAAGGGCTCCTTAGCTTTAGACATTAAGAATGATGTTCTCAGTGCAGACATATTTGATGAAGATTTTTCTTTTAAAAAACTCCAAAAAATTCAAAAGACTTATTTTTTAATACAAGGTGTTTTGTCGTCATGCGGCAAAGCAGCTTTGAAGGTTTTTTTGGCTTTGTTGGATAGCCGGTCACCATATATTTCACAAAGTAGGCTTGGAGAATGTGAATCACCTATTGCAAGAACTCGGTATTTTCTTTTAAGTGCAGCTTTCTTTTTGTTGACAGTCTTAGAGCCTTCTGCTGTCTTGTCATTGGGTCATTCTCCTTTTTGAAGAAGCTCTCCAGTAACATTAGTTTTCTACTCATTTTGGCTAAGATTAGCTTCAATATCCTTTCCTATTTTATAAATTTGTCTAGTTATGGTACTAGATGAAAGAGGAACACATGCCACCTTTTGAACCGCAGCCGCTCCTAAAAATCCATGACTCCTAAAAGTTTGGGCTTACCAAAACTGTGACTGAGACAAGTGCACAGTGCAGGAAAAAGGCGTGAATGGAAGTGATAAATAAAATAATGGGTGGGCCACTCATTGACTAAAATAAGTGTTGGATTCTTAAAGCCTGCCACCAGATGTGGCTGTATGATTGAAATACGTCAACTCACTTGCCATTATCAAACCTGCCACCAGATGCAGCTTAATTGTTACTTTTCACTCACTGATAGAGTTTTGATATGAGTCTGCAAGCAACTGATTTATTATGATCTCTGTGCAGTCAAACCTCTCTGCTACTGTTAATCTGTATTTGCAGTTGCTCCCCAACACTAGCATCTAGATTCTCATAAGGAGCACGCAACCTAGATCCCACACATGTGCAGTTCACAACAGGGTTCATACTCCTATGAGAATCTAATGCCTAATGATCCAAGGTAGTGAGCTGAGGTAGTGATGCTAGCACTGGGGAGCAGCCACAAATACAGATGAAGCTTCATTGGCTCACCTGGTTCCTAACAGGCCACAGACTGGTGCCAGTTCATGACCCAGGGGTTGGGGACCCCTGAAGTATAGCATAAGGAATAGAGTCAATAATATCGTAATAATAATATTATGCTATCAAATGGGTACTAGATTTATCAGGGTGATCACTTTGTAAGTTATATAAATGTCTAATCACTATGATGTACACTTGAGTCTAATACATTATCACATACCAACTATAATTAAAAGATTTTTAAAATTTTTATTTAAAAAAACAAATAGTAAATCTTGCAAATTGATTCCATACAATAATACTAAGAAAAATGATAATTCCATGGAACATAAATTTTTGCTCAAAACAAGTAACCATGGTCAATAGTTTAGCTCTGAATTCTAGTTATATGTTTATTATAAACTATGAATGCCAATCTAATAAAAATTAGGATAAAACTCTTTCTAAAAGTGAGAGTGAGAAAAAGCATAAACATGAAAGAAGGAGAAAGACAGGGCTATAAATACTTAATGCTTGTTTTTTGTTGTATAAATCATTAAACATCTCAAACCTAAAAAGTCAGCAAATAACAGTATTGGGATGTTACTTAGTAATAGGTATGTGAGTGCCAAAAGAATCCACTAGATTAGTTAAAACTGGTCATCTCTGTAGAGTAAGAATTGAGAGTAGGGAGAATTTAAGAGACTTATTCTTCATGAAAAGTCTTGTAGAACTGTTTACATTTTTAACACTTTGTCCATAATTTTGATAATAAATATATATAAATATATAAAATTTTATTTAAATAAATTAAATTCAAAATCTAATGTTCCTATGACAGATGGTGCTATGAATATTCTGGATCTATATGAAGACATAAAAGAATTATTTCTCTCTTATAGTCTTTTTTCTCGGGCATCTTCCTATGGAGCCAGAGGCTGAATTATCTAACTCTTGGATACTCAAAATGTGGGCCTCAGACCAGAAGCATCAGCATCTCTGGGGAATGCATTAGAAATGCAGAATGCTGGGACTCATCTTACAGATACTAAATTTAAATTTGCATTTTAACAAAATCTCCAAGTGATTCATATGCACATTAAGCTTTGAGAAGCATTAGTTTTGGTCATTACATGAACACCATCATCTCTATGTTTAGTTCTCTCTCATAAATATTTTGCTCTGTCTCTGACCTTCTACAAATCTCAAAACCAGTAAATAGCCCATTAAAGTTTTTTTTGTTTGTTTGTTTTTGGGGTTTTTTTGTTTGTTTGTTTTTTTAACTTTGTACTTTTGACATTTTAGACCAGATAATTCTTTTGCGATGGGGACAGGGCTGTCCTATGCATTGTAGGATTTTTAGCAGGTCTGTGGCCTCTTCCAACTAGATGCCATTCTCCCTTGCCAGAGTGACAACTAAAATTATCTCCATACTTTCCCAAATGAGCTCTGAATAAAAATCAGTTAAAAATCAGGCCCTAGCTGAGAACCACTGCATTAGAGAATACCTCTTGAGGTAGGGAGAACAGCAGCACAAATCTCAGAATGAAATTCAGTCAGAACAGGGGGAAGGAATGGGTTGAGAGGCAGAAAGAAATGTAGTTTGAAAAAGAATAGTAAACATTACAATATAATTTTGTATTTGAAATAAAATACTTATGGTTTAAAATATACATTACTGACAGTGAAATACCTGAACATTTCCTTGAGGATATGGAGGAGACTTAATAACTTCTAATTTTAGTGCATCTTTTTTGGGTCTTGTGGTTCTTATAGGCAGGTTTCCATTTTTGAATTTCGTAACCACAGTGTACAGAAATACAATCTCTAGCCTAAATATTTGAATAGCAAGTTTCAAATTTCAAAATTATTTTAAAAATAATTGGTCTCAAAATTGGAAAGAATATACCATGAAGTGTGTAATGTTATCTATTAGGAATACAAAAAAGGATATCTGAAAACTTGTCTTTTTTTTATTAAAAAAAGTTTTTAAAAATCTAGATTTCTTGATAGTTATAATATGGATTGACACCTGCAGCTTAACTCAGTTCATATGTCCAATGGTCAAGTCAGGGGCTACAGAAGAGGCACCCTGACAGAAGAATGACAGTAAGATTCTTATTTCAACTCTCACTCATGTTGAAATATATCACTGTTTAGAGGAGCTGCAAATAGATGGTTTATGGATACCATTATTTGTTCATACCTAAACAAGCTGTCTAAATGAAAATGAGGCTTTAAAAGATCCTCCTGGTATTACAGGCACAAGGAAACAATAACAAAAAATGATAGAGTTGACCTGTACTCCTAGCATGATTTCCTCATCAGTCATGTGGTGCAGTTAAGGAAAAGAATTAAAAATGTGGACAAAAATGTGAACAAAACGGTGTTTTTATGAGAACTATTTAAAATATGTATTTATAGAAACTTGTATTGACAAAACTTTCAAGTATATCTTATCCTGAGAATACAGTTAATTATATGTATGTATAAATGTAATTAAGATATACATACATATATATGATAATTAAGGCATATGTGTATGTGCATGCATGAGTATGTGTGTATGTGTATATATGCTCTGAAAATCTGTAAACAATTGTACATAAATTTCATTCATACACATTCATGGGATGAGAGGTTAGTACAGAGAATTGTTCAAGGTAACACTGGATTAGTATAGTTACCGTAAATGTCTGCTTTAAGTGCTTAGCTTGGAAATGGTGTTTTCTGATTCAGATGGGCTTTCTCTCAATTAGAGAGGTTTTACTTGTAAAATCTTCCAAATAAAATCATCATAAATGATCTGGAACGTAGTTTAATTTATTCACCCTGCTTTAGTACTGGAAGATGTTAGAAAAATGTTGAACAGTTCTGGAGGGTCTAGTGGGGAGAAAAATTTTTTTTTTAAAATTTATTAGCAAATAAAAATACTCAAAGTTAAAATAAAATTTTCACACCTTATCAAATGGCTACTGCATGCCAAATACAGTGCTAATCACGGTGTACAAAAATACAATCTCTAGCCTAAAATAGATGTGTAATATAGTATTACTAAATTAAGATAGAAATAATTTTGCAATGGATCAGAGCAAAAAAAGGACTTTTTCACACATGAAATTTTTGTCATTTAAATAATCTGAAAGTAGAGTGGCAATACTCCAGTTTGACAAAGATATATATGGGAAGATGTGATGAAGGAAAAGAAGGAAACAAGAAGAAAAGGTGGCAAATGTTATATATAGCATTTATAGAACCATGAACAATTCAGCCCAGAAGACAGGTTGTTTATGCCAAAAGGAGTAAAAGGGGAAGACTTTGAAAGATCCTGTGAGCTAAACTTCAAAGAAGTAGAATTAATTTTTCAGCCTAGAGGATAATTGGACTTCAAAAGATTTTACACAAGGATAATCAGTGGGATCCAGTTAAACATCAAGTTCTCTCAGAAGCTTTGTCTGGCTCTTAAATTGTTATCAATTCCCCTGGTAATACATGCACATAAAGGCTTTACTAAAATTACAGATGAACTTGAGTATATTTTGAGAAATTAATCTTGGTTATTTTTTTACTATACATACATATAGACATAACAAACAAGAAAGAAATCATTTCAGACCTAGGGAAGAAGAAAGGGTCTAGTATGGGTTAGACAGCAGGCCCAAGAATGTTATAGAAGCATCAGAGGGGCAATAGCCAGACCTACAAAGGAGATGGGTATGTCTCGAGGACTAGCAGTATGGACTGGGGACAGAGTTCTTAGACTTAGGAATGTTGAGGATTAAGTTATACACAAAACCAGCAGAATAGAGGTTCAAAAACATTGATCAAGTTCTTCTATTAGTTATAGATAAATCAAATTATATTTTATAAATTCATACTCATTTCCTCCTCTAGACTGTAATGTCCTGAAAAAAAAAGTAAAGATTATGTCTGTATTGTTCAAGGTTGTATTCTTAAGGTCAATTTGAGCGCATAATAGATTGATTACCCTAAATGTTGTTTGAACAAATGAATATAAGAATAGATGCTCCTTTTGAAAAATAACTCTGGAAGCAATGAGAACGAACTAGGAAATGATAATTCAAACTTAGTGTATTGGGATATGTTCTGGAGAGGGAGATAAGGTTCTCATTTAAATGGCAGTGGAGATAAAAAGAAGGAATATATTCCAGAAATATTAAGAAATATTTAGAAGGTAAAATTTAAATATTGGCTAATTGGGTCAGATATTTGGTGATGGAAAGAAATTTAACTCTGGGTGGTGAACACACAATGCAATATATATATATATATATGGCTTACTGTTGAATGATACACTCGAAACTTAATTGATTTTGTTCATGTCATCCCAAAAATTTTTACTAAAAAAATTTAGATATATGCTAATAAATGGGAATTGAAAATGAGGATATGAAAAAAGTCAAGAATAATATCTGAGTAACTATTTGAAAAAATAATATTACTATTCATTGAACTAAATAAAATAGATACAGTTCTCAAAGCAAAATATTAGTAATTAACTTAGTTTAGATAACTGCAGCACACTCTGTCAGAGGTTCCCAATAGATACACTATTAAGTCTATATCTCAGTACAGTGTTTTGGCCTTGAAATTCAAATTTGGAGTTAACAACAAATAGATCATTAAGGAAAATTGTGTAGAACTTTATTGTTCAATATGGTGTCCAATAGTCATATCTGAATATTTAATTTTAATTAAATTAAAATTTAAAAATATAAAACTTCAGTTACTCAATTGCATTAGCATTAAGTATTTGAGTGGATATTTCAATATCCACATGTTGCTAGTGTATACCATGTTGGATAGCACAGAGAATACTTTCAATTCCAAAACATACCTCTGCTCCCACACTCAGGTTGCTGAGTACTACTGGAATAACCACAGGACTCTTTTTTGGGTACCAACACAAAGCAATGGTCTTTGACCCCAGCTAGGTCCTCAGCCCAGCTAAGCACTATTCCTGACCAATTTCTTTCTTATTTTCCTCAACGGCTTTGTACCTCTTCTTAAGTCTTTTACTCTACCACCAACACCTCTCTATTTAAGTGAGTGGTCTTGCCTCCTAACTTCCTGAGAAAATTAAGGTCCTCAAACATGATCTCCCTGAGCTTCTTGCTCCCTATTTATATTAGCAATAAACTTCTCTTCATTTTCCTTTAGACTCAAGGGAAAAAACAAGTTTTGTTTCTCTCTCATGCTCATTCCTTTGTCTGTCAATCTAGTAAGATAATCTTTCATTCAGTTCTGTATTTTCATATATTTTTCCTCTGTTAGCATCTTCTGTAAAGCCTGTGAACATTCTCATTTCTATGTTATGTTAAATAAATACCCCTCTGTCCCTGTTGGCCGTTTTTCTCATATTTTTCTTTTAAATTCAAGATTCTTATACAGCAGTCCACACTTAACAACTTTATCCCCTTTCTTCTCATTCATCAGCTTCTGTCTCCACTTGTCTGGTGACACACAGTAGTAATAAGAACTCTTCTTAATTCTTAGGTTCTCAGTAAAGAACCATAGCAAATGAAACTTCAGCTGTCATGAGGTGATATCATGCCATTTGGTTTATTTCTATTATTTGACCTTCTTAATGAAGTCCTCTAATCACTTTGCTTTTATAATGCCACACAGTGTAAGACTGTTTCTCATCCAATTTACTCTTTCCTTCTAAACTTGTGGTCATTTCTTCTTAGTCAGCTTCTTCAAGTTCCAGTTTTATTTCTAATTTCTCCTATGGTTTTTTCATTTTAATAATGCCAATTTACAACTCTTTGAATACTTAATGCTATTGTGTGCCTTGGGTCTTTGCACTTGTTAGTTTATCCCCAATGCTTAATTCTCCTTTCTCAGTTAAAGAGCAGCTCAGGTATTAGCTTCTCCAGGAAGTCTACTCTCAGGCTAAGTTGGAGGGCCCATTCAAAGATTTCCATAATGCCATGGGTACATTTTCATCTCTGCACTCAATTTTCACTTTTTAATACCTTTACAATTATCTTTTTCTTCTATTAGGCCATTAGCTTCTTAAAGACTTCTGTTTCATGAATCTCTACATCCCTAATGCAGAGAATATAGTAAGTGCTCACTAAGCTTGTTGAATGGATAAAACTAATTTGATAAAGTGGGATAGCTTAGTAACAATGGAAGTTTTTGAGTAGATGAGTTTTATAATTTAACAAGTATTTTGTGTCATTAAACCAGAAAGCTTATGAAACAAAGATTTGAGTGACAAGGAGTCAGAAAAGCATCATCAGAGGCAGAAGAACCTGGGAGGAGTGACAGTGATGTCATACAGGACAAGAGACAAGAGATTCCCAAGTATAAAATAATAGTCAGCAATCTTCCTATAATTAGGCCAGAAGACAGGCAGAAAAAAGACAGTGATAAGCTGAATAATGATTCCCAAAGAGGCTCACATCCTAATCCCTAAAGCCTGTGAATAAATACCTTTCATGGTCAAAAAGACTGTGCGAGTGTGACTAAATTCAGGGTCTTAAAATGGGGAGATTATCTTAGTTTACTTTGGTGAATCTAGTTGTAATCGCAAAGATCCGTATAAGAAAAAGCCAAAAGGATCAGAGTGAGAGGCAGTATGTGATATCAGAAGCAGAGGTCACAAGGATATGAGACCCCAAGTAATGCAGTAGTCTCTAGAAGATGGAAACTGGCAAGAAAATGACTTACTCCTAGAGTCTCCAGAAGAAAGACAGGCATGCCTACTGAGTTTTAGACTTTACATTTCCTAACTGTAAGAGAATGAATTATTGTTGTTTGAAGCCACTAAGTTTGTGGCATTTTATTATAATTTTAATAAGAAATTAATGTGCAGACACTGAGAGAGTAAAAGCGTAAGTTATGAGGGGAGATAGCAGGTGAAAATGTCTCAGTGAATAAAATTTTTAAAAAATAGGATATATATTTAGGAAAAGAAGATCATGAAAACTTTTATTTACAGAAGGAGAGACAAGTATGTTCAAAAGAAGAAAGGAAAAGTGGTGAGGCAATTATTGAAGATTTTGAAGAGACACTGTGTGAGGGTTCAAATTTCTAATGGAAACAGGAAAGAATACTGTATTAGGTACAGCTATCACATGCTTGCTTAGTGGCAGTCGTTGTTAGTCACAGTCCTTCCCACTCAGTAAGTCCTTAGAGTAATCAGTTTACTGGTGAGGAAATTATGGCTAAGAGAGGTTAAATAATTTGCCCAGTCTATACACATTATAAATTGTGGAGAAGGACCTGAATCTAAGTCTGCCTGATAAAGTCCACTCTAAAACTCCCCAAAAGAGAGGAAAGGTTAGCATTGCTGTCAAATTCTGACACCTGTCCTTTGAGAGGAGAGGAAAGGAAGTGAAAATGGATGAAGAAAGGGATGCTTTGAATATAAAAGAAGAAAGAGAAAATATATTAAAAACTTTATAATAGAAAATATAATAGAAACTTTTTTTATTTAATAAAACAGAAAAAAATGTTTAATGATTTTAGTGAGCCAATTTTTAAAGTATGAGGTCGAGACCAAAGTATTTTTCCAGACTCATAATATTCAATCAATACATGATTATTTTTATGCACAAATTTAACAACTGCTGAACAGTCAAGAGTTTCAGTTCAGTTAAATTTTCTCTTTTTCCCTTAAAAGAGAAAAAAAGTGGACATTAAAATTAACATATCAGAGTGTTCATTTTGAGTCTAATTTAAAATCAATACATTTCTAGTGATTTTCAATAATACAAGGTATTTTTCCACAAAACTTGTGAAAGATTTTGCTGAGTGTGAAAAAGTCCAACCTACTTGGCAGAGTGCAGTGTAAATTGAGTTATCTAAATGGTATTTTGTACTTCTAATTTGGGAAGGTGCTTGTCTTAACAATTTGTCTGCCTCCGAAAAAAGGAAGGGAAACTACTATAAAAATTGAGTAAGTGCAGAGAATCACTCATTAGTGTGCAGATATTTTCACTAAGAATTTTTTGTTTGTCTTGTTTGTTGCTTTCAGTTTTATAACCCACAGATAAGTGAAACCATATTGTTCTCACTTATTTTGATTAGCATGATAATCTCAAGATCCATCCATGTTTAAAATCTATACTTTCTTAAATATCTACACATAATTCTAAATTTTAAACAACTAGATCAGATTCATTCAACAAATATGAAGTGGTTGGATTTGGGCTGTTTCAAAGATAATTTAAAATGCAAATCAATGACAAGAAACAAGGTAAGTTGGGAAACATTTCAAATGAGTGGGCCAGTTTGGGCAGTTGCATAGAAGTAATAATAATCAAGATAAATTAATAATTTATATTATTATTAAAATAATAATTAATAAATTAAGAATTTATCTTGGAAACTGTCATACAGCAGATAAAAATTTGTACTGAAGTAGAAAGAACAGAATTGTCATTTTGAAGAAATAAAATTGTGATACAGATGACAAACATAAAATGGTGTACTATAGTTTATAGAAAAAAGAAAAAGTTTGTTATAACATAAATGGAGAATGGAGAACAGAAGAGCAAAATGATGGGTGTTCCTGTAGGAAAGTAGAACAAATGAACCAGAAACAAACTGAATAAAATGTTGCTGAATTTTAAAAAATTACCTAAGAATATAGATTAAGAAATTTTATCATATTCTGAAGGAGAAGAATTAGACAAATTCTGGCGGAAAATATCTAATAAGAATAAATGTATACTAAAGCACCCATGCAGAAACTGAATGTTTTAAAAAATGTGAGAATCTATTAAAGAACAAAACTCAAATCTCTCCAGACAGGTTTTCAAAATTCCAGTTAACAATAGAGCGAGCTTTAATATAAACATAAAATTCTGAATGCAGATGATTTTAGTCATCCAGATAAATTAAATTTTGTTTAAGATAGCAACAGAAAATTTCGGATATTTAAAGACTCTGAAAATAAATCTCCTCCATAAACTTCTTAAATAAAATATACCAAAAAATATACTCCAGCCAAACAAGAATGACATTACTGTCTTGTACATTCTTTCATAGTTCTTCTTGAAAAAGCCTGTGTTTGTGGATATCTTTCCTCACTCATTATCTATCTTCAAGCAAGGAGAGCAACATTCATACTAGGGCTTTGCTCACAGATTATACAATCACCACTGACTATAGATCACTTTCTGCTGACATACAGTGAAATGCCTGCTCAGACTTATCATTGCTACTCTGGTCTTATTCTAGCCATAGGCTTTCTGCTGGTGTTGGTGTCAGTGTTGAGTCTGTGGTGGTGATGATGGGCATCAGGACTGGCAGTTCTCTGTGCTCTATATTCCACCATCAAAGGACTTGTAACAGTACTGCCACCTATAGAATATTTTCTATTTGTCCTATTACACTCAAAATCCTTATTAATCAGTTCCCAGCAGAGTACTTGAGATACAGTACATATTTAAAATGAGTTGAATAAGTGAATAAAAAACAGCTGTAAGCTAGATGTTATTTGATATTATTTTTAGTTAACAGAGACTTTAATTGTTCATGTGTAATATTACAAAATCTGTGCTTCTGTTGCTCCCAATATATTAAGCATTGTCCTGATCTGTGGGCCGAGTTGCGGCTAATTTGTTACTAGAATTTATTTACATGGAGATCTTTTCCTTGTTTTTGAAAAATAATGTATTCCTAATATTATTAGGCTCCCATATGTCTCTTATATATAGCATTCAAGTTATGCAGTTTAAAAGTTTTGATAACAATTAATTCTGAGTCTGTTAAATCTAAAAGATTTATTAATCCTTTTAATATTCTATAATGAGTGAAAACAGTAAAGTAGGCAGAGACGGGGGCATGCTAAAGCTGACTTATGGCAGCTAATGCGAGTCAAATGTTAAATTTTCAAGAATTTTAAGAGCCAGTTGTTAAACATAGACATTAATAAAATAATTTATATAAAAATAAATTTATATAATTTATAAATTATATAAACCTACAACTAATAAGTTGCATTTCTAAATTTTTACTACGTTTTACTATTATCTATTCTTTGAGTTTATATTTATTGTAACTATATGTTGGACATACTATATAATGGTGTGCTGCTAAGCATACCTTCACAATTTATCATTGCTGCCCACCCTCACCATTGTTCATATCTTCAGCACTCACAAGGTAGATTTCACCATGTTAATTTGAAGTTTTCCATTTTTTTAATCAATGTGATTATTCGCAACAAGATCTGAATCTTGTCTTTCCTTGGTATCGCTTCTATTGCACAGAACAAACAATAAATGCTGTCAGGTTTTCTGCTACATAGATGTCTTGAGGACTCAAAAGTATAGAGTTCCTTTTTAGCAAAGAGGACCAAGATATTCTACGGCACATGGTAATTTGAGCTTCTGATTCTTCATCTTAGGGGCTGCTTAAACCACCACCATTGTCTTGATGTCTGATTCTGCCATGGTTTGAGATTTCCTGGTTAGTCTGAGTATTACAAGAGAAAGAACCACAGTAAAGAACTGTTAACAGTGAGAAGAAAGGGAATATGACTGAGAGAGATGTAACGGGGGGCATACCTAGGTGATACAAAACAAGTATAGCACATTACAAACTTAAATATATAGAGAGAGAATCAAGAAAGGAGCATATATTTTTAATTACAAGTCATTGATTTCCACAAAAGGAAAGAGTATTAGGTAGATATTCCTATTTAAAACACTACTTTCTTCCTCCAAAGCTTAAGCCAGTTACAGGAGGCTGTTCCTTATCTCGTATTTTTTATTTTTTTATTTTTTTAGTGAAAAAATACCTCTGGGTCATATCTTTATTTTTATTTTAAAAATTTTCACATCTAATTTATTTCTTATGGTCACAGATTTTTTTTCCTTTATGTTTCCCAGGGTCTCCTCAGAGTTTTCTATTATACCACACAGGCTCCTATGCCAGTTAGTCTAAAATCTGTATAATTCTTCTCTCCCTCTTCTTGCTAATCACAGAATGAATAATGTCTTATAGCTGATTAAGAGACAGTGAAATTAAGACGAATTGAGTTAAACAAAAAGAATACAATACTACAGATGCATATGTAATATGTTTATAACTTTAACTATAATTTTAAAACAAAAGCTTTTCATACTGAGTCTGTCCTGAACTTCCTATGGATTGGTGGGCTATAGGCATTCTTGCACACTCTAGATATGAAGAAGTTTTCTGCATGCATAGACTGAAGCCACATAGGAAAATCTGCCACTTGTCATTTTGCTACAGTAATAGTTATGTTCACATAAGTCAGTGCTCACAGCAGCCTGTTCATAAGATATTTGCTTTGCTGTGTGTAATTTCATATGCAATAATCTTTGGATTTTGATAAATGGAGGACACCGACAAAGCTGTGTCTTCCATTCTTAATTAAATTTTAATTTACTGTGAACCAACTATAGATTCAGGAGTGGGACTAGGCATTCCAGGATAATATTAATAAGACAAAATTTTTACTCTCAAGGTGATAAAAATTCCATCAGGAAAGAGAGAATTTCCAGTGCAAAACAGAATCCTTTATTTAAAGTTTAAACATTTGACAAAAAAGAAAGTCTCTATAGATCTGAAAATCAACACACAAATGTGTACATAAATGACATTTCCCATTATTAGTGGGAGAATGAGGGGAGCAATTAAAAAAGAAACTTAGACATCAGTGATTTGGTCATGTGAGGCTATGGGTCCACTGCTCTCTGTGTTAAAATGATGTATAAAAGCAAAGTACTTCCAGATGCCAAATACGAGCTGTGTAGAATGTCTAAGACCAAAAGAGGCACACCAAATAGAACGGAACATTAGAAATAAGAAGCAATGCAAAATTTTTATGCTCATCATTCTCTCCTGAGAAGAGCTAAGATTAGGTAAATATGTCTGGAAAACAAGGTCTATAGAGAAATATTCTGTGTTATTAAAGACTACTATATTTTTCATCACAATGTTTCCAGAAATTAAAACACTTAAATATTATATCTTCAGATTTTGACAGACCCTTCTTAAAGTAAGAAAAAAGCCAGTAGTCTGAAAATCTAATCTTTGCCTTTTCCTCTTCAGGTGTATGGATCTTTCAGTGTTCTCTTTAAAGGAAAATTTACTCTGATCACCTTACGAAATGGTTAGATTTGTTAATGAAATAATTTCTTGAAGGTTCAGGGCAAATTGGAATCTTGAGCCAAAAATATGGTTATATGTTTTCACTGTATTCGATTAAAGTTTTATAAATTCAACATGTTATTAGGTGCAGGTAACTTTAGCGTAAAGATACACAAGAATAAGGTAAAGAATTTGTGGGTCCTAGGTTATACTGATCATTACCTTTTATAATTACCCATATTTCAGAAATTAATTCTCTGAATAAAAAATAAATGACATTTTTAAACATCTTAGAATTTTTCACTTTCATTCATATCATCTTCAAAAGATTATGCCTGTACTGTCTGTTTAATCATACTAAATATCTTATGTTTTGACTGAGCAAGAGTAAACATACTAAAAAATTTACTCATCATATTTTATTATAGTATAAGTCAATAGAAGAAAAGGGAACTCTTTAATAAACAATAAGACAAAAAACATAGTATTCAAATACTGTTCAGAAGCTTTGAAAATGTGTGGCAGCTACCCAGTCTAACATATAGAGAATAAAAGTCTTATTTTTAAAACTTTTATTTTTAAGACTTGAGAAAATTTTTTTTAGATGTAATAATTATGTCTATAGACTACAAAATAAAGGTACGATTTGTCACAACACTATAGAAAGTTAAAATTAAAAGTTTAGATGAAAAATTAGATAAGCAATAATTAGTTATAAATGTAACAAAATGTGTACAGGACTTGTGTACTGAAAACTACAGCGTTGCAAGAAATCAAAGAAGATATAAATAAAGAGACGTATGTGTTCATAAATTGAAAAACACAACATGGTAAGGATGTCTATTCACCCCATTGATAAAAAGATTTAATGTAACTCATCAAAATTGTCATGACAGTTATATAATTGGAGGATTATTCTAAAATTTATGTGGAAAGGCAAAAAAAACCTAGAATACCTAAATAATTTTGAAAAAGTAAAATAGAATAAAATGAGAAGTATTATTCTACACAATTTCAAGACATTATATAGCTATAACGATTAAGAATGGTTGTGTATTGGTGGAGGAATTGACAAATAAACACAGCAAAATTAAAAACTAAGAAATAGATCCACAAAAGTACGCCCTACTGATTTTTGACAAATATTCAAAAATAATTTAATATAAGAAAGATAGCACTTTCAGCAAATGGTGTTAGAGTCATTGGACATCCATGGGTAAAAAAATAAATAAATAAAATAATCTCAAACTAATCTTCACATTTTATACAAAATTAACTTCAGATTGATAATGGAATGAATTGTGAAATGTTTAAAATTTAAAACTATAACACTTCTGGGGAAAAACAGGAAAAAAATCTGGATCCAGATCAAGGCAGAAGGATTTTAGACTTCACAACAAAAGCATGATCCATTAAAAAAATAAGCTAGTCTTCATCAAAACTTAAAACTTCTGCTCTTAGACTCTGTTAACAGGAAAAAAGGAGGAGCTGCAGAGAGAAAATATCTGCAAATATCTAACAAAGAGGTAGTATCTGAAATATATAAAGAACGCTCAGAACACAACAGCAAAAAATCAATCGAATTGGAAAATCGGCAAATGACAGAGAGACACTTCAGCAAAAAGGATAAATATATGACAAATAAGCATGTAAAAAAATATTCAACATAATTATCCATTAGGAAAATGTAAATTAAAACCTCAGTGAGATATCACTGCATACCTATCAGAATGGCTAAATAAAAAATAGTAAAACAACAAAGCCTTGTAAGATTACAGAAAAACTGAATCACTCATACATTGCTGGTGAGATGTAAAATGGGACAGCCACTCTGAAAAATCATTTGGCAGTTGTTTGAAGATTTAGTACGTAACTGCCGTACAATCCAGCAATCGCCATCCTGGGTGTTTAGCCAAGAAAAATGAAAAGTTATGTTCACACAAAAATCTATACATGAATATTCATAGCAAATTTATTTACATAGTGAAAACTGAAAACAATTTAGTGTACTTCAGCACTAAATATTTAAACAAATGTCTCATAGAATAGTACTCAACAATAAAAAGGAACAAATTCTTTAGTCTACTTTTAAAATACAAATAAAAATGGATAAATGCTCCGAATGACTAATCAAAAACAAAAGAACAGAAGAAATACTAACAATATAGGAAATTAAATTGATGTGCAACTATTAAAATATAGATAATTAAAAATATAAGCAATTGCAATGAGCAACTGTTTACAAAATTGAAGATTTAGATTATATAGCCAATTTATAGAAAATGGTAATTATCAAATTTGACTCAATAAGAAATAGATAATAAGTATGTAACTTTTCTATGGAACTTGAAATACATAGAAAAAGTCTATCCTCATAAAATTATCCTTGAACTGATGCAGAGACCTGAATTGTCACTTTTATCTCCCAGTCACAGAGCAGATCTATGGAGGTTAGATGACAAAATTTTAGCCTGATTTTATCTCACAGTAACTTCCATTACTTTATTTCCCCAGTCCAGGATTGTATAGTGGGAATTAACACAATTAGTAACTGACAGAATTCCCATGTTGGTCCCATGACCCACATAGAAAGGGCTAAATGAAAGCCTTTGTTTGCCCTATGCAAGAGCTAGATGGCTCTTAGAGGATATCTGAGGATAAATTTCATCAAAGATAATCAGGTCATGATGACAATTGCAGTGTCCTTACTAGAGCACATCAACAAAATCTTGTCACATTTTGTGCAGCTGTTGACCTAGACAATGCTTACCCCTACAACCTCTATAGCAAACTGAAAAAAAAAAATCAAATAATTAGAAAAATTTGTCCAGGATCAGATGGATTCACAGGTGAATTCAAAAAAGACTTATTACCTATACTTTTTAAACTATTTCAAAAAATTGAAGAGGAATACTTCCAGGTCCTTCTATGAAGCCAACATTACCCTGATACCAAAATCAGACAAAGACACTACAAAAAAATTATAGGCCAATATCTTTGATAAACATATATGCAAAAATTTTTAACAAAATATTAGCAAATTGCATTCAACAATATATTTAAAAAATTATACAACATGACCAAATGGAATTTAACACAGGGATGCATAGATGGTTCAACATTCATAAATCTATAAATGTGATATATTGCATTAACAAAATGAAGCATAAAAACCATCTCAAAAAAAGAGTGTGAAGTAAGTATCACGTTCCCTGATATCAAACTATACTACAAAGCTATAATAGTCAAAACAGTATGGTACTGGCATAAAAACAGATATATGGGTCGAGGGAATAGAATAGAAAGCCCAGAAATAAATCCTTGCTTATATGGTCAATTAATCTATAACAAAGGAGGCAAAGATAGACAGTGGGTTAAAAAGTCGCTTCAGTAAGTAGTGTTGGGAAACTGGACAGATAGATACATGCAAAAAATAAAATTGGACCTTTTTTTTACACCATTTTCAAGAATAAACTAAAAATAAATTAGACTTAAATGTAAGACCCGAAGCCATGAAACTAAAGGAAAACATAGGCAGTAAACTCTTTGACACCTTTTTAGCTATGTCTCCTCAAGCAAGGGCAACAAAAGGAAAAATAAACAAGTAGGATTATATCAAACTAAAAATTTTTTTACATTAAATGTAACTATCAGCAAAATAAAAAGACAACTTACCAAATAAGAGAAAATACTTGGAAATGATACATCCAGTAATATTAAACATATATAAGAAATATTAATATTAAAAACATATAAGAAAATCATACAAATTAACACCAAAACAAAGCAGACAACTCAATTAAAAATTGAGCATAGGAGTGAAGTAAGCCTCATGATGGAGTGAGAGGACTCCTCTGTTTCTCCTCATAAATTTACAAGTTGGACAACCATAGCTCAACAAAGGATCCCTGCTCAATGTACAAACATACCTGAAAGATCTATGCTTCAGAATATCTGAAGGTGGGCAGGTTGAAATGTAGGGCATGTGGGACAGAGACAAAGACAGGGACAGTTGTCACAGATGCAGTTCAATGCCCACAGTATATCCAACAATTGTGGTAGTGAAGGAGAAATCACAATTTAGTCCTCACACTACAATATGGATTGTAAAAGGGCAGAAGCAATGTCCCCTTGTGAAAAGTCATCTCCCTTCCCCAGTACTCATCATGGCAGATACTCATAGATGTGGCTGGGAAGGTTAAAACAGTGCAGCACTGCTGACAGACATTATGAGCAGGGGGTTGAAGCTATGAAATTATGAAAGTGCCTCTTTTGCCCCACCCAATCTATACAGAAATCTAAGAGGCCTTAAACAGTACAGCAGGCATGACAAATCACAAACTTGCCTCCCCACCGTAGTCCACCCATCCTGACAACCTAATAGAGTCAGTAGAGACACCTCTAAAAACACAATGGGGCCAGAGACCATTAGTAAAAAGGTAGTTCTGGGAGCTTGCAAAACCAATTCTCCCAAATCTGCTACATATCCCCACTATAGTAGTAGTACCCTATAACAAAGGCAAGCAGGTCACAGAGGGGACAGCCACCATCCCAGTGATTACACGCTATTTTCTTTAACCAAAGGACATGACTTCACCACAATCTCAGTGGCACAAACAGTGAAGGGAAGAGAAAATAAAAACTTGCATCATAATATCATCTACTAAAAAATATATATACATACCCAACCTATCAACCTGCTGAATTTTTGAGAGCAAAACAATATCTAAACAAGAGCTCACTACCTTAAATGCTCAGGGAAGAAATAATCAATCCATCAACTACCATGAACAACTGAGGTAACATGGGAAAACAGAAAGAAAATAAAAAGTCTTCAAAAACCAAACTCAAAGTCATAGAAGGTCATGAGTTAAAAGAAAGAGTTTAAGGTTGCAGTTATGGAGAAGCTAAATGAGATAAAAGAGAACTCAGAAAGGTGGTTCAATGTGAACATAAAGAAAACTAATGAACAAAAAGGACACTTACCAAAGACATTGAAATTATTTTTAAAAAGTAGGTATTTGGAGCTGAGGAACTCAATAAATGAGATGAAGACTGGAAACAGAGCAGATCAGATGGAAGAGAGCTAAAAGAGGAAGGGAGCTTAAAAAAAAAAGAAAAAAAAGGAACTCTATGAGAACTATCTGACTCTATTAGATAATCTATGTCTCAGAAGGAGAAAAAAAGTGAGATGGGAACAGAAAACCTATTAAAAAATATGAATGGACTTAGAAGTTATTATGCTGAGTGGAGTAAGTCTAATAAAGACAAATGGCATATGATTTTACTTACCTGTGGAATCTAAAAGACAAAATAAACAAAAAATAACCCAGAAACAATAGATACAGATTACATTTTGGTGGTTGCCAAATGAGAGGGAGGTGGGTGGTTGGGGGAAAAGGAGACAGGATTAAAAAGTACAAATTTGTAGTTACAAAATAGTCATGGGGATGTAAAGTATAACATAAGGTTATAGTAAATAATATTTTAATAACTATATATGGTGTCAAATGGGAACTAGATTTATCCATGTGATCACATTGTAAGTTATATAAATGTCTAATCACTATATTATACACTTGAAACTAATATAATATTTGTGTCAACTGTAATTATATATTTTAAAATTAATAAACAAAAGTTAATGACAAAGAAAGAATTCTTCAGTCAGCCAAGGGAAAAGGACTTTAAACTACAAGGGAAACACCATTAGATTTTCATCAGATTTTCTAGCAGAAAACCTACAAGACAGGAGAGAGTGAATAAAATATTCAAAATACTGAAAGAGAACATCAGCAGCTCAAAATAATATATCCAGCAATGTTAACCTTTAGAGAGTAAGAAAAAATAAAGGCTTTCCCAGACAAACAAAACCTGAAGGAATTTATCATTACAAGACCTACATTACAAAAAGTGGTAAAAGGAGCTCTTCTACCTGAAACAAAAAGACCGAGTAAAATGACAAGCAGACAGACTAAAGCAAGAAATTGCAACTCTATTTTATAATAAAGTAATAAAAACTTAATTACAACATAAAGATTAAAGGGGGAAAACCATTAAAAATGTCTGCAATTTGGAAATGAATGCACAGCTTTCAAAGAGAACTTTTGTAACAATAAAAACAAAGGACTGACCTTGCACAGGTTCCAACCACAAAGTATAAAACGGAAAATTAACTACAAAAGAAGCTCGAAAAACCACAAATATGTGGAGATTAAACAACATGCCACTGAACAACTACTGGGACAAAGAAGAAATAATAGAAGAGATCAAATGATACACAGAAATAAATAAAACAAAAATATGACCTAACAAAATTAGGGAGATGCATCAAAAATGGAACTAAGAGGCATTACAGGCTTATCTCAATAAACAAGAATAACCTCAAAAAAACAATCTAACATTACACCTTCGGGAACTAGTAAAAGAAGATTAATGAAACCTAAAGTTAATAGAAAGAAAGAAACCATAAAAATTACACTGGAAATAATAAAATAGAGATAATAAATTAGAAACATAAATTAAAAAGAGTTGGTTCTCTGAAAAGAGAAATAAAATTAACCCTCTGCCTAGATTTACTAAGGAAAAAAGAGAAGACTCAAATAAATAAAATCAGAAATAAAAGAGAAGTTATAACAGACACCACAGACATACAAAAGATTATACAAGAATACTATGAAAGGCTAAATATCAGATTTGATATCTTGGAAGAAATGGACAAATTTTTAGAAGTACCTAACCTTTCTAGACAGAACAATCAAGAATTAGAAAACCTAAATATATCGATCATCAATAAGAAAATTAACATAGTAATCAAAAACCTCCCCCAAAACAAAAGTCCAGTACTAGATGCCTTTATTAATGAATTCATGTGAACAGTCAAAAAAGATTCAATATCCATCTCCTCAAATGCTTCCAAAAAACTGAAAAGGAGGGAATGCTTCCTAAGTCATTTTACCAGGCCAACATTACTCTGATACCAAAACTGAGCAAGGACAACATAAAAAATAAAATTACAGGTTAATATCTCTGATGAAAAAATCTGAATAGATGCAAAAAAAAAAAAAAACTGAATGAAATACTAACAAATTGAATACGACAATACATTAAAGGAATCATACATCCTGATCAAGTAGGGTTAATTTCAGGGATGCAGGGATGGCTTAACATCTATAAATGATCGATATTATATACTACATTAACAAAATAAATGATAAAAATTATATAATCCTATCAATAGATACAGAAAAAGCACTAGATAAGATATATCACTCATTTATGATTAAAACACTTAATACAATGGATATAGAAGGAAAGTACCTCAACATTATAAAGGCCATATATGACAAACCTTCAGCTAATATCATATTCAATAGCGAAAACCTGAAAACTTTTCCTCTAAGATCAGGAACAAAACAAGGATGCCCATTCTCACCACTATTATTTAATATGGTACTGGAAGTCCTAGCCAGAGCAATCAGATAAGAAAAAGAAATAAAAGTCATCTAAATTGGGAATGAAAAAGAAAACCATCATTATTTGCAGATGATACGATTGTCTATAATGAAAACCCTAAAGACTCCACCAAAGACTATTCAAAACAACAAACAAATACAGTAAAGTTGCAGGATATGAAATTAAGATACAAAAGTGTACTGCATCACTATATACTAACAACAACATATCAAAAAGAGAAATGAAGTAAACAATCCCATTTACAATTGCAACAAAAGAATAAAATATCTAGGTGTAAACAACATATATGAGGTGTAGTATTGAAAAGTACAAGATATTGCTAAAAGAAATTGAAGAATACACAAAGAAATAAACACTTTCCATGTTCATGAATTAGGAGAATTAATGTTATTAAAAGGCAATATACAGATTTAACGCAATCCTCATCAAAATCCTAATGGTATTTTTCACAGAAATGAGACAAACCATTCTCATAGTTGTATCAAACACTTTGACTTCAAACTATACTACAGAGTTCAAACTATACTACAAATCTCCAATAATCAAAAAAGTAGGTTCTGAAGGAAAAACAGACCCACAGACCAATGAAACAAAATTGAGAATCTAGAGATAAATCCACACATTTTGTTATCTTTCGTATGCGGTTTTCCAGTTTTCCCCGTAACCTTTATCTGACATTATACACAAAAATTAACTCAAAATAACTTGAATATAAAACCTGAAACAATAAAGATTCTTAGGAAAAAAAGGCATTCAACTTATGGACCTTAGTCTCAGAGAGGTTTTTGTGAACTTAACCCTAGAGACAAGGGAAGTAAAAGCAAAATTAAATAAATGGAACTACATCCAACTAAAAAGCTTCTGTGCAGCATAAGATACCATCAACAAAACAAAAAAGCAACCAACCAAATGAGAGAATATATTTGCAAACAATACCCCAATAAGGGGATAATATCCAAAATACATAAAGAACTCATAAATTCAACAGCAATGACAAAAAAGAATCTGATTTAAAAATGGGCAGATGAACTAAACAGACAGACACCTTTTCAAGGAAGACATACAAATGGACAACAAAAAATGAAAAAGTACTCAACATTACTAGCTATCAGAAAAATGTAAATCAAAACCATGAGATAACACATCACACTCATCACAATAACTATTACCAATAAGACAAAAACAAAAAACAAAAAACAAGAGCAGATATAGAGAAAAGGGACCCCTAGCATATCACTGGTGAGAAAGTAAAATTCCAGCCACCGTGTAAAACAGTATGAAGATTACTCAAAAAATAACGAATAAAGCTACCATACGACTTAGCAATTTTTCTTCTGGCTATATATCTGAAAAAAAAAACTAAAAACACTTATTCACAAAGATATATCTTTATTGCATCATTATTCACAAGAGCCAAGACATAGAAAGAACCCAAGTGTTCTTCGACAGATGATCAGATAAATAGGATGTGGTACATATACACAATGGAATACTACTCAGCCATAATAAAGATGAAATATTGCCAATTGCGACAACATGGATGGAATTGAAAGTATTATGCTAAGTCAGATGGAAAAGGACAAGAATCGTATGATTTCACTCATATATGGTATATAAAGCAAAAAGTAACAAAGAAGCAAACAAAACAAACACAAAAACTTGTAGAAACAGACAACAGAATAGAATTTACCAGAGGTGAAGGGGTGGGGGAAGAGGGCAAAGAGGATAAAGGGGGTCAAATACGAGGTGATGGTATACAGTAGACTTTGGGTCGTGAGCACACAATAGAGTATACAAATATTATATTATAAAGTTGTGCACCTGAAAGTTACAAAATGTTATTATCCAATGTTACCCCAATAAATTTAATTTAGGACAAAATGGACAGACGATCTGACTAGATATTTCTCCCATGAGGTTAGAGACATATGGGCAAGGGACATATAAAAAGATACTCAACATCACTAATGATCAGGGAAACGCAAATTACAACCACACTGAGTTATCACTTCACACCTGGAAGAAAGGCCAGTATCAATAAATCTACAAATAATAGATGCTGTTGAGGATGTGGAGAAAAGGGAACCCTTGTACACTCTTAGTGAGATTGTAAATTTGTGCAGCCACTACAGAGAATAGTATGGAGATTCCTCAAATAATTAAAAATAGAGCTGCCATATGATCCAAAAATTCAACTTCTGTATATTTATCAGAAGAAAACAAAAGCAGTATTTGAAAACATATACACCTCTACATTCATTGCAACATTACTAATAATAGCCAAGATATAGAAGCAACATAGATGTCCACTGACAGATGATGAATAAAGATGCTGTATATAAAGAGAGTGAAATATTATTCAGAAATTAAAAAAATGAAATATTGCTATTTGCGACCACAGAGATGGAACTAGAAGGTGTCATTATGCTAAGTGGCATACATCAGACAGAGAAAGACAGATACCACATGATTTCACTTATACACGGAATCTAAAAAATATGAAAAACAAAACAGAAACAGACCCATAGATATAGAGAATATACTGATGGTTGTCTAAGGGGAGCATAGTGGAGGTGGAAATAAAAGAATCACAACAGAAATTATAAATATCTTGAATGGAAAAATGATAAAAATGAAATGACAAATCTTGTGAGACACAACTAAAACTGTACTCACATGCATATAATGAAAAAGAAAAGAAAATCAAGGAGCTTAATACCTATCTCAAGAAGTTCTAGAGAAGAAATGGTGTAGATGATAGAGGCTTTGTTCATCTCTCCTGCAACCAAATCAAAGTTGTGACAGAAACATGGAGCAAATAGCAAAGTCACCTGGGATCTAGATCAACAGAAGCACTACTAGTAGGGAGAGAAATAACTAATCAACCTGCAATGGTAGAAGATAGAAGGGGTCAAAATTGAAAGGCTGCCTGGTGCCTTGGGGACATAGGCTGTGACAGCGGCAACCAGCAGCTGCAGATGCCCCTTAAAGGGGCTCTGTCCTCCAGTGGACTTTCATAATAACCTACTTGCTCGCTCTGAGCACCAGCACCTGGACAGCTGCATGGGGGGTACCAGAAACCTACAGGGGTAGACTGAGTTATCAAAGTGAGGGCCAGAGGGGAGGATCTCTTCCTGGCAGAAGTGCTGGCAGTATTCATTTTTCCTCTGTTGAGCCCTCCCTCTCTCCCAGTCTGCAGATGCAGCGCCTCCATAGCCGAGTCATCAAACTGGATATCAGAGGTCGCTCCACCCAGAGGATTCCATGAAACTCCACCTCCCACAACTCTCCACCCCACCTAAGCCACATTCAGGTGTATCCTCAGCCAGTCAGATGCTCCTTGCTGAGCAGCGCCAAGACACACTGGTGGCAGCTGGCCTCGGTTTCTGATGTGATTTCTTGAGGCAATTATAAGCACGGCATCTGTGGATTGCTTGCTGAATCTTAACAGGTGGCCCCGGAGGAGCACAGGGTGGGGCTAAATTGGCCTGCAGCTGAACCCCTCTCAGGACTGTGCTACTGCACACCTACTACACAAAGCCACACTAATAAGACCTGGAGACTTAGGAGCTTTGCTTAGTACATAGACACAGACACAGAAAGGTAGCCAAAATGAGAAGACAAAGAAGCAGAAACCATATGAGAGAACAGAACAGAGATCCAGAAATAATGGAATCAAGCAATTTAACAGATGCAGAGTTCAAAACACTGGTTACAAGAATGCTCGATGAACTTAGGGGAAGTGTAGATAAACTCAGTGAGAACTTGAACAAAGAGATAAAAAACATAAACATGGAAATGGAAATTATAAAAGGGAGTCAGGAATGAAGAACGTATCTGAGATGAAGAGTATATTAGAGGAAATCACAGAGTGAATAAAGAAGAGGATCAAATCACCAGTAAAGGGGATGAAGAAGCCAAGGGCACTCAATCAGAATGGCAGGAAAAAATAAGCCAAGACTATAATAATAATTTAAAGAACGTATGGGTCACAATTAAACATAAAAATATCCATGTCATAGTGGTACCAAAAGGAAAATGAGACATTGAAGAGTTATTTGAAGAAATAATGATGGAAAACTTCCCTCACCTGGTGAAGGAAATAGACATACAACCCTAGGAAGATCAGAGAATCCCAAGAAAGAGGAACCAAAGAGGCCCACACCCAGACACATCATAATTAAAATGTCAAAGTTAAATACTAAGAGAGAATCTTGAAAGCAGCAAGAGAAAAGCAGTTAGTTACCTACAAGGGAGCATCCATAAGACTTGCAGCTGATTTCTCAAAAGATACCATGCAAGACAGAAGGGCTTGGCATAAAATATTCGACGTGATGAAAACCCAGGATCTATAAACAAGAATACTTTATCCACCAAAGCTGTCATTTAGAGTTGAAGGATAAAGACAAAAATAAACTAAAGGAATTTATCAACAGGAAATGTACGCATTTCTTTACGAAGAAAAAACACGTATCAAAAACAGGAATAAAGAGTGCTAATAATTACATATTTATCAACAGGTACCTCAAATGGAAGAGTTAAGTGCTCCAACAAAATGATAGAGTGGCTGAATGGATGAGAAAACAAGACCCCTCCATATGCAGCCTACAAGAGACTCACTTCAGATTAAAAGACACACACAGACTAAAAGGAAAGGGATAGAAATAGATATTGCTTTGATGGATCTAGAAAGTATTGTGTGAATAAAATAAGTCAGACAGAGAAAGACAAATATCTCATGATTTCACATACATGTAGAATCTAAAGAAGAAAATAAACAGCAATAAAAAATGGAAATAAACTCATAGATGCAGATAATATTTTGAGGGATACTAGATCAGAGGGAGTTTGGGGGAATGGTGAAAAAAGGACAAAGGGATTAGGAAGTACAAATGGATAGTTACACAATAGACATGGACTTATAAAGTGTAGCATAAGGAAAATAGTTAATGTAATAAATGTGAAGGTAAAGAGAGGTACTAGATTTAGTGGGGTGATTATGTTTTGAGTTATATAGATGTCTAATCATTATGCTGTACAACTGAAAATAATATATTATTGTATGCCAAATATAATTGAATAAAAAGAAAACTCATTGAATTGTACAATGTAAATACAAGCAACTAATTGTCTATTATATTTCAATAAAGCCAGAAAAATAAAGGAAGTTCTAAAGAGAATATCAAATTAAACCAATAGATAGTGAAAAGGAGGAATTAATAAACTTAAGAACAAAAAAATATGAAAATATAAAATATCTACACACAAAATATATATATAGAAACAACAAAACCAAAAATAAGGGGCAAGATTGATCAAGAGAATGGAAACAGTGCACAAGTTACCGATATCAGGAATAAAACAGGGGATTCTACTACATATCCTATTACATTAAAAGATAATAAGAGGATTGCAGGCAAAACTTTATACAATGAATTTCAAAAAGTAGATAAAAATGTATCAATTCTTAGAAAAAATAAATTGCCCAAATGAGCACAAGAAACATAAAAATTCTGAATAGTCAGTTCCATATCTATGAAAGAAATTGAATCAATAATTAAAAACTTCCCATAAGAAAATAAATTTTTAGTCATAGATGGCCTTACCAGTGTGGAAGTGGAGGATGGGGATATTTGCCATCCTGGGGGCACAGATAAGAACTTAATGCCTTTCTTTGGGGCTATATTAATGTGTCTGCTTTCTATCATAATACAATCAAGAAAAACTTTCGTCTTCACAATATCTCGTAAGGCATTATAAGAAACCATTATACTGATGACATTTAACTAATTGATCTGGTGAGTGAGAAATAATAAGCATACTAGGTATTTTATTGAGTAAAATGGATGGGGGTAGGGTTATAACCGACAGACTCACTGGTTTTGGAAGAGCTTATAGTAGGCAGACACACTGTATGAAATCCCGGCAATGCTCAACAGAGAAGTTGTACCACATACCCCAAAGTTTTGGGACATGTCATGCCTTATTTCCCTCACAAATATTTTCTACTTGAAAAACTTGTTGCTGAGCCTTAGTAGGACCTTAACACCTGACCTTATGACATTCAATACAGACTATCCATCCTGTACAAGGTGTTATGTAATCTACCAAATTACAAAATTGGACAAACATAGCAGAATTACATTGTAAAATGGAATATAAAAATGTATATATACAACTAGATCCAAGTAGATTCAGCAATCACGAGCCATCTCTACAAGCAGGTAGCTTACCTATTTCAATCGCTTTTTCACTTGTTCCTCAAAATATCCTTCCAATGGCCTCATTAGAATCCCCCTAAGGCCAGTTAAAAGAGATGAAGAGTGTGCCTACTTAGCAATGAATTTGTATAGCATGAAGGCACCAGCCAAAAGTAGATGATGACCACACTGCAGCCCTCATATGGCATCTCTGAAAGAAAGTAACGAAGGAAAAATGTCCTATGGGGAGAACTCCAGAATCCAGCATCATATTGTTCATTTCACATGGAAGGAAAGATAGAATAAGCTATGAACCAACCCTGTTTCAGGGTCAGAGACTTGGAAAGAACAAAATTAAAATATTGGTGATAAGAGGTATATAGTGTAACTTACTACATGCATGCAGAGTGTGAAAATCCTTCTGTCCACTGAAGAGGAGATTCTGTATTATGATGAGAGAAGATGACCCATATCATGCTATGGAAGCTTCTTTTGCTCAGTGAGGCCATGTATAAAGAGGCCCTGGCAGCAGAGTCTGAGTTATACCTAGGTTTAGCAATATGTACTTATTCTCATCAAAGCTGATCTGGCTACTACTGCTGCTGAGTGCCCAATCTGCTAAGGAGCAGAGGCCATTGTTGAGTCACTATCCCATGGGAAGGACAGCTGGTCACCTGGTGGCAGCTTGACTATAATGTTTCACTTCTATTATACCGCAAGCAACAATTTATCCTCACAAAGAGATACAGATATTTTGAGTCCAGATTTTCTTTTCTTAACCTACAGTTTTTCTGTTAATGTGACCATCTAAGGACTTACAGAATGTCTTATCTATCTGTTGTAAAATTATGCCACACAACAATCACCTTTGAACAAAGGACTTATTTTGTAGTAAATGATACAATAAATTCATGCTCACTGAATTCACTAGTTATACCACAAGTCCCATCTCTCCAAAGAAGACAGCTTCATTAAACAGTAAATACCTTCTGAAGATTTAATTATGGCACCAATCAAAATAAAAGATTCTTTGAGATTAGAGTGATATCCTAGAGAATGTAGTATATACCTCAAAACAACAGCAAATATATAGTGCCACCTGTCTCTAGCCAGAAGGCACTAGTTGGAAACCAAGGAGCACCAATATTTTCTTCTTTTGCCATAAACTTGGGATCTGTAGTTTGGAGGTCATTGTGCCCAGAAAGAAATGATAAAATATAATCATGCATCTGTTAATTGGATGCTAATGCTGTTTTGCCTATATTGGTCTTCTTATGTCACTGTAAAATGTCTTCCAACAGGTAGAGAAAGAGATTAATGTACTGGTCGAATTGATTAATCCCAATTACAAATGAAAAATTGGGTTAAAAATAGTATCTCTAGAATCCAGGAATTTATTGGGGCACCCCTCGGTATTCCCTTGACCAATGGCCATAATCAATAAAAAAAACTGGGCAACACAATGAAGATTAGGATCACTGCATATTCAAATCCAACATAATTAAAGGTTTGGAATACAACGTTAAATTAATAACTCCAACTGGCCAAGGTATTAACAAATATTAAGGGGAACATGATGGTGGATGAAAAAGTATAACTCGCAATTTAAGTCTCACAAACAGCTACAGAGGCAGGTCTAAAACAACCTTATTTCTGCTATTTAATTACTTGATTTTCCCCTTCCTTTCCTTGCTAATTTATATGAAGAGCATTGATGGTGATTCATATTTTAGACTCATAGTTTGAATATACTGGAGTATATGTAAACTGGCATACCCTGCAAAGTTAGTATAATAGGTAAGACTTTGTCCCCTGATCTACATAGTTTGTACCAGGCACTCTTCATACATCTATCCCTATGTTTTGGTAGTTATCTCTACCTCCTTTCCTTTCAGATCTTTTTGTAGTAATGGCTCCCTGGGGAACTATCACTCCTCATTAATTTTACTAACCTGTCCACGTCTTTAGAAATTGTTTCTTATTACGGTCTCCTTAAACCTGGTTTAAGTACCCATCTCTTTCTTACCAGGACCCTGAATGATAAAGAATACATGGTTTTAGATCCGCAGTCTAATTAGTTTTGTCATACTTCATCCTGAATTAGAATCACCCACCTAGCACTGGCATAGCTGGACAAATATGGGTCTCCCACACAAGGACAGGATTCCTGCTACATGGCACAGAGCAGACCTGTCCTGCACTCTTTTTAGCTCCAGTAAAAGGAGACCCAGTAAGGAATGTGCAGAGAACACAGATACTTTTAATCTCGACAATGAGATAATTCATTCAGACGAAAGAATAAAGGATGGGCAGAGAGACAAGAGTAGCAACTCTGGGGACATTTTATCACATGAAAATATTAGGCCACAGAGGTGAAGGTCCTCCCCTAATATGCAGAGTACACCAAGAAATCTTATAAACGAAATAGAAACGTTCCAGAGGATATGAAAAGAGTTCACAGAAGAGGAAACTCAAATTATCAGTTATGTAATTGCTAGCCCAAATGAACATTCAATATTCTATTTATTTTTACGAGATCATATTAATTGAAATTAGTTTTCTATTTAATGTCATACTAAATATTTTGTAATTGATCAAAGAAATCAGAGGACCCCCAATAAGTCAGTTTCAAACTTTAACTTTTGTCTTCTTAGTTCAGAATTGGACTAAGAATTGGACTGTAATTCTATCCTTAATAATAGAAATAATAATGTTATTTATAACATAGCTTGCTCTATGCCAAGCAATGTTCTAAGTGCTTCACATGTGACAACAAATTTAACCTTCACAACAATTCTGTGAAGCATATAGTATTATTATTCCAATTGACAGATGAGCAAACTGTTTGCCCAAAATCAAATGGAATTTAAACAAAATAGTAGGCCCCAAGGTTCTTGGTGTCAGCTACTATATTACACTGCCTCTAGTTTGCAACTTGTTTCTAGCTTGAGTAGAATTTAACCTATTTTAATCATCATCTCCCCATGATTTGAATAGCACAAATATTACCTTCTTCAAGTATAAGGAAAAATGCCAAGTCACTGATAAAAAAAAATGTAGTCTAATCCTGTGTAGAGACCATGAAAAAAAATAATACCAATTAGATGAATAGATTTAATTATAAAACAACAGATATAATAATTTAGAGCCAACACTCCCCTCCATCTTTAAGTTTCCCAGTATTTGGGAAAGATTTAGAAAGACTTAATGACAATGTGAGGAGAAATTCCAGGCTGGAAATAGAGCTTGGACCCAGTAGCCTATTTACGGAGCAAAAGTAATGGCCTCCACAAGATTTCCTAGAAATAAGTAATGCAGACCAAACAAGGAACCCTGATGCTTAATACCAGATACAGCTGAACCTGTGAAAGCATTTCAGTAGTAAATCAGGACCACAGGAATGCAGTGCTTCTCTCCTGGACAAAAGGTGGTTATATCTTAAGCATAAAAAGTCAAAAGGTCCTAAATATTAGTACTTAAAAATCACTTTTCTCCCCCATTTAAGATATTTACATACTGAATTAAAATTGGCAAAACAGAAAAAGAAATTATGGAAAGAAAAAAGAAATACAAAATATAGATTATGACGACTTTCTAAAGATATTTGGGAGAATTTGTTAGTATACGTGGAAAAATCCTCCAGTAAAGTATTAGTTCCAGAAGGGCCTTATTGCCTGGCATAAGGAGATGCTCTATAAATATTTGTTAAATAATTTAATTAATTCACTAACAAACAAATGAACTAATATTGTCAGACCGGCACCACAAAATATTTTCCTTTCTTATATTCTTTTCTTATATCTAAAATTTACCCAGTTGTTGCTGAAATTATGAGGATTTTTAGAATGAAGATGGTATTTTGACCTTAATTATCAGTCTGATCTCAGCCAATTAAAACATTTTTAGATATGACAGACTAGTGCTTTCTTGCCAAGAGTTCCTTTTTTTTTTTTTTCTTTCTTCATGTCCAAGGCATTTACTTTCTTTTTGCTCCATCACCCTTAGGACTCTTTTACTTTAAACATAATAACTTTACCAACAGGATAATTTTCTCTCTCTTTCTCTCTCCTCTCTTTTTTCTTTCCCCTTCCTCTCTCCCTCATCAGCTGTTAATTAACTAGGACTGGGCTCTTTCTTAGTCATCGCAGAGAAAAAATAATAATCAATCCATTCACAGAAGCATGTGTTTATTTGTTGAAATCTCTGGTTTCTCCTGCCAGGGCAAAAACTCCACTCTACGAAATACTTCTTTTAGCTCACCCTGTTCAGAGACAGAGAAAGCCTTCAAGAACCAATGAACATTCTAAGGTACCATCCATCTGCCCATGTAAATAAGAAACTGAAAGCTTTCAGAGCAGCCATTAAAAACACCTTAAAACCAGCACTTAAATACATCTGAAACTGACCTCTCTAAACCCTAAAGTCACTGATTAAAAGCATATACTAATAAATCAAGACCATATGTTAGAACTTGACTGCAGTTTTGAATGTCCTCATTATCATCTGAGAGGTTTCCTGGGGCCCTGCCAATTTATATCCTGCCCATCCAAAGCAAGGCAAACACAGGGCAGGGACTCATTTGTTTCTGTTAATGTTACTTCTAATGAGATAGTAAGTGAGTGAATGTGGTCACTATAAGTGGTGTTGCACCTGGCACAAAGTGGCACTCCAGAAATGGTGACTCTTTTTCTCTTTTCCCTTCCCGATTTAAATACGACTCAATCTCTTACCCCAAATCTCCTGCTGGAGTATTTTAAATTAATTGTATATTATCTGAATTGAAAGTTAATGTTCTGATAACTTTTGGTTTTCTTTTCGTTTGGGTGGGGCAGATTTCATTTAAAAAATTTAATTAATATAGGCTGGTTAAAAGTTATCAAATATTAAGACAAATATACTACTTCATGATGGGAGAGGGAGAAAGATTAATGTATCATTTCTTTCCTGCTAACATGCATTAATCTTAAATTTATGTTAACACTCCAATACCTACAAGCATGACATCTTTTTTAGTCAAATTTGTCTATTTATCTTCCTCAAATTTTTTCTGGCTTTGTATTGTCTCTGTCTTGAATGATTTGAAACATGATAGCTGTTTCTATCTTCCACAAAAAATGCAGGGAACCTGAGCTATAAATCCATTCTCCACTATATTATTAATAACCCTCTTCTACAGACTGGGTACTGAACAGGCTTATATTTTTAAAAGATTCTTGGTATATTTAATTTACTTCTTTTTGTTCTTTTGGTCCTTCTACTAATTAACCACTAGTTCATAAAACACCAAAGCCAGAAACATTATTGAATAAGTCTTTACCTACTAGTTCACTTTCCTTAACATGGGCATTAGGCCAAAGGACGATACCTGGAGAGTGTGGAGACTGGATAGAAGAAGCTGCTTGAATGATTCCAACATTCTCTGGTAAAATACAATGAGACATTTTTGTAAAATTGAGCTGATGTCTCCATTTTTTTAACTTAATGTCTGTATACAAGATGTCTAAACTGCCATACTCCAAGCCATATTTCCCTAAAGAAAAACATTACTATGTAACATCTGAGAGAAAACTTAGAAAAGCATAACACAAAACTAAAATTCTACCAGAAATATGTTGAACATTAGAAATTGTTGTCTACTTCAAGGTTTCTTCCTGTTTCTTACAGTTTGTGATCTTAGAGGCTCTCTACATATTAACATATCATTCAAGTTGCAAGTCCTGTTCATCTGAAAGTGAAACATGCCAGAGCTTTGTTTAAAAAGCAGCTGCAGAAACATGCTGGAGTGAGAGACATCCCTAGATCACTCCCCTTGAAACAACAATAAGCTGAACATTTAAAACTCAGCAAAAAACATCCAACCTGCATGCCAGCACATTTGAGTGTGGGATCTGTGCAGAAAAGCTACCCTAGGTCAGAGCACTAACTATTCAAACTTTAAGTAAAAAGAACTATGAGCCAAGAATAATGCATCCAGCAAAACTATCCTTTAGATATTAAGGAAAAATAAAGACCTATCCAGAAATATAAAAATTGAGCGAATTCTCCACTACGAGGGTTGCATTACAGGAAATACTGAAAGGGGTGAGCTCACCTTAAACAAAATGAAAAAGTAAATACATAACTGAGTAAGGCAATTAGCAGGCAGATAGAAGCAGAGGAGTGCAACCTTTAGTAAAAACAGGGAATTATAAGCTTAAATAATAATAAGAGATTTGCTATAGCAAGATAGTAATGAATGTTCAGTATACTAAGGACAATATGAGACAAAAATGACAGAAAAGGAGAAGATTCAAAGATCTAAATTCACAAATGGGAATGGAGATAAGGCATGCACCGAAGAAAATGGACTACTACATAAATTTATATTTAAGTATACTCTACAGATTCATAATGGTAACCACACACCAATGATTCAGAATTGAAGTACATAACATAAAATTAGAAGGGAGGGAAAAGCCACAGAACCCAACCAAAATTTAAAATGCACGCGCGCACGCACACACACACACACACACACACTCACACGAACAAGAAGCAATGGAAACACGGAGCAACCAGAAAGCAAAACATAAAATAGCATAGAAAAATCTCATATTTCAATAATCACCCTAAATGTAAATGGACTGAACTCACCAATAAAAAGGCACAGAGTTGCAGAATGAATAAAATACCAAAACCCAACCATATGCTACCTGCAGGAGACACAGCTCAGTTCCAAAGACAGATACAAACTCAAAGTGCAAGGGCCGAAAATGATGTTTGAAGCAAATGGCATTAAGAGAAAAGCCGGAGTAGCAGTACTAATATCGGATGAACTAGACTTCAAAATAAAAAAGATAAAGAAAGATACCAAGGGACACTTCATAATGATAAAGGAAATCATGCACCAAGGAAACATAACACTTATTAATATCTATGCTCCCAATTAGAGAGCCCCGAAATATGTAAAGCAATTACTCACAGAACTAAAGGGAGAAACAGACCAAAACACTATCGTAGTAGGGGACCTAAATACCCCACTGTTGGATATGGACAGAAAATCAATAAGGAAATAACATCCTTAAATAACACATTGACCAACTGGACATAATTGACATTTATAGAGTCTTCCATTCCCAAACAGTTACTTATACATTCATCTCTAGTACACATGAAACATTCTCAAGAATCAACTCACACGCTGGGAAACAGAGATAGCCTCAACAAATATAAGAGAGTTGAAATCATACCAACCATATTCTCTGACCATAATGCTTTGAAACTAGAGATCAACTGGAGAAAGAAATCAAGAAAAACAACAAATACATGAGGATTAAACAACATGCTACTGAAGAATAACTGGGTCAGAGAAGAAATAAAAAGAGAGATCAAGAGGTACATAGAAATAAATGATAATGATACTACAACATATCAAAACTTTTTGGACATGGCAAAAGTGGTAATAAGAGGAAAGTTCATATCATTACAGGCCTATCTCAAAAAAAAAAAAAAAAAAGAGCCCAAATAAACAACCTAATGATTCATCTTTAAAAACTAGAAAAGGAAGAACAAATGAAGCCTAATGTCAGCAGAAGGAAAGAAATAATCAATTAGAACAGAGATAAATGAAATTGAAAACAACAAACAATTGAAGAAATAAATGCAACAAAGAGCTGGTACTTTTAGAAGGTTAATAAAATTGACAAACCCCTGGCTAGACTCACTAAAGAAAAAGAGAAAGGACACAAATAAAATCAGGGATGAAAGAGGGGAAATTATGACTGACATCGCAGAAATACAAAGGATCGTATATGAATACTATGAGAAAGTATGTAACGCCAAATTTAATAACCTAGAAGAAATGGACCAGTACTTAGAAAAATACAATCTTCCTAGACTGAATCAAGAAGGTCTGGAAAATCTAAATAGATCGATCAGCACTATGGAAATTGAAACAATCATCAAATCCTACCAAAAAGTCAAAGTCCAGACCAGACGGCTTCACCAGTGAATTCTACCAAACAGTCAAAGAAGATTTGATACCTATTCTCCTCAAACTCTTCCAAAAAATCAAAGAGGAGGCAACAATTCCCGATTCATTTTATGAGGCCAATATTACTTTGATACCAAAACCTGGTAGAGATAACACAAAAAAAGAAACCTGCAGACCAATATCTCTCATAAACACAGATACAAAAATGCTAAATAAGATACTACCGAACTGAATACAGCACAATATTAAAAGATTATACATGATCAAGTGAGTTTCATCCCAGGGATACAGGGAAGGTTCAACATACGCAAATCAATGAATGTAACATATCATATAAACAAATTAAAAAATAAGAGATATATGATCATATCAATTGATGCAGAAAAAGCCTTCAACAAGATACAGCATCCATTTATGATCAAAACACTTAACAAAATCAGTATAGAAGGAAAGTAACTTAACATAATAAAGACCATACATGACAAACTCTCAGCCAACATTATACTGAATGGTGAAAAACTAAAATCCTTCCCTCTAAGGCCAAGCTGTCCACTATTACCACTGTTATTTAATATAACATTGGAGATCCTAGCGAGTGCAATCAGGCAAGAGAAAGATATAGAAGGTATCCAAATAGGAAAGGAAGAAGTCAAACTCTCACTATTTGTGGATGAAATGATTTTCTAGCTATATAGGAAACACTAAAGACTCTACAAAAACACTACTAAAAACAATAAGCAAATACAGTAAAGTTTCTAGATACAAAAGCAATGATCAAAAATCCATTGCATTCCTATACTCTAATAATGATGGCAGAAAAAGAAGTGGAAAAAAATACTTCATCTTGCAAGTGCAACAAAAATAATACAATACCTAAGAATAGTCGAATGAAACATGTGAAGGACCTATATAATAAAAACTATAAGACCTTATTAAAAGAAATCAAAGAAAATACAAAGAAATGGAAAGATATTCCATAAAAGAATCAACATAGTTAAAATGACCATATTACCTAAAGCATTATACAGATTTAATACAATCCCCATCAAAATCTCTTGGTATTTTTTTATTTATTTTATTTTTTAATTTTCTTTATTTTTTAAATGCCAGTTTATTTATTTTTTCATACTACATATAGAAAACACATGATCTCTTTTATATGTGGGATATAAACCTAAAAACAACAAACAAACAGGATAGAGAAACAGAGATTCATGGACATGGACGATAGACTAGTGGTTATCAGAGGGTAGTGGGGAGAGGGAGGAGGGAGGTAGATGGGGTAAAAGGTATCTAATATGTGGTGACAGAAAGAAATCTAACTATGGAAAGTGAACACACAATCCACTATATATATGCCTTACTGCTAAATTGTACACTTGAAACTTATTGGATTTCTTTGATCAATGTCACCATAAAAAAATTAATTAATTAAAAAATAATAATAAATAATTGTTTGTAAGAAAAAAACATATCATGCACACAGTCTTTAAGCCTATCTCTTCTAAAGGAAATCCATTTTAATTAAACATCATTTAAACTAGACATTCTGCCAATTTATTGTTCCTCCTTTTTCAAAAGAGTGATTGTTGTGAAAATCATGGGATATTTGAACAGAAGTTACCTTAAGCAGAATCTGGACTAGCACTTATTTTTTACCCTTCTGCTTACAAAACAGTTTCAGATAAAATATTACCTTTTAATTATAAAGCAAATTATAACCAAAGTCTCGATACAAATTCTTAATGTTTTTACTTATTTTTTTTTGTAATAGGTGGCTTCACATAGATAAATTTCTTAAAATTCTTGGTGTTAGTTAATGTTAATGAGTGTGGAAGAATAGGCTCCAGGTCCTGCTTTTTAAATTAGTTTTTCACAACTATCCCTTAAATATAACATTAAAAAAAAAGAATATGTAATGTTATAATGTAATAGAAGAAACTGTAATAAGATTTTAAAAAACAAATTTTTTTCAGGATCTGCATTGTATTTATTTAGAAGAAAAATATCTAAGCCAAAATAAAAAGTAAATTTTGCTGGAAATAATTGCCTAACGAAAGGCTGTGAGGAAGTTGCTCCATATAGGAAAAGTGAAGGATCTGAGGTTCTCAGTAAAAAATTTGGATACAATGTAAAGGAGACCATAAGAAGGAACACAGAAGGACCAAAAAGAGCATTATGAAGAACACTAGTGGTATAGTGATGGAGGTGAGAGTTTGGAGAACATAAAAATATTTAATAGGGGAGAGTTTGTGGTACGCAGTAAGTGTCATCCTCTCCTCTTACAGAATTTTCATGTAAACCTATATTGCTCTCTTAATGCTTCATTTGAGTGAATTTGAAATGAGAAGACATGAAAAGGTTTCAACTAGCTTTATAAAGGAGAAAAAATCTACCTATGTGTATATGGAAATCTGAAGTTGAGAATAAAGCTTTGATGTGGATTATAGTGAAATGAAAATTTATCAGTTATAAATCTATTATCAATTATAATATCTTCTATTTGATCCATTAATTGATCCTTATTGTATACTTCCTTTATTTAATGTTTAAACTTTTCCATAGGCTACACATGTAGCTGAGAACACTAAATCCCGTAATGCTAGATGTGTTCCTAAGAGTGGTGGTCACATACTTTGACCTACCACAGACTGAATCTTTAGAAAGGCAGTGTAGAATGATCTAGCAATTTTGGCATTTTCTCACCTAGAACTATATTGGGTTAAATAATGTCTTGGGGCTCACCTGTGTTTAATTAACATATATTCTGGAAGGACCGTCTGTCCTATTACAAAACACAATATGAAACGTATTTCCATTGTACACAGTTCTCTCAGTCACAGATTTAAAAAAATTTTTCATCAAATCTGTTGATATTGCATTGCCATATAAAAGTTATTTTTCAACCAAGCCGATGCAAAATAAGACTGAACAGCTCACTTTTTTCCAAACACATGTCTACACAATTAAGTGAATACTTTTACATATTTTTTTCTTTTTTAATTTTAATTAGTTTCAATTATAAAGTACATTGGTTAGATATAGTTATATAGTTTGTAAAACAATCCTCCCCATTTGTTCCCTCCCTCCTCTGATCCTCCACCTAGCCAACGTATTAATGTTAACTGCCTTCCCTATGCCTTACTCCCCATCCCTGTGACTATCCATCAACTAGTAATTGGTACTTCTTTAACCCTTCATTCCATTCTCCCAGCCCCGCAAACATCCCTCCTCTCTGTCTATCACCAAATTGTCTACTATATTTGTGAGTCTGTTTTTGATTGTTTGTTCTTTTTATTCCTCAGATTCTACATATAAGTGAAATCATATAGCATTTATCTTTTTATATCCAAAAATTACTAAAAGTTTAAAGACATGAATTACTCTATGGGAAGAGTATAGATTTTCATAAATAATGAAATTAATATTAAATAAGTCTATATTTCACATTTAGCAAACATTAAAAATATTGTTCATTAAAAATTATTCATATTTTCAATTTTGGGGTTGATCTTTCTCTGAATATACATCCAGGAAATTAAGTGAAACTTGAAAATTGTTTTCCATTAAGCAACAAAAATATTTGGTTGATTTTAAATGCTAACTAACTACACGTAATCTTTCATAGTTACTGACAAAATTAAATTTTAATTAATTACTTAAGGAAATAACATAAAAAAACTGTTGTCAGGTAATTATTTTTCTCAGAATAAAAATATAGATTATAAAGATATTTCTTCTTACTGGGTACCTATCATGCACTATGAACCCTGCTAAATGTTTTCATAATTATTTAATTTAATCTTCAAAACAACCCTGGAAGCTACTTACTCTCATTTTACAGATGAGGTCATTGAGATGCAGAGATGTTGAGAAACGTGCTGTCAGCACTGAGCTGATCAAGAAGAGAAGATTTTGGTGGTGAGACACCCAGTTGAAAGAATGCACAAGGGGCCGGCATGAGAATGAAATGGCAGGCACCAGCTTTATTGCACACTTCTATTGAGAGGAGTGCAGTTCTTTTGGGGGGAGTGCACTTCTGCATCTGCTCTTCTTCTGCTCCCCTTCTTGTTCTCCCCTCTTGTTCCCCTGGAGACCGCATGGCTCCACATATATCAGAGTAAAATAGAGGCATTCAGCCACACATGTGTGATACAATAAACAATTATGTTTACATATTTTAGGTGCAGATGCCCTACTACACTAAAGTACCACTCTAAATCTGGGATCTTATTCCTAGCCACGAGCCTGGAACACAGCCAGACCTGGGACTAGCCAGGCCTGGGATCCACACTAGCCAAACATCACAAAGTAATAGGCACCACTGGGATTCTACATCATTTCTACCTCCAAAACTCACAGTCTTTCCAATGTGCCAGTTTTGAGGATTTAGTTCATTGTGTTTTGAAACAATCTATTTTTAAATTAGGTCTAATGAACTTAAAAAAATATTGCTCTGTTTTTAAGAAAGTACTGTAACATTTGCATCTTTATGATATAGCTTAGATGAAGAAAGACCTGGAATATTGAAACAGAGAACTGGTCAGATTTTATAAGTGTGTTGAGAGTTAATAGGAAAATATGTAAAACACAGAAAAAAAGCAAAACTTTTCTTTTATTGCAAGTTAATGATCGAGATAACATGCAAAATGATTGACCTCTTTCCAAGTGTTGGCTAGCATCTCTGTAAATCTCCCATTTCAGTGACTCATTTTGTTTTCAAAAGGTGTATTTTGTTAACAAAAGTCTTCTTGGAAAAAGTTTTCTGAAAGTATGTCTCAAGATCAAACTAAAAATCACTTGCATTAATCAGTTTTATAAAGTTAATAGGATTTAAAATAAAATTAATTCTTCATAAAAGGGCTGCTTTAACTTAAAAGATGCTCCTAAGTCTAATGGACTTGAGCTGCATTTGTTTCTATGCTATTAATGTGCCCTTTTTTTGCACATACACACAACTCAGAGTACCACTCCTTTTACTTGTTTTTTATCTTCTTCTTTTAAAACTCAACTCTGTTTTATTGGTCTGTGTATGTACTTTTCTGCCAATACCATGCTGTTTTGATTACTGTCTCTTTGCAGTATAATTTGAAGTCAGGCAGTGTGATACCTCAGCCTTGTTCTTTTTTACCTCAGGAATGCTTTGTTTATTGGGGGTCTTTTGTGATTCCATACAAATCAAATGATTTTTTTGTTCCATTTCTTTAAAAAATGCCATTGAAATTTTGATGGGATTGCATTAAATCTGTATATTGTTTTGAGTAATATAGTAATTTTAACTATGTTGATTCTTCCAATGCATGATCACAGAATATCTTTTTATTTCTTTGTGTCTTCTTCAATTTCTTTTAATAATGTCTTATAGTTTTTAGTGTATAGGTCCTTTATATGATTTGTTAGGTTTATTCTTAGATATTTTATTCTTTTTGTCGAAACTACAAAAGGAATTACTTTTTCCTTTTCTGAAATTTCGATGTTAATGTATATGGACACCATGGATTTTGTACGTTGATTTTTCTATTTTGCAACTTTACTATAGTAGTTTATTGTTTCTAATAGGTTTTAGTGTAGTCTTCAGGTTTTCCTATATAGACAATCATGTCATCTGCAAAAAGTGACAATTTTAACTTCATTCTCAATTTGAATGCTTTTTGCTTCTTTCTCTAGTCTGATTGCTCTATCTAGAAGTTCCAATACTATATTATATAAAAGTGGAAAAAGTGTGCAATAGAAGAGAATTGAGTCTATGTCCATGCCACCCTTAACAAGCCCGATCCCATCTGATCTCGGAAGCTAAGCTGGGTCGGGCCTGATTAGTACTTGGATGGGAGACCACTTAAGAAGACCTAAAGAGGGGACCCTTGTGAAGATGTAAATTGGTACAATCACTATATAAAACAGTATGGATGTTCCTCAAAAAATTAGGTGCTGTAAGCATAAAAATTAAAAAATATATATAAAATAAGGGATTGTAAGCCGACAATAAAAAATAAAAAGAAGAAGAGAATTGAGAGCTCAGATTAAACCCACATATAAATGTGCAAATAATTTTTGACAAAGGAGCCAAAAACATGCAATGGAATAAAGAAAGCTTCTCCAACTAATGGTGGGAAAATTGAAAATCCACATTCAAAAGAATGAAACTAGACTGCTGTCTAGTACCATACACCAAAAACCCATAGCAAGGCAAATAGGTAACCATCTGAATGGGAAAATATATTTGCAAATGACACCTTGGATACGGGCCTAACATCCATGATATGTAAAGAACTCATACAACTCAACAATGAAAAATAAACAATCCAATTAAAAATGGGCAGAGGACCTGAACAAACACTTCTCCCTAGAAGACATATGAGTGACCATATGAGAAGACATATGAAAAGATGCTCAACTTCACTAGTTATTAGGAAAATGCAAACCAAAACCACAATGAGATACCACCTCATACCTGTTAGGATGGCTGTCATCAGCAGGACAAGTAATAACATGTGTCGGAGAGGTTGTGAGAAAGAGGGGACCCTTGTGCACTGCTGGTGAGGATGTAAATTGGTACAACCACTATAGAAAACAGCATGGAGTTTCCTCAAAAAACTAAGAGTAGAATTACCACATGGCCCAGCAATCTCTCTTCTGGGTATCTACCCAAAAAACCTGAAAACATTTATGCATAAAGGTATGTGCATCACAATATTGCAGCATTATTCATGGTGTCCAAGACATGGAAACAACCAAAATGCCCTTTGATAGATGATTGGATAAAGTAAAGGTGGTACATATATACAATTGACTTACTCAGCCATAAGAAAAGATGAAATACTGCTATTTGTGACAACATGGATGGATCTTGAGATTATTATGCGAAGTGAAATAAGTCAGACAGAAAAGGATGAGAACCATATGATTTCACTTATATGTGAGATATAAAACAGAAAGCTACAAATGAACAAGATGAACAAAAACTCATAGACACAGACAACAATTTAGTGGTTACCAGAGAGAAAGAGGGAAGGGAGAGGAGTAGATAAGGGCAAAGAAATTCAAATATATGGTGATAGGAGGAGATTTGATTTAGGGTGGTGAACACAATGCAATATACATATGATGTATTATTGAATTGTACATTTGAAATCTATATGATTTTATTAAACAATGGCACCCCAAATTTTTAATAAAAAATAAATAAAACTCAACAAAATAATGACTAAAACAAGAAGATTTTCAATTAATAAAACATGGAAGAATCATATTAATAATCTTATTCAAGCCAACCTTATTTTTTGTATGAAAAACTGGGATAAGGAGATGTTTAGAAACGTAGCAGAGAGACATCCCCAGATCTCTGCCATTGAAACAACAATAAGCTGAACATCTACAACACTACAGAAAATACCCAATCTGCACACCAGCACGTCTGAGTGTGGGATCTGCGCATAAGAGCTACCACAAGTCAGAACCCCGGGTGTCAGGAGTACTTGGATGGGAGACCACTTGGATGGGAGAAATAAAACATCTGCCTCTCACAGTGCCAAAGCTCCCTGAAGGAAGAAGGGTAGGGGAGAAGATGTGGCAACATCCTTGAATAGCCCTACCAAGAAAAGCTGTGAGCTTCCTGCGACCAGCAAGCGACAAGGCCCAGTCATCAGGGCAGAAGGCAGAGAAGAGGGCCAGCAGAAAACAACAGGTGATTTTTATCATCAGTTGCAAAACTGAGGCTGAGCCACAGCCCCAACCCCCAACCCAGGGGGCCCCTTCCCCCCATATCCTCCAAGACCAAACACTGCTGAGACCAGGAGAATCTGAGCAAATGCTATCGAAACTGTTTCTAACATTGACAAGGACTGAAACGGATGGTAGAGAGCGTGATTAAATATCTATCAAAATATAAATAGGCATTTTTAAAGCTTTATGTAAAGCTTATTGTTGTTTCAATGGGAGAGATCTGGGGATGTCACTTAGTGGAAAGAAAAAGAAAAGTGCCTTCTTTGCAACAGGCTAAAGAGAGAACTTTATATAATAAATCTTTCTGGAAAGAAAGCAGAATACATTTCCATTAATGCCCAGGCAGAGAAATAGTCCATTAAACACCATGAACAATGAAGGTGACAAGGCAGCTCAGAAAGAAAAAGAAAAATCTCCAGAAAATAAGCTTATAGACATAGAAATATGCAACTTAAATGACAGAGAATTCAGGATGTTACTTCTGAAAAAACTCAGTGAGTTCCAAAATGAGTCATATCAACAATTTCAGGAACTGAAAAAACAACTAGATGAGCAGAGCAAGGAGATTGAAACTCTCAAAAAGAACAGAATAGATCTTCTGGAGACTAAAAAACAACACACTGCAAGAGTTGTAAAATGAAATAGCAATCTTGAGAAATAAAGTCGACCAAATAGAGGAAAAGATCAGTGATATCAAAGAAAGAAATTTAGAAATAAATGAGAAGGAAGAAGAGAGAAACCAAAGAATAAAAAAATGAAAGAGAAATTCAATAACTAGCTGATATCATCAGAAGAGGAAACATAAGAATAATGGACATTATTGAAGGCAAGGAAAAGGAGCAGGGACTAGAAAGCATTTTCAGACAAATAGTTGACGAGAATTTCCCAAATCTAAGAAATGAGCTGGAGCTTGTAATTCAAGAAGTCAACAGACCATCCAATTATGTCAATCTAAAAAAGCCTTCACCAAGACACATTGTATTAAAGTTATCAAAAATCAATGACAATGACAGATTTCTCAGGCAGACAGGAAGAAGAAAATGGTAATTATAAAGATAAACCCATTAAATTATCGGAATTTTCAGTGCAAACCTTACAAGCCAGAAAAGAATGGAATCAAATATTTAAACTATTAAATGAGAGGAACTAGCAGCCTAGAATAATGTATCCAGCTAAGCTCTCCTTTAGATATGAGGGAGAAAAGAAGACCTTTCCAGACATACAAAAATTGAGGGAATTCTCCACAACAAGGCCTGCATTACAGGAAATACTGAAAGAGGTCGACTCACCTAAAACAAAATGACTAAAAAAAAAAATACATAATTAGGAATAAAGTGACTTTGAGGCAAATAGAAGCATAGGAGTGCAACTCTTACTAAGAACAGGGCATTATAAGCTTCAATAATAAAAAGAGAATTGTTATAGCAAGATAGTAATGAATTTTCAGCATACATAGGGACAAACTGAGATAACAATGACTGAAAGAGGGAGGATTCAAAGATCCAAATTCACAAAGGGAAATGGAGATAAGGCACGTGCAGAAGAAATTGGACGACAGTATATATATACCTATCTTTTACGTATTAATAATGGTAACCACACACAGAAGATTCAGAACTGAAGTATATAACATAAATCAAAAAGAGCTAGAGGCAAAAGCCAACCAGAATAAAGAAAACAGAAACACAAGGACAAGGAAGCAATGGAAACACTGAGCTACCAGAAAGCAAAAGATAAAATGGCTATAAGAAGACCTCATATTTCAATAATCACCCTAAATGTAAATGGACTGAACTCACCAATAAAAAGGCACAGAGTTACAGATTGGATCAAAAAAAACAAAATCCAACCATATGCCGCCTCCAGGAGATACATCTCAGATTCAAAGACAGATACAAATTCAAAGTGCAGGGGCCAAAAATGATGTTTCAAGCAAATGACATTAAAAGTGGGAGCAGTGGTACTAATATTGGACGAAATTAGACTTCAAAATAAAAAAGGTAAAGAAAGATACTGAGGGACACTTCATAATGATAAAGAGAATCATGCACCAAGAAGATATAACACTTAATATCTATGCTTCCAATCAGGGAGCCCCGAAATATATAAAGCATTTACTAATAGAACTAAAGGGAAACCAGACCAAAACACTATCGTAGTAGGAGACCTAAATACTCACTGTCAGATATGGACAGATCATCTAAAAAAATATCAATAAGAAATCACATCTTTAAATGACACGTTAGACCAACTGGACATAATTGATATTTACAGAGCCTTCCATTAGACATTCTTCTCTCGTGCACATGGAACATTCTCAAGAATTGACCACATACTGGGACACAGAGATAGCCTCAACAAATATAAACGACCATATCCTCTGATCATAATGCATTGAAACTAGAGATCAACTGCAAAAAAAAAAAAAAAAAAAAAAAAAAA
>NW_011888852.1:5599567-5664111 GCF_000151845.1 Pteropus vampyrus | reverse complement strand
AAAATCAGGAAGAATGACAAATACATGGAGATTAAACAACATGCTACTGAAGAATAACTGGGTCAGGGAAGAAATAAAAAGAGAGATCAAGAGATACATAGAAATGAATAATAATGATAGTACAACATATCAAAACTTTTGGAAAACAGCAAAAGCAATCATAAGAGGAAAGTTCATATCATTACAGTCCTATCTCCAAAAAAACAAGAAAAAAGCAAATAAACAAGCTAACACTTCATCTAGAAAATTAGATAAGGAAAAACAAATGAAGCCTAATGTCAGCAGAAGGAAAGAAATAATCAAAATTATTGCAAAAATAAATGAAATGGAAACCAAAAAAAATTAGAAAAATTAAATGCAACAAAGAGCTGATTCTTTGAGAAGGTTAATAAAATAGACAAATCACGGGCAAGACTCACTAAAGAAAAAAGAGAAAAGACACAAATAAACAAAATCAAGGATGAAAGGAGAAATAACAACAGACACCTCCAAAATACAAAGGAACATACAAGAATACTATGAAAAAGTATAAAACACCAAATTTAATAACCTAGAATAAATGGACCAGTACTTAGAAAAATACAACCTCCCTATACTGAATCAAGAAGAATTGGAAAACCTAACTAGACCAATCAGCAGTATGGAAATTGGAACAATCATCAAAAACCTACTAAAAAGTCAAAGTCCTGGACCAGATGGCTTCACCAGTGAATTCTACCAAATATTCAAAGATTTAATACCTATTCTTCTCAAACTCTTCTAAAAAATTCAAGAGGAGGCAGTACTTTCCAACTTATTTTATGAGGCCAATATTACTCTGATACTAAAACCTGGTAAAGATAACACAAAAAAAGAAAACTACAGACCAATTTTTCTCATGAACACTGGTGTAAAAATCCTAAATAAGATACTAGCAGACCGAATATAGCAACATATTAAAAAGATTATACACCATGATCAAGTAGGCTTTATCCCAGGGACACAGGGATGGTTTCACATATGCGACTTGATTAATGTGATAAACCACATAAACAAATTAAAAAATAAGAATGGTACGACCATATCAATAGATGCAGAAAAAGCCTAAGACAAGATACAGCATCCATTTATGATCAAAACCCTTAACAAAATTGGTATAGAAGGAAATTACCTTAACATAACAAAAGCCATATATATTACAAACTCTCAGTCAACATAATACTTAATGGTGAAAAACTAAAAACTTTCCTTCTAAGATCAGGAACAAGGCAAGGCTGTCTACTATCACCACTGTTATTAAATGTAACATTGCAGGTCCTAGCTAGTGCAATTAGACAAGCCTAGCAAGTGCAATCAGACAAGAAAAAGATATAAAAGACATCCAATAAGAAACAAAGTTAAACTGTCACTATTTGTGGACAACATGATTGTCTATATAGAAAATCTGAAAGATTCCACAAGAACACTACTAGAAACAATAAGCAAATATAGTAAACTCTCTGGATACAAAGTCAACATTGAAAAATCCATAGCTTTCCTATACTCTAATAATGATGTCAGGAAAAGAAGTGGGGAAATTAATTCCTTTTGCAATTGCAACAAAAAAAAATAAAATACCTAGGAATGAATTTAACAAAGTGTGTGAAGGACCTATATAATGAAAACTACAAGAGCCTATTAAAAGAAAATGAAGAAGCTACCAAGAAATGAAAAGATACTTTGTGTTCTTGGATTGGAAGAATCAACATACTCAAAATGACCATATTACCTAAAGCATTATACAGATTTAATGTAATCCCCATCAAAATCCCACAGGCTTTTTTTTAAAAAAATCATCAGATTTCTATGAAAGCACAATAAGAAAGACCTCGAATTGCCAAAGCCATCCTGAGAAAAAGAACAAGCCGGGAGGAATCACTCTGCCTGACTTCAAATTATACTACAAAGTGACAGTAATCAAAACAGCATAGTAATGGCAGCAAAACAAACACATGGACCAGTGGAACAGAATTGAGAGTCCAGAAGTAAACTCATATTTATATGGGCAAACAGTTTTCGACAAAAAAGCCAAAAACATACAGTGGAGAAAGAATAACTTCTTCAATGATGCTGCAAAAACTGGAAAGCTACCTGCAAAACAATGAAACTAGACTGTTGTCTATCACCACACACGAAAATTAACTCCAAGTTGATTAAAGACCTGAATATAAGACCTGGAACAATAAAATGCATAGAAGAAAATATAGGAATTAAACTCAAGGACCTTGGACTTAAAGAAGATTTTATGAATTTGACCTTAAAGGCAAGGGAAGTAAAATAAAAAAATAAATGAATGGGACTACATCAAAATAAAAAGCTTTTGCTCAGCAAAAGAAATCATCAACAAGGTCAAGAGACAACCATCCAAATGGGAAAATATATTTGCAAGCAATGCCTCCAATGAGGGCCTAATATCCAAAATATACAAAGAACTCATACAACTGAATAACAACAAAAAACAAATGATCTAATCAAAAATTGTGCAGAGAACCTGAACAGACACTTCTCCCTAGAGGACATACAAATGGCCAACAAACATATAAAAAGATGCTCAACATCACAGCTATTAGGGAAATGCAAATCAAAACCACAAGATACCATCTCACACCTGTTAGAATAGCTATAATCAACAGGACAAGTAATAGGAAATGTTGGAAAGGATGCGGAGAAAAAGGAACCCTCATCCACTGCTTGCGGAACAGCAAACTGGTACAGCCACTATGGAAAACAGTATGGAGGTTCCTCAAAAACTAAGAATTGATCTACCATATGATCCAGCGATCCCTCTACTGGATATTTACGTCAAAGACTTGAAAACTCATATCTGAAAAGATATTTGTACATCGATATTCATAGCAGCATTATTCACAGTGGCCAGGATATGGAAGCAACCGAAGTGTCCTAAGATAGATGATCGGCTAAAGAAGCTGTGGTACATATATACAATGGAATATTACTCAGCCATCAGAAGAGATGAAATACTGCTGTTTGTGACAACATGGATGGATCTCAAGATACTCATGCTAAGTGAAATAAGCCAGACAGAAAAAGTTGAAAACAGATAATATCACTTATATGTGGGATATAAATCTAAATGCAAACATGGACATGGACTACAGACTAGTGGTTACCAGAGGGTAGGGGATGGGGGAGGAGAGGGAGGTAGATGGGATCAAAGGGGTCAAATATAGGGGGATAGGGGTAAGATGAAGTGGGTAAAGGTGATCAAATATATGGTAGCTGAAGGAAACTGGACTTTGGGTGATAAACACACAATAGAATATACAGATATCTAATTATGATGTATACCTGAAAATTATATAATTGTATTAATCAAGGTTACCCCCCATAAATTTAATAAAAAAAAAAGATAACTAAGATTGCAATTATTTGGATTCTTTATAAATTTTTATTTTATCCTGCAAAAAAAGGAGTGAGGAAAATTTACAGCCACGTGTAACATTTCTGAGAGTACTGATCTCATATCTTCTTTATTTCCTGAGGAAATAACTGGCTTTGGCAGTGACTCCCTTTGCAGCACTAATTGCTTATTTATAATGTGCCAGTTAATCTTTTCTTACAATTAATTTGGGAAAAGATACAAAATAATCATTGTGTAAAATATTTGGCAACTAAAACAAAAAAGCAATTTTGTTTTGTTGTTGTTGTTGTTGTTGTTGTTGTTGTTGTTGTTGTTTTCCCCTAGCTTCTCAGACAGGAACAACAAAACCTGCCTCTGGTTGCAGGTAATCAATTGCAAAAGAGCCTCTCTATGGGAGATGGAGACTAGGCAGGAGCAGCTTTGAGAGAGTTCTTAAGTGGCTCCCTCCAGAGAAGATGAAACGGTTTGTCTCTGCCAACAATTCTGCTAATAAGATCACTCAATTTTTCGATATCAGCCTACATTTTCTTATCTTATCAGGCTTACATTTTCTTATCTTAAATACATTAATTATCAATACATTTGGAATGCAGTTCTGTATGATTTAATATCGTTTTACAGAAATACAGGTTGCCTAAACTAGGTAGGTCCCTCCCCACATGCTGGCAGATCTATCTGGCCATATTGTTTCTGATAGGATTCCATCCTGTATGTTTTTGCTGAATTATTCTGCAATCATAGGGCTTTGGTAAACAAGCAGGCAGCTTACAAGTGTATAAACAATACCTAACAGATGCACAGAATCTCTTTTTTATCTTCTGGCTTTATTGAAATATAATAGACAATTATATAATTCAGTGAATTTTTTAAAATTATAGTTGGCATACAATAAAATATTAGTTTCAGTTGTATGGCATAATGATTAGAGATCTATATAACTCAACACATAATCTCCCCGCTAAATCTAGTACCCCTCTTTCTCTTACACATTTATTACATTAACTATTTTCCTTATGCTACACTTTATAAGTCCATGTCTATTGTGTAACTATCCATTTGTACTTCCTAATCCCTTTGTCCTTTTTTCACCATTCCCCCAAACTCCCTCTGATCTAGTATCCCTCAAAATATTATCTGCATCTATGAATTTATTTCCATTTTTTGTTTATTTTCTTCTTTAGATTCTACATGTATGTGAAATCATGAGATATTTGTCTTTCTCTGTCTGATTTATTTCATTCAGCACAATACTTCCTAGATTCATCAAAGCAATATCTATTTCCATCCCCTTCCTTTTAGTCTCTGTGTGTCTTTTAGTCTAAAGTGAGTCTTCTGTAGGCAGCATATGTAGGGGTCTTGTGTTCTTATCCATTCAGCCACTCTATCTTTTGGATGGAGCACTTAATTCTTCCATTTGAGGTACCTGCTGATAAATATGTAGTTATTAGCATTCTTTATTCCTGGTTTTGATACATGTTTTTTCTTCTTAAAGAAATCCCTACATTTCCTGTTGATAAGTTCCTTTAGTTTATTTTTGTCTTTATCCTTCGACTCTAAATGACAGCTTCGCTAGATAAAGTATTCTTGTTTATAGATCCTGGGTTTTCATCATGTCAAATATTTTGTGCCAAGCCCTTCTGTCTTGCATGGTATCTTTTGAGAAATCAGCTGCAAGTCTTATGGATGCTCCCTTGTAAGTAACTAACTGCTTTTCTCTTGTTGCTTTTTAAGATTCTCTCTTAGTATTTAACTTTGGCATTTTAATTATGATGTGTCTGGGTGTGGGCCTCTTTGGGTTCCTCTTTCTTGGGATTCTCTGAGCTTCCTAGGGTTGTATATCTATTTCCTTCACCAGGTGAGGGAAGTTTTCCATCATTATTTCTTCAAATAGCTCTTCAATGTCTCGTTTTCCTTTTGGGACCCCTATGACATAGATATTTTTATGTTTAATTGTGACCTATAAGTTCCTTAAATTATTATTATAGTCCTGGCTTATTTTTTCTTACTGTTCTGATTGAGTGTCCTTGGCTACCCCATCCCCTGTACTGATGGTTCAGTCCTCTTCTTCATCCACTCTGTCGATTCCCTCTAATATATTTTTCATCTCAGATAATGTGTTCTTCATTTCTGACTGATTCCTTTTTTTACTTTCCATTTTTATGTTTTTTTTTAACTTTTTGTTGAAGTTCTCACTGAATTCATCTACACCTCCTCTAAGTTCATTGAGCATCCTTGTAACCAGTGTTTTGAACTCTGCATCTGTTAGATTGGTTGACTACATTTTTCCTGGATCTCTGTTCTGTTCTTATATGGGTTCTGCTCTTCTGTCTCCCCATTTTGGCTGCCTTTCTGTGAATGTTTCTACATACTAAGCAAAGCTCCTACATCTCTCAGGTTTGGGTGTCCAGTGTCCAGTCCTGAGAGGGGTTCAGCTGCAGGCCAAGTTTAGCCCCAGCCTGTGCCCCTCTGGGGCTACCTGTTTAGCAAGGAATTCACAGATGCTGTTAGTTGCCTCAAGAGGCTGCGCCAGAAACCAAGGTCAGCTGCCACCAGTGTGTCTTGGTGCTGCTCAGCAAGGAGCACCTGACTGACCAAGGATACACCTGGATGTGGCTTGGGTGAGGCCAAGAGTTGGGGGAGGCAGAGTTTCAGAGAATCCTCTAGGCGGAGTGAACTCTGTTATCCAGTTTGATGACTTAGCTATGGAGGTGCTGTGTCTGCAGACTAGGAGAGAAGGAGAAACAATGGATATTGCCAGCACTTCTGCCTGAGATAAATCTTCACCTCTGGCCCTACTACAACAGCTCTGTGTCCCCACTATGTCTCTGATGCCCCCTGTGGAGCCCACCCAGCTCTGGTGTTCAGAGTAAGCAAGTCCATCACTGCAAAACTTCATTTTTGTACAAGGCCCCTTTAAGAGACATCTGCAGCTGCTGGCTGCTGCTGTCACAGCCTCTGTCCCACTCAGCCACTTGGGACCAGGCAGCCTCATGTTCACTCCCTCCTGTATTCTACTGTTTCAGATTGATTAATTATTTCTCTCCCTAGTAGTAGTGCTTCTATTGATCTAGATCTCATGCAACTTTCTTTGCTGTTTGCTCCATGTTTCTGTCACAACTTTGATTTGGTTACAATAAGATGAACAAAGCCTCTACACCATATTTTCCCACCGAGCTTTATTACTATTATTAAATATAATATGACTGACCACAAGCTACATCTGTTCTTGAGAATCTTCAAGTGTCACCTAAAACTTCATTCTTCATTCCCCTTCTTTTCTTCATATAATAACAATCTCATATAATAACTGCTTCAGAGGAAAAGCAAGATCATCAGGATCAAAACATTTTCAAATGCCCATTTCAAAATGTTCTTCCTAATGTTTTTTTATTCATCCACTCACAGTGTACATCAGTCATTTGTCAGCTATTTATTGAGTATCTGGACACTTTAGGAGATAACAAAACAAGTATTTCTCAACCCCAAATATAAAATATAGGAATCAGGAATCTATTTTCAAGGAGCTAATTTCCCCTAGAAGATCCTCATGTACACAAGTAATTAATATACAATATAAAAAGTACTGAGTGTCATTAAGAGAAATATAATTAAAGCTAACATGGAAGTGTAGAAATTGAAAGATCATAGCCAGCCTTGGAGACCTTATGTGATCTGGTCCCCAAATGTAGTTATGATTTGGTCAAATAGATATAGGAAGAGAGAGAGATTGTCCAGTGAAGGGAAGAACTTGAACAAAGAAATGAAAGCATAAAATTACACAAAATGTGCAGTGATACTAAATTACTATAATTAACCTGACTTTACTAATTCAGAGGGACTCTGAAAGAGAGAGAGAAAAAAATATTAAAATAGATCTGAGTCTCTGTCAGTTTAGGTTGTATACATTTTATTTATTTGGAAATAATGAACCACTGATGGTTTTCTAGTAGGTCAGAGGTACCCAAAAATATTAATCTGACAGCTATACCTAGAATTAACTGAAAGGGAAAAATTGAAGTGGGAGATACCTTGGATATTCACCGTACTGACTTAACCAATAAGCAAAAGGAGATTAAAGAAGTAATATGCAAAGAGTAGGGGAGTTGTATGTATACAAGAGATTAATTATATGTAGAAGATACAGAACTTGCAACTAACAAGATATGAAGGAAAAGAGAGTGAGATAGAGGGTGCTCTCATTCTTAACGAGTTATTCTTTTAAATTTACTTCATGGATAAAATCGATAGTTATTTACACTTTATTCTAATTCAGAAATGGAAAGAGAATTTGTTGAAATTCTGGAAAAGTAAAATAGTGATACAAAAATAATACAGAAATTACTAAGACAAATGCCAAAGAATTTACTGCTTATATTTTCTTCTAGGAATCTTAGCAAAAAAAAAATTTGGACCACTCTTCTCAGGCAAGGACAACATAAGCAAGAAGTAAACAAATGGGACTACATCAAACTAAAAAGCTTTTATACAGCTAAGGAAACCATCAACTACATGAAAAAGCAACCTCTTTAATAAGAGAAGATATTTGAAAATGATATATCTAATAAGGTGTTAATATCCAAAAATATCCAAAAATCTTACACAACTTAATATCAAAAAATTTCATTAAAAATTGGGCAGAGGATTTGAATAGACATTTTTCCAAAGAAGACACACAGATGGTCAACAGGTACATAAAAAGATGCTCAATATCACTAATAATTAGGAGGATGCAAGTCAAAACTATAATTAAATATCATCTCACACCTGTCAGAATGGCTTTTATCAAAAAGACAAAAAACAGCAAGTGCTGGCAAGGATGTGGAGAAAAAGGAACTGTTGTACACTGTTAGTGGAAATGTAAAATGATGCAGGCCACTATGAAAAACAGTCTGGAGGTTCCTCAAAAATTTAAAACTAGAACTACCATACCATCTATTCCACTTCTGGATATTTACCTAGTGAAAATGAAAACACTAATTTAAAGAGATGTATGTACTCTTTATCCACTGCAGCATTATTTATAATAGCTGAGAAAGATAAATGGATAAAGAAGATGTGATACACACACACACACACACACACACACACACACACACACACACACACACACACACACACAAAATATTACTCTGCTAAAAAAAAAATGAAATCTTGCTATTTCTGACAACATAGATGGGCCTAGAAGGTATTATGCTAAGGGAAATAAGACAGAAAAAGACAAATACCATATGTGGAATCTAAAAAATAAAACGAACAAACAAAATGGAAACAGACTCATAGATACAGGAAACAAACTGGTCATTACCAGAAGAGTGAGAGGTGGGGTGGTAAAGGCCCAATGAAATAGGTTAAGGGAATTAAGAACTAAAAACTTACAGTTATAAAATAAGAAGGTCATGGGAATGTAATGTACAGCACATGAAATATAGTCAATAAAATTATAATAACTTTGTATGATGACAGATGGTAACTAGACTTATAAGAATTATTTCATAGTGCATATAAATATCAAGTCACTATGAAGTATACCTGAAACTAATAGGATATTGTATGTCAATTATGCATCAATATAAAAATGATAATAAAATAAAATGTTACAAAGAATAAAAAATACAGAAATTAATTAAGCCAAGCCAATATGACAGTCATGATAAAAATATAATGCAGATTATTTTCTAATTTAGGATAGAATAAGACTTCTTCTCTGCAAAAAAGTTGTAGTATGAAAAATAATGAAAAAATAAATTTATATATTTTATGAGACAACTAATCTCAAATAAAAATTCTAACTGTATATGACTTTCAGCCAAATCAATGATGCAGAATTGATTTCAGGCTTAATTTGAGGCTTAGTATTGTACTCAGATACCAAATACTAACATAAGTAAAACTTAGATAGAAATCGAATAAAACATAGTAAAAATAAAAATACCAAATACTTATTTAAAATTTAAGCATACTATTCTTTATATACACTATGCTTCTATGATTTCTTTTCTCTTTGTTTTCTTTTATTTTCATCATAAAAATAATGAAGAAATTGCATACATTTAACTGTGAAAAATGAAAAGTCCACGTTCAGCCTCATTTATGTGTATAATATTCATAAATAAATTATTCCTCAATCATACTTCAAGCAATATTTTAAAGAACAGCGACTCCCCGGATATTTATTGAAGCCTTGACAAAATAAACTTCATTGGAGAATTTTTTCAGAAGGAGGGCAGTAAGGTAAAATTTCCTGAGTACAATGATCTTTAATGTCAAAACTGACAAGCAAATGGAAGGCTTGTTCTGTGTGAAACTTCAGAGAGTGGAAATTGGAAATAAAACAGAAATAGAGAAAAAATAATATGCTAAAACTTGGGGCTCAGATTCTGAATTAATATCCCTCCTTATAAAATGAGCATACAAAAGTTCTATAAAATGCACATTTATATGTAAATATAAATTACTATGATACATTATATGTGTATTGCATTGTGTGTTCATTACTCAAAGTTAAATTTCCTTCTGTTGCCCTATATTTGAACCCTTTCACCCTTATCTACCTCCACCTTCCCCCCACTAAACTGTTGTGTCTATGTTTGTTTTTCTTTTTCATTTGTTGCTTTTAGTTTTATATATCACAGAGTGAAATCAGATGCTTCTCAACCTTTCCTGTCTGACTTATTTCACTTAGCATGATAATCTCAAGATCCATCCATGTTGTTACAAATGACATTATTAACCAATGTCACTCCAATAAATTAAGTTTAAAAAAAAGACCTATGAGATATAAAAGATGAAGGAAGTAGAATGGGACAAGAAAAAAGTTTAGGTCATTATGCAGATTTGGATACAAAGTTCTAAAAAGAAACATCAAAAGTGAAATGAATTAAGATTTAATTAATCATCTACAAAATATATGTACATATATAAATTACTGTGGTTCCATACTTACGGAATTAGAAAAATTCAAACCCAGAAGTGACCTTATATTTACTTTCTCCTAACTCTTTATTTTATGAACAAGAAAGAAGGTGCTGAGAAATGTTAAAACTTCTTCAATTTCTACCTACTCTCTCCCTGGTTTTCTTGTTAATAATATCAGCATCATTAAAACCCACTTTATGTCTAAAATGCAATAGTCTGTATTTTAGTAGAAAGAGCAAACAATATTTGAATGTGAACTAATCCCCTGAGATTTTAAATCAATCGCATTTAATTATTATAATCATGATGAGTGTCCCTAACAACTCAACATTAGCATCTTCTATTGGCTTCTGTGCATTTTTAGGGCTCTGTGTCTTTCTGCTATCCTCCCTCCCGCTGTGTGTTGCTCACATAGCATCTGGATATCTGGCAGGTCTTCAGCAAGAGTTTTGCCACAGCTTATGCGTATGTAAACTGTTAATTTACTAGATCAAAGAATGGAAAAAGTTACAAGCTATACCTCTAATCAAATCCTCATGAAGAGCAAGTACATACAAATGGAGTAGAATGACTTAAAAACTTCAAAAACTGCATTCACTTTATTTAAACATTATGAACAAATAAAACAGATTAAGTGAAGAATTTATTTTCAAGGATGAAAAGGATCCATGTGACTATAAGCACCTAAGATAGAAATAAACAAATATTAATATGGAACTAGGAAAGTTGCTTTTAAAGAAAGATGGTGTGTTTCTAGATGCCTTTATCGAAAATTAGGTGAAAATGACTTTGGTTACTTATCAGTAATTAAAATATAAAATATCTGTGTCCTTAATTACTGAAATGTGACAAAATATTTTTAGAAATTTCATGCTTTTGTATTATTTACAGTTGAGGATATCACTAAGAATAGCATATTTGGACAATGACAACTCTGGCTGGTTATATTTTTGCCAAACTGACACCATAATATAAATTAGACTTGACATGTGATTATTGTAAAGATTTTTTTTCTGATTCCCCTCTTCATTTCTATTTGAACAACTATGGAAGAGTAAAATGAAAATGTGAAAACAGTTTATTCTAGAACACTTGTAGCAAATTTTTCTTAATGTTGGTTGTAATTTTTTATTTGCTCCATGAAATGCAATAGTGATATAAGATAAAAAATGACATATATCAGTACTATTTTAGCCATTATGTCTATAGGTGTAATTAGACTTCCTTGCTTGAAAACTATGCTATTAGACAAGTTTATAGCATGGCACTGCTGTGAGCAATTACCATTGAATTTTTACAATAGGCTTTTAATGAGACACATATTTATAGTAGCACACTTTTTCCAATTGAAGTCACAGTCTCCTTTTCTCAGACTTATAGCTTGAAAAAATTTAAACTTTCTCAAACCATCCTGAATGATCCTATGACACATTATTGATAAAAGTAGATTTTGAAAGTGTTCATAAACAATCAGTGTATACCATGGATAAATGTGAATGGAATACTGCCTAGGATTTTTTTTAAAAACTAATCAAAGGTGAATATTTTTTCTAGGATATATCCAGAAATTTTCACTACAATTAGAAAAGAAAAACAAAGCTGATGGTTTCTGAAGTTCAAAAATTTTAAGATATCAATAGCAAAAAAACAAAAACAAAAACAAAAAAAAACAAATAATCCAGTTAAAAATGGGCAAAGGATCAGAATAAACATTTTTCTAAAGAAGACATACAAAGAAATGCCAACAGGTACATGGAAAGGTTATCAACATCACTAGTCATCAGAAAACTAAACAAGCCACAGACTGTAAGAAAATGTTTGCAAAGCATACATCTGATAAAGGACTGTTATCCAAAATATATAAAGAACTCTTAAAATTCAACAATAAGAAAAAAAAGCAATCTGATTTAAAAATGTGCCAAAGACCTTAACAAACATCTCACCAAAGAAGATATACAGATGGTAAACAAGCATATGAAAAGATGCTCTATATCATATAGCATCAAGGAAATGCATATCAAAACAGCAATGAGATACCACTACACACCTATTAGAAAGGATAAAACTCAGGACTTTAACACCACCAAATGCTGACAGAATGTGGGAAAAGAATTCTTACATACATTGCTGGCAGGAATACAAAATAGTACAGCCAGTTTGGAAGACAGTTTGGCAGTTTCTTATACAACTAAACACACTCTTTCCATAAAGTCTATCAGTCACACTGTTTAGTATTTATTCAAAGAAAATGAAAACTATGTCCACACAAAAACATCTACAAGGATGTTTATTGCAGCTTTATTCATAATTGGCAAAACTTGGAAGCAACCAAGATGTCCTTCAATAGGTGAATAGACAAATAAACCATGATATAGTCATACAATGAGATGTTATTCAGCACTACAAAAAAAAAAATGTGTTATTGAGCCATGAAAAGACATGGAAAAACATTCCAGTCTTAAAAAAGCTACACATGATTCCAACTGTATGACATTCTAGAAAAGGCAACCTATGGAGGCAGTAAAATAGATCAATGGTTTCCAAGATTTGGGTATGGGAGAGATATGAATAGGTGGAGCACAGAGGATATTTTGGACATTTGAAAATAGTGTATATGATAATATAATGGTGGAATCACATCATTTCACATTTGCCCTAACCCATAGAATGTACAACACCAAGACTGACCTATAATATAAACTATGAACTTTGTAATTATGTTTGGCAATGTAATTTCATCAGTTGTAATAAATGTACCACTCTAGTGGGGGATGTTGATAGTGAGAGAGGCTATGCATGTGGGGCTAAAAGTTATTTAGGAAATCTTGTAACTTCCTTTCAATTTTGCTGCAAAACTAAAAGTGCTCTAAAAAGTGAAAAGTTTATGGAAAAATGAGAAGTAACTTAGAAACGCTGTCTCCTAGTCTATGTGAGACAGTAGTGGTCTAACTAAACATAGATGGTCTAATCACATAGACCAACTTCACTCCTAACATCCTCCAGAAATTTTCAGTAGGTCACCTGAGTGCTTTAAAACTCTCCTGCCTTTTATCTTAATGGAATTAAATTCAATCCTTATCTCCTTTTGCAATGGTCTTGAACAATGTCTTTGCCTGTTTAACTTGTTCAGTACGATTGTACATTGACAACTCTCACGGAATGCTCCCTCTATGATTAAGGGCAAACATGCCTGTGGACTCAGTTCTTGTCCAGAATCTGACATCAATCCATTCTTAAATATGTAGAGGGAAGTTAAGAAGTCCTGATTCAATAACACAGCAGCACTAGGCTTACTTTGACCTCACAAATTTTTTAATTTTTATTTTTCAATTAACCTCACAATAATTTTTAATTTTTATTTTTCATTTGGATTTGACATTCAGTATTTTATACTGGTTTCATGAGTAAGGTATATTAGACATATACCTTACAAAGTGATACCCCTGATTAGGCTAGCACTAACCTGGTACTAAACAGGTTGATAATATTATTATTCTTGATAATATTCTCTATTTTGTATTCTACATCCTTGTGACTATGTTGTAACCACCAATTTGTGCTTCTTAATCCCTTCATCTTTTTAACCCAGCCCTTCAGTCCTCCTCCCATTTGATAGTCATCAGTTTGTTCTCTGTTCTATGAGTCTGTTTCTGTTTTGTTTATTCATTTATTTTGTTTCTTAGATTCTACAAATAAGTAAAATCATATTTCTATTTTGTGTCTGACATTTCACTTATCAAAATACCCCCAAGATCCATCTTGTTGTTGCAAATGGTAAGATTTCATTTTTTGTAACCAAGTAACCATTGTATACATGTACTACATCTTCGTTATCCAATTGTCTATTGATGGGAACTTAGATTGCTTCCACATTTTGGCTAATTGTAAATAGTGTTTCAATGAACATAAGGGTGCACATAGCTTTTCAAATTAGTGTCTTGGTTTCCTTTGGATAAATCCCCAGAAGTAGAATTGCTGAGTCATGAGGTAATTCTATTTTGAATGTTTTGAGAAACCTCCAAACTGTTTCCATAGTGGCTGTACCAATTGGCAGTCCCACCAACAGTGTATAAGGCTTCTCTTTTCTCCACATTCTTGCTAACACTTATTTTTTTGATATATGAATGATAGCCATTCTGACAGGTGTGAAGTGATATCTCATTGTGCTTTTAATTTGCTTTCTCTGATGATTAGTAACCTCAAACATTTTTCATATGTCTATGGGCCATCTGTATGTCCTCTTTGAAGAAATGCCTGTTCTGTCCTCTCTCCATTTTTTAAAATTAAATTGTTGGGTTTTCTTGGTGTTGAGTTGTATGAGTTCTATATAAATTTTGGATATAAACCCCATATCAAATGTATCATTGGCAAATATCTTCTCCTATTCAGTAGCTTGTCTTTTCGTTTTGTTGATGGTTTCCTCTGCTGTACAAAAATTTTAGTTTGATATAGTCCCATTTGAGTATTTTTTCTGTTTCTCTTGGCCAAAGGGATATAACAGAAAAAAAAATATTACTAAGAACACTATAAAAGAGTGTTTTCTTCTAGAAGTTTTATTATGTTTTTTTCTAGAAGTTTTATGGTTTGTAGTCTTACATTTAAGTCCTTAATATATTTTGAGTTTATTCTTGTATTTAATGTAAGAAGGTGGTCCGGTTTCATTTTTTGCATGTATCTGTCTAGTTTTCCCAACACCATTTATTGAGTAGACCATCTTTGCCTCATTGTATATTCTTGACTCTTTTGTCATAGATTAACTTTCTGTATAGGCATGAGTTTATTTCTGGGTTCTCTATTCTGTTCCATTCATGTGTCTGCTTTTATCCCAGTACCATGTTGTTTTAATTACTATAGACTAATTACTATAGGCTAGAATAATCTTGATTGTAGGTCCTTGTTTTTCATACATTGACTATTTCATGCCAATTCCTTCTGGCCTGCAAAGTTTCTGTCGAGAAATCAGTTGACAGTCTTATGGGAGCTCCCTTCTAGGTAATTGACTTTCTGTTGCTGTTTTTAAGATTCTCTTTTTTGTTTTTAACCTTTTACCATGTAATTTAATTATAATGTGTCTTGGTATGGGCCTCTTTGAGTTCATCTTTATCGGGACTCTTGGCACTTTCTGGATGTGATGTCTATTTCCTTTGCCAGGTTACAGAAGTTTTCCATCATTATTTCTTCAAATATGTTCAAAGGAATCATTTCTCCTCAATACCTTGCTCTCTCTCTTCTCCTTCTGGTACTTCTCTCAGGTGAATGTTGTTATGCTTGATGTTATTCCAGAGATCCCTTAAATCAGTGATTCCCAACCTTTTTTGGCACCAGAGACCAGTGCTCCTATGAGAATCTAATGCCTGATGATCTGAGGTGGAGCTAAGGCAGTGATGTTAGTGCTGAGGAATGGCTGCAAATACAGATGAAGCTTCATTCACTTGCTTGCCACTCACCTCTTGCGATGTGGCCCTGTTCATAACAGGCCATGAACTGGTACCAGTCCACGCCCTGGGGGTTAGGGACTCCTTCCTTAAATCTTCTTTTTCTTTTGGATTCTTTATTTCTTGTCTCTATTCTAACTGGGTATTTTCTGCTACCCTGTCTCCCAATTTGCCGATTCAATCTTTTTCTTTAATCTGCTATTGTTTATTTTCTTAGGGTATTTTTTATATCAGTTATTATATTCTTAATTTTTTACTGGTTCTATTTTATGGTTTCTATGTCCTTTTTTATGCTTACTATCTTTTTGTTGATGTTCTCACTAAGTTACTTTAGCATCCTTATAATCAGTGTATTCAATTTTGTATCTGGTAGATTGCTTGCTTCTATTTTGTTTAGTTCTTTTTTTGGAGTTTTCTCTTATTTTTTCATTCAAGCCATATTACTTTATCTCCTCACTTTGGCTACTTCTCTGTGTTTATTTCTATATATTAGGTAGATTTTCTAGTCTCTCAGTCTTGAGAGGGTGGTCTTGTGTAGTAGGCCACCTGGGACCCAGTGGCACAGTCTCCTTGATCATCTTAACTGATTGCTCCAGGCGTTTCTCTTTTGTGGGTTGTGTGTGCCCTCCTGTTTCAATCGAGCATTGATTGCTTTGGCACATCAGTGGATGGGATTAACCCTCAGGCTCACTGGCTATGAGAATTGGCCATGACCACATTGTGTGAATTGCTGTGCAGAGTCTAACTCCATGTAGTGGGATTTGCCTCAGCATGCTTTGATGCCCTCTAAGACCATTAACTGGGTGGCGCTCTGTTATGGTCTGAAGTAGTCTACTTGGAGTGTCAGTTCTGGGGCCTTTGGGAAAGGACTCCCATGCAGGCCAACTACAGCCACTGTCTGTGACCAGCCTGGGGCTATCTGGCAGTAGCTACAAAGTGGTCTGCAGTTGGGAGCTGCTTGTGCTGGTCCTAGAGCTGTGTGGGAGTGGCTTTGCTACAAATTGAGGCCAACTGCCACCTATACTGGTTCTGGGGCTCCTTAGCAGAAGACACAGAGCCAGCCCTGAGGCCTACCATGGCCTGCTGCCTGCCCATAAAGCTCAGCTGTTGAAAGAGCCTCAAGTAGTACTTGAATTGGCCGAGGCAAGGTCTCAGCAAGGCACCAAGTTAGAGTGAGGGTTGTTCACCTGGTTAATGCAGACTCAGATTTAGTGCCGGTACTGAGCCTCAGGCCACTCAGCAAAATGCCCAGGGCACATGGAGGTCAGCCTCCTACTGCTTGGGTCCTGAATACCTTTGAGAGTTTTTAAGAAAGATTGCAGTGCAGGCCATGTCCAGCCACTTGTCACTAAAAGGGCCTCTGGACGTGTGCACTTTGGGTGGGATGGTGTCTCAGGGAGTTCTCAGGGTGGGGAGAGTGGTGTTCACTAGACCAATGTAGATACATATTTGGCCATGTTGGGGGAAGGCTCAACACAGGAAAAATACTGCCTGCCTCACAGCTGTGTGGAACGAGGGCTCCACACAGGGACAATGGCAACTGTCCCTCCAGCTCTTGCCCTAAAGCCACAGAATTTAGTTTCTCTATGTATATCTCTGGTGTCCCCAAACCACTGCCCCTCTGCTGGAGCCCAGGGTGAGTGCCTGCAAGTGAGAGAGTCTGTGCAAGTTTCCTTTTAGATGATTCCTGGTTTTCTAGCAGCCTTCTGCCTTACCAGGTGACCTGAATCTCCACTGATTTTGACAACAAGACGTTGTGGGTCTATCTGTTTAACACTGGATTTCCAGACTAAGGAGACTGGTATGGGGCTAGGACCTCTCATTTCTCAGTGGGTAGCTCTGCAGCTGAGATAACCCTTCTGATTCTCAACCACCATACGTGGGGTTGTGGCCAGCCTGTTTATGCCCTTCCTACTAGTCTCAAAGTTGCCTTTTCTTTATATCTGTAGTTTTAGGACTTCTGTGAAGCTAGACTTCAGATAGTTCTCTTGGTTGATTATTTTATAATTTAGTTGTAATTTTGATGCTGTCGTGGGAGGAGGTGAGCATAGCATTTACCTATTCCGAGATCTTGCTTGCAATTCTAGGAGGTTCTTGATTACCAATTTAATCTTTTATTACTATTAAGTCTGTACAGATTTTTTTCTTCATAATTTAGTTTTGATAGTTTGTATGTTTCTAGGAATTTATGCATTTCCTCTAGGTTATCCAACTTGTTAGTGCATAATCATTTATAGTAGTCTCATTATGGTTTTCATTTCTGTGACATCAGTTGTAATGTCTCCTCTCATTTCTGATTTTTGTTATTTGAATCTTCTGGTTTTTTTAGTCTAGCTAAGAATTTGTCAATTTTGTTAAGTTTTTCAAAATACCAACTCAAATCTCAAAACTTTTACTAGTGTGTGTGCGTGTGTGTGTGCGCGTGCGTGTGTGTGCGCGCGTGACGGCGTACATGCGCTTTGAAGCAACATCATGGAGAAAGACTGCATGGCATCCAGTAGTTTCCATTACATTTAGATCATGCTTTACAATTTTTTTCTCATATTTCTTGAGAAGCAAACTGTATGAATGAAATAAAATATCATAAGAAAAAGGCACTAATGCAAATCTTGAAAAGTAAGTAAATGACCAACACCAAGATGATGCTTAGTAGAGAATATGTTTTAGGGGAGTATGATCTGACAAGTACCATCTGCAGCTCCAGAAAACTGTGCTATTTAGTAAGTAATTTGGTAGATATTTTATCTTGTGCTTTCTCAACCTTACATCATTGTATCTGTTCTTATCCTATGGCGACTAGCTTTATCTGGACCTAAGCCATCATATTCACAAATTTTCATTTTTTCTACAAATCTTTTGCCACCACCAACATTGGTGTTTCTTTCCATGTGTTTTCTATGCTCAGTATTTGAACTATGCTATCTCTATAGAGTCCTAAAGTGACTTAATCTATCTAGGACAGTGCCTCACAGTCCATTTGTAGGATCTCATTTGCTAGGTTTCTTTCCTAATATCTGTGTATTAAATTTTTCCTTTAGTCATATCATGCTCTACATGTAGCTTTCTCCAAGCACAAACTCTCTTCTTGTTCTTTTCCAAATTTTTGCCCTGATTTGCAAGTTCTGGGGGAATAAAATGGGTCAGATTGTATGAGGCCTTGGTTAAAAGATTTGAAAATTGATATTTTTTTTCTATTCTGTATATCATGTTATCTATGAACCCTAACATGTAGGAAAGAGTAAGGCCAGTGTTATATTGGTTCTTTCTTTATAAGGAATATAACAATAGAACAGAATATAAAACTCTTTGAAATGGAATACAGACTGGAAAACTTTAAGAAGAAATTACCATGCTCTATCACATTTGCACTGGGTTATGATTGGGCAGCATAAAAAAGATAATTCATGTTCTAAAATATGACAAATTTAATGTATTGTTATTTTAAGTGAAATCTTGCTTGTAGTGAAAAAATGATAAAACCAGACGAAGCTTTCAAACCCTTCAATCCTCACCTCAAGTTGCGTGTGAGTGTGCGTGTGTGCGTGCATGTGTGTGTGTGTGTGTGTGTAAACAAGGGAGAGAAAGTCATAACTGAGTAATAGCTGCTCAGTAAAACATTGAAAAAAATTTCATGTAGAATTTAAATGCTCATTGCAAATAGCTACTTTTATTCTGCTAGTACCATGAATAAAAAAAAAGGGAACAGTAAACAAATAATAGTAATAGTTTTAAAAAATTAATTAATAACATAATTTTAACATCAGGATAAATTCATATGTCATGTGATTAACAAACATATTCCTGAGGCCAATTGTGTTTCTAATCTCTGATAAGAGATTAGACTTCTAGAAGGCAGGAATGCTGCTATATAAATTATAAAATACTGTGTATTTATAATAAATTATTTATCTTTCATAGCAATGCCTTATATTTAGTATGTACTAAACAAGTGTTTTAATTAGAACTAAGTGCCTGACATATTCTTACTATTTTAGAAATTTTTATTTAATTTGAAAACAAAATGCTATGATATATTTTTCTTGGTCCCTGAATAATCAGATTTATAGTTAATTGTACATTTTGTGTTTATGTTTAATATACATTTTCTCACAAACACACATTGTAGTATTTATGTTGATATGTTTGATAAGTTCTTGAAAATATCTCCTTTCTTAGTCTTCATGTACTTTTTAGTTTCTCAGTTCCTATTTTTCTCCCAGGATACTCCCAGCCAATAACTGTGCATGGCAAGGAAACTAGGAAGATATGTTTCTGGGAGGTGAGGGACTCCTCTGACTTTGACTCAAGGACTCCCCTTTTGCCTGGCCAAAACATTATAAAACTTCATGCAGTTTAAAATCTTCTTCCAACCTTCTGTCCTTCCCTCTCTTCTGCACAGATGTCAGAAAATAATGGTTTGCTAGGTCTCCTACCCCTCTGTCTCTCTTCCTTCCAAAGGCTTTTTTTTTATCAACAAATTTCTTGCATTTGGAATCTCCTTCTCAAGAGGAGAAAGGGTCATTGGGTTATATATGGTAATTTAGTATTCAGAAGTTTACCAGATAGAGGTAGAGTAAATAAAGAAGTTGAGAGAGGCCAGTAATCGCTGTAATTGAAGATAGAAGAATGAGTGGGGAAGAAGCATCCCGCAGACAGTGCAGGAGAAAAATAGAGTAAGGGAGCCCAGATAGTAATATTAGATTGTCTCTGTCCCCCTTTCCCATCAAAAGAGAACGAGTTCAGGCCTTGGCTTTCACTTATTCTGTCAGGTACATATTATAGCCAAGGCAGCATTTTTTAAATTAAGAAAATATACGAGACAGAAAGTTTTTTTTTTAAAGAAAATGAAATAGATCTCAGAGGTAACACATATGATAGGTCAAGAATCAAAATAATTTTCAATAAGCAAAATAAATACCCTCAAAAACAAGGGAAGATGTTAGAAATATGAAACAGAAAAAATAATAATAATGGGGAGAGGGCCAAGATGGTGGGCTGGGTATAAGTGGGGCTAGCCTCCTACCAGGACCACATTAAAATTATAACCAAATTGCCTACATCCATGCTACCCTGAACAAGCCTGATCCTGTCTGATCTCGGAAGCTAAGCAGGGTCGGGCCTGGTTAGTACTTGGATGGGAGACTATCTAGGAAGACCAAGTGCTGTAGGAGTAAAAAATAAAAAAATAAGGGATCGTAAGCTGACAAGGTCCTTGCAACCTATGAGGTCAACCAAGGGTTGCCTCGCCTAAAAAAATATAAAATAAAAATAAAATAATAAATTAAAATTATAACCAAATTATTAAAAAATCAACACAGAGAAACACCTGAAGTCTAACTGATCATAACACATGCATCTGAGGATATAAAGAAAAAGCTTCATCGAGATTAGTAGGAGGGGAGGAGACACAAAGCAAGCTAGTCCTACACCCATGTGTCAGTTGAGCACCGGGAGGGAGAATGTGGCTGCAGAGTTCTCCCTGAAGGGAAAGGGGTCCTAGCCCCACACAGCAGCTCCCTAGCCCAGAGTTCCAGTCTCAGGAGAGGAGTTCCCACAAAATCAGACTATAACAACCAATGGAGATTCTGGCCATCTGGGTGAGACAGAAGAACCTGAAAACCCATACATCCCCCTAAAGGGCCTGTGCACAGACTTACTCGCTCACCAGTGGAAGGTCGGCAGCTTGAGAGATGCAAGAGACATGCAGGAAAAGACTGAGCTGTGTGGCGCCACAGTGAATACTGGAGAGACAGCTACCATTATTCCTTCATCAGGCCCCTCTCTGGGGCAGCCTGCAGATGGGCGCCATCTTGCCTGTGTTGAACTCTCTTCTCACACGGCCAATTCTAAAGGTGTATTGGCCCAGTGAGATTAGTCCACCCCACCCCATGTCTCACCTACAACCCACAAATTGCTCAAGGTAGCCCATTGCCCAGCAGCTGCCCCAGCTCTGCATCTTACTGGGACTGCATATTCGTCATAGGCAATGGCCTTCATCTCATGTGGCCTGCACATTTTGAGAGAGACATTTGGTGGTGGGCCACTGGTGCCAGCATGAGCTGCAGTATATCTTGGGCAAATCACAGGGGTCTATGGGCCTGATGCAGACAACAGCTGGCTTTACTGTGATCTGTGATTTTTGTGGGAGCCCAAGTTCTCAGCACTGGCAGCAAATCTGCCGCTGTATTGGCCTGACAATAACTGCTTGTTCAACCCCGTGTCTCCCTGAGACTGAGCCCCACCTAACCCGAAAATTACCCAAGGCAAGCTCATTCCCAGGCAGTCAGCCCCACTCTGTGCTTTCCCTAGGCCAAGAATTCGACAGCAAACGATAGCACTCAGCTTGTGCGGCTCACACATGGCCCGTGCATCCAGAAGAAATTTCCTACGGCTAACCACAAACCCTGACCTGAGCAACGGTATTTATTGAACAGATCTTAGATGTTTAAGGGTCCTAGGTGGGCAGCAACTGGCTTTGTTATGAGGCTTACAGGAAGCCACAGAATCAGTACTAGCACAAAAACTGACACTGCATTAACAGGGGGAAATCTGCTCACTAACCTCAGTGATTCCCTGGGTCCTCAAATTACCCAGCTCGCATACCACCCAGAGACTCCTCCAGCTGGCAGGCAACCTCAGCCTTGAGGTACACTGGTCCTTTTGCTAAACTGCACCAGGCTCTGTACCGGGGGCAACTGAACCTTGGCTTGCAATGTTATCTTTCCCATTTGCTTCCAGATCCAGCATAAGCAGCAACCATCAGGGATCACTTTGTAGCTCTTACCAGGTAGTTCTGGGCAATCAAAGTCAGTGGCTTAATGTGGCCTACAGGCAAGCCCCTACCAAAAAGCCACAGAACCAACACACCAGAAGGCTAACATCAGACCACAATAGAGCAACATCTGACTAGTCACGTAAGTGGCACACCCAAAGAACAGTCTCAACAGGTACATGAGACTATTGGAGCAAATTCCACTTCATGGGGTCAGCCCCACACAGCAGCTAACACCCTATGGGCATGGTCAATCCCCACAGTCAGTCAGCCTGAGAGACAATACCATTTGCTGATGTGTTAACAGAAATTAAGGCTTAGCTACAACAGAAGAATACACACAACCACACAAGGAACATGCCCAGAGGCCCCAGCGCTGGTGATTAGGGAGACTGTACCACTGAGCTACACAGGACACTTACTACAAAAGGCCACCTGACCAAGGCTGGGTGACCTAATAAATCTTTCTAATACATAGGAACAAACACAGAGAGGCAATTAAAATAGGAAAACAAAGAAATATGCAGCAAATGAAACAATAGAAGAAAACTACAGAAAAAAAAATTAAACAAAATGGAGTCAAGCAACATACGAAAGACAGAGTTCAAACACAAATTATAAAAATGCTCAATGAATTTAGAGGGAGAATAGATGATTCGAATGAGGACTTCAACAGAGAAATAGTAAGCATTAAAAAAATACCATAGAAACCATGAAAAAGAACCAATATGAAATGAAGGATCCAGTAACTGCAATGAAAGATACACTAAAAGGAATGAACAGTAGATTAGATGAAACACAAGATCAAATTAACACTTTGGAGGATAAGGTAGCAGTAAACATCCAATCAGAACAGAAAAAAAAAAAATATTTAGGAAAGTTTAAGAGACCTCTGGAACAACATCGAGCATCCCAACATCTGCATCATAGGGGTACCAGAAGAAGAAGAGAGAGGTCAAGGGATTGAGAACCTGTTTGAAGAAATAATGTCAGAAAAATTCCTTAACCTGGCAGAGGAAATAGACATACAAGTCTAGGAAGTGCAAAGAGTCCCAAACAATAGGAACCCAAATAGACTCACACCAAGACACATCGTGATTAAAATGACAAAGGTTAAGACAAAGAGAAACTCTTAAAAGCAGCAAGAGGAAGGCAGCTAGCTACTTACAAGGGTATTCTCATAAGAATGTCAGCTGATTTTTCAACAGAAACTTACAGGCCAGAAAAGACTAGCAAGAAATACTCAAAGTGATGAGAAACAAGAATCTACAACCACGAATAATCTACCCAACAAGGCTTTCAATTAAAAAGGAATGTAAGATAAAGAGCTTTCCAGAAGGAAAAAAAAAAATTAGGAATTCATCAAGCCAATTTTACAAAAAAAAAAAAAAAAATGTTAAAGAGACTTCTGTAAAATAAAGAGGATAAAAGAAACCTATAAATATGAATAATAAAATGGCAATAACTATATACTTATCAATAATCACTTTAAATATAAATCGATTAAAAGCTTCAATTAAAAGACATAGAGTAGCTGAATGCATAAGAAAACAAGACCTGTGTATATGCTGTCTACAAGAGACATACTTAGGATCAAATGAAACACACAAACTGGAAGTAAAGGGATGGAAAAAGATATTTATGCAAATGGAAATAAAAACAAAGGTTGAAGTAGCAACATTTATATCAGACAAAATAGACTTTAAAACAAAGGCCATAACAAGAGACAAAGAAGGGCATTACATCATGATAAAAGAATTAATACAACAAGAGGACATAAACCTAGTAAACGTGTGTACACCCAACACTGGAGCACCTACATACATAAAGCAATCATTGAAAGACATAAAAAGAGAGATCAACAATAATACACTCATACTAGGAGACTTTAACACCCCACTGACACCAATGGACAGATCTTCAGACAGAAAATCAACAAGGAAACAGAAGCCTGAAATGTCACGCTAGACCAGATGGATTTAATTGACAGTTTCAGAGCATTTTATTGCAAAGCAGCAGAATATAGATTCTTCTCACATGCATATGGAACATTTTCTAGGATAGACCACATGTTAGGCCACAAAAGAAGTCTCAATAAATAAAAAGACTGAAATCATATCAAGCGTCTACTCCAACCACAATGGTATGAAACTAGAAATCAATTATAAGAAAAACACATGGAGACTAAATGACATGCTACTAAAAAATGAGTGGGTTAACAATGAGATCAATGAAAAAAAATCAAAAGATATCAAGAGACAAATTAAAATGATAACACAACAACTCAAAATCTGTAAGAAACAGCAAAAGCAGTCCTAAGAGAGAAATTAATAGCAATACAGGCCTATATCAACAAACAAGAAAAATGTCAAACAATCTAACCTTACACTTAAAAGAATTAGAAAAAGAACAGTAAACGAAACCCAAAGTGAGTAGAAGGAAGGAAATAATAAAAATTAGAGCAGAAATAAATGAAATAGCATCTAGAAAAACAATACAAAATATCAATGAAACCAAGAGCTGTTTCCTTGAAAGGATAAACAAAATTGATAAACCTTTAACCAGACTCATCAAGAAAAAAAGAAAGAGGATTCAAATAAATAAAATCAGACATGAAAGAAGAGAAGTAACTATGGACTCCACAGAAATAAAAAGAATTATAACAAAATACTATTAGCAATTATATGCCAACAAATTAGACAATCTGGAAGAAATGGATACATTCCTAGAAACATACAATCTCCCAAGACTGTGTCAAGAAGAAACAGAAAATCTGAACTGACCAAAAACCATCAATGACATCAAATCAATAATTAAAAATCTTTCAAAAAACCAAAGCCCTGGACTGGGAGACCTCATAGGTGAATTTTACCAAACATTCAAAGAAGAATTAACACCTATGCTCAAACTATTCCAAAAGATTCAAGAGGATGAAAGTCTTCCAATTTCATTTTATGAGGACGTCATTACTGTGATTCCAAAGCCAGCAGACAATTAAATAAAAAAGAAAGAAAGAAAGAAAGAAAGAAAGAAAGAAAGAAAGAAAGAAAGAAAGAAAGAAAGAAAGAAAGAAAGAAAGAAAGAAAAAGAAGGAAAGAAGGAAGGAAGGAAGGAAGAAAAGGAGGAAGGAAAGAAGGAAGGAAGGAAGGAAAGGAGGAAGGAAGAAAAGGAGGAAGGAAAGAAGGAAAGAAAGAATCAAAGAAACAGAGAAACAAAGAAAGAAACAAAGAAGCTACAAGCCCATATCCTTGATGAACACTGATGCAAAAATCCTCAACAAAATATCAGCAAACCAAATTCAGCAATACATTAAAAATATATACACTATGATTAAGTTGGATTTATTCCTGGAATTCAAGTTGGTTTAATATCTACAAATCAATTAATGTGATACACTACATTAAAAATTGAAAGATAAAAACCCACATGATCATGTCAAAAAAGCATCAAAAGTATTCAACACAATCCAGCATCCATTTTTTATAAAAACTATCAGCAAGTGAGAATAGAGGGAACATACCTCAAATTAATAAAGGCCAAATATAACAAACCTACAGCTAACATCTTATTCAAAGGTTAAAAGTGTTTTTCTTAAGATCAAAAATAAGACAAGGATGCCTACCACTTCTACTCAACATAGTATCAGAAGTCCTAGCTACAGCAATCAGACAAGAGAGAGAAATAAAAAGCATCAAAATTGAAAAGAAGAAGTAAAAGTGTCATTATTTGCAGATGACAAGAGAGAACCCTAAAGACTCCAACAAAATAACTGTCAGACATGATAAACAAATTCAATAAAGTAGCAGGATACAAAATTAATATTCAGAAGTTGGTTGCATTTTCACACACCAATGATGAACTATCTGAAAGAGAAATTGAGAAAACATCCCACTTACAATTGCATCAAAAACAATAAAATACCTAGAAATCAAATTAGGCAAGGAGGTAAAAAATATGTTCTTGGAAAATTATAAGTCATTGAAAAAAGAAATTGAAGAAGATACAAATAAATTGATGTATATAACATGCTCATGAGTAGGAAGAATCAACCTTGTTAAAATGGCCATATGATGCAAAATGATCTATAAATTCAATGCAATTTCTATCAAAATATTAATGACAGTTTTTAGAGCACTAAAACAACCCAAAAATGTATATGAAACCATAAAAGATCCCAAACAGCCCGGCGAACTCAAGAAAGAAGAACAAAGTAGGTGGTATCACACTACCCAATATCAAACTATACTATAAGTCTATAGTAATCAAAACAGCATGGAACCAGACACATAGATCGATGGAACAAAATAGGGAGCCCAGAAAAAAATCCACGCCTATATGGTTGTTTACTCTAAGACAAAGGAAGCAAGAACATATAGTGGGGTAAAGATAATCTCTTCAACAAATAGTGTTGGGAAAACTGGATAAATGCAATAAAAATGAAACTGGACCACTTTCTTCCACCACATACAAGAATAAACTCAAAATGGATTAAGTATTAAATGTAAGACCCAATACCATATAATTTCTAGAAGAAAACATAGGCAGTAAACTTTCTCAATAAAAATACCAATAGCAATTGGTATTTTTTTCTGCTATTGGTATTTTTTTTTCTGCTATATCTCCTCAGAAAGGGGAAACAAAAGAAAAATAAATAAATAAAAATATATTAAACTTAAAAATTATTGCACTGCAAAGGAAATCATCAACAAAACAAAAAGACAACTTAACAAATGGGAGAAGATATTTGCCTATAATACATTTGACCAAGAGTTAATACCCAAAATTTATAAAGAACTCAGACAACCAAAAAAAAAAAAGAAAAAAACTCCCAAACAACCAAAAAGAAAAGAAAAAAACTCCCAAACAATCCAATTTAAAAATGGGCAGAAGTCCTGAATAGGTATTTCTTCAAAGAGGAAACACAAATGGCCAATAGACATATGAAAAGATATTCAAGGTCATTAATCATCAGAGAAATGCAAATTAAAATCACAATGAGATACCACCTCATACTTGTCAAAAGGGCTATCATCAATAAATCCCAAAACGATAAATGTTGGTGAGGATATGGAGAAAAGGGAACCCTCATACACTATTGGTGGGATTGCAAAATTGCACATCTACTATGGAAAACAGCTTGGAGAGTCCTCAAAAAATTAAAAATAGGATGACTTTTTAACCCAGCAATACCCCTTCTGGGTATTTACCCAAAGAAAACCAAAACACTAGTTCTTAAAGATATATTCACCCCTATGTTTCTCAGCAGTGCTAGTCACAAAGGAAGATATGGAAGCAACCTATCGGCCCTTCAATAGATTGGATAAAGAAGTTATGGTTCATATGTACAATGGAATATTAGTCATAAAAGAATACAATCCTACCATTTGATGTGGAGGAACCTAGAGTGTATTGCACTGAGTGAATAATTTAGACAGAGAAAGATAAATTCCATATGATTTCACATATATGAGGAACAATACACAACAAACTAAACACAAACAGACTCGCAGATAGAGAGAACAATTCTGGTGATTGCTACACAGTGAGAAAAGTGAAGAAATGAAGAAGTACAAATCAGTAATTACGAAATAGTTATGGAGATATAGAGTACAGCATAGGGATATATAGTCAATAGTATTGTGATGGCTATGTGTAGAACCAAATGGCTAATCAGAAGGATCATTTCATAAACTATATAAATGTCTAAGCAATGTACTGTATACCTTAAGCTAATACAAAATAAAATTTTTTTAAAAGGACAAATTAGAAATATTGGATTTTCAACAAATAATACTTTCAATGAAAAACTCACTAGAAGATTAAAAAGCAGGATGAATATCATCAGAAAATGAATATGTGGGCTCTTAAGTCAGATTATGATTTAAGAGTCATGTTCTGAGACATTACGGGATTATACAGAGGTGGGAAGAATGAGAAAGAGTTAAGATAAATAAATGATAAAATTAAAAAGTTTAATGGCTTTTCAAAGGAGTAAAAGAGTGGTGGTTAAAATGTTTTGAAAAATAATACAAGAATTATAAAATATAGGAAAATACATAGGCCCAAGATTGATTATCAATAAGGTCAGGTCATATTTTATTGTAAAATTTAGAACTATTGAGGAAAATAAATTAGAAATACAGGCAGTCTCTCATATAAGTATTCTTCTCTCCTGACCCACTTTAAAGGTTATTTTTAGAAGAAATACCCCAGGAAGAAGATAAATAAATCCAGGAAAATTAATAAAATATGAAAAGTAAGAGATAACTTAATAAAGCTTATTATTGGATAAATAAGGAATCATGGAAAAAACAAAGAAGAAGAGAAATATCTAAGTCACAAAAAATTTTGATGATGCCCATGTGGTATCAAATGGAGGAGAGATGGAAAAAAAAGATATGGATAAAAACATGCTATGATAGTTGTCTTGTTCGGGAAAAATACACAGATATCAATAAACTCAAGAAATTGGGAAAAAAAATAACCTAAGGCTGGACTTCAATGAACATATATGAGAGAGAAAAAAATTACGAGTAGGATATATACTTTTCAAAAAAATGGAATAAAAAACTATATTTAAAAATACAGAAAATAGAAAATATGAAATAAGATGATAAAATAAATATTATCATAGCATAATTTCCCTTGGTAAAAATGTAAACCTAATTATATAGTTCTTAAAACAGATCCAGAAATGTTATATTTTTAAAAATTAAAATAAGTCTACGGCCAGGCCACCCTGAACAAGCCTGATTCCGTCTGATCTTGGAAGTTAAGCAGGGTCTGGTTAGTACTGGGATGGGAGACCACCTAGGAAGACCAGGTGCTGTAAGCTTAAAAAAATAAAAAATAAAGGATTGTAAGCTGACAAGGTCCTTGCAATCTGTGAGGTCAACCAAAGGTGGCCTCACCTAAAAAAAAAAAAATAGAAAAAAAAAGTTAAAATTAAAGGATACTGGTAATTTGAAAATAAAGGCTTGGAAAATACATACTTACTACCAAATTAATACCCCAAATAAAACCAGGGTAGCAAAGTAGCACTTTTTGAATCAGGAAAAATAGACTTTACAGGGGAAAATATTACATAGTACAAAAAAGTTACACTTTTTTAAAAGGTACAATACAATATGGTGATATATCACAGTTGAAACAGGCAAAATTCTATGGTGATTCCCCCTCCCTTATGTAATCCCCTCCTGAGTGTGGTCAGGACCTGTATTTTGCTTCTAATTAATAAGAGTATAGTCCATATGAAGAAATTAAGGCCTATAATCAGTGGAATTTAGGTTAATCAAAAAGATCATTCTAGGTGGATCTGACCTAATTAGGTGACCTCATTAAAAGAGAAGTCATGCTTTACATGAATTCAGAGGCTTGAAAAAGCAACCTCCCTCTTTCTTTTTCAGTTTCTCTCTCTTTTTCTCCTTTGCTAGCTTTGAAGAAACAAGTTGTCATGAATTCTACAGCTACAAGAAAATGAATTCTGCCAACAACCTGAGAGATCTTGGAAGCACATTATACTCTGCTTGAACTTCCAGATGAGAATACAACCTGGCTGACACCTTGGTTTCAGTCTTATGAAATCCTGAACACAAAGTCCAGTTAAGTTATAATTTGATTACTGACCCACATAATAAATATGTGTTGTTGTAAGTCAATAATTATGTGATAATTTGTGATACAGCAATAGATAACTAATACAAATTTGAGCATATGCAGCAAACTATTATAGCCCCTAAATATATAATGTAATAGCTGAAAGAAGTATAGGAAGAATAGATGAATCAAAAATTGATCTGAAGAGTTTTGACGTTTTTTTTCAAAAAATGCACAGAAATTTCTTTAAAAAATAAACAAAATTATAGATGGTTTAAATATGATCAATAAACTAATACAGTTGACCCTTGAACGACATGGAGGTTAGGGGCCCTGACCACAGTCAAAAATCTCTGTACAGCTACAGTTGATCCTCTTCATACTTGGATTCCTAACCACAGAACTGACTCTTGAACAACATGGGTTTGAACTGTATGGGTCAATTGAACTGTGGTCAATTGAAAAAACTCTATGTAAGTGGATCCATGCAGTTTGAACCCATGTTGTTCAATGGTGAATTGCATATATGTATTTAGATCACAGTCTTTTAACTGAAACCCACAAGACCAGAAGAATCTCAGAATTTAGATATTTATAGTAACATAGTAAAATTATATAATACATATGCTATATATTATGTAACATCCCTGTTGAGATCTAGCATAAGAATCCATAATCAAGTAGTATGTCTCTGCAGCTAAAGAAATAAGTAATAAATAAAGATGCTAAGTAGCTGTAGTAGTTCAGAATAGGTTTTTGTCACTGAATCCATGCATGTCAGCTCAGATTTTCCCATAAAATGAGTTAAAAATAATCTTAACTTTGGAGACTTTCATATTTTAGAATTGCAAATAAAAGATTACAGATTTGTATTTATATGTAACTTTACATCCAAAAATACAATAATCCATATTCTTTTTCAGCACATATAGAATATTTATAAAAATTGCAATTTTTGTGTATTAGGCTTTTAAAAATTCTCACTACATTCTAAGTCATCAGCACCACATAGATCATATTTTCTGACTACAGTAAAATTAAAGTTGAAGTCAGCAACAGAAAGATACCTTTAAAAAATCTTTGGAAATAAAATAAACTATTAAATAAGCTATCTGTAGAATAAAAACTTATAAGATATTTATGGAATTCAGCATGGCAATACTTAGAAGATTATTACCTCAAATGTATTTATAAGAATATAAATATATTGAAAAATAAGCTATAAATTACACTAAGAAATAACAGATGAAAGGAAAACCAAGAAAAAAAGGAGAGAATAATACAATTGATGGCTGAGCAATCAGAGTATTGCCTGCTTTTGCTGAGTAGTGGATGGAAAACTGACTTCCCACTTAATCCCTCTGAGACTACCTCGGCAGGGAAATGTGAGCACCATCTGCTTCTGCCAGAGAGGAGACAGAAGTTATCCTCCCTGTTTGGGCAGGGGGATGGGCCTGCTTTTATGAATTTGGGGTATAGAGTGGAAGAGAAATTCCCCACGTGGCGCACTGAACCCACAAGGGGTAAGGGGGAGGAAGAGGTTTTGTTGGTGTTTGGCTGGAATAAAGCAGATAGTGCCAAAATTGTTAGGCTATTCTTTTCTCAGTCCCTTGACTAGGGGAAATAGGCTTTTCTTGAAGCTTATTTTGTCTATGCGATACTGTTTTGGGTTGGAGGATTTTTTAGTTCCTCTTTCAGGAGGCAGCAAGAAAATCCAGAGGCTCTCTGCTAGTTGTGCATGCCTTTTTTTTTAAATTAAATATTTGTAAATATTTGTAAAGCTTTTAATAGAATTTTATTGTATCTTCTAAAAATTTCTATACATATATACAGGCATTCTAAAATCTATCATTCTAAATCAATGCCCTTATATTAAATAAAATATAGAATGCCTAAATTAAATATAAAACAACAAACACAATTCATTCTTTAAATATATACCTAAACTAATTTTAAAGTAAAACAAAACATATTAAAGCACAATTTGCACACTCTAGCCTAGGTCAAAGCATAGATATGACCTGAGCCTATGTCTCTGTAGAATATGACCTTGAGTTGTAACCTGAGATGTGCTTTGGGATAAGCTTGACCAGCAGACAGCACACCCTGGAAATCTAGGACCACTCATAAAGTGCCACAGGGACTTAGGTACCTAACAAGATCTAAGTGATGAGCAATAGTGTAGTTTGGCAGGACAAATAACAACTCCAGAGCATATAATACAGGTAGCAGGCTGTCTGCTATTTCTAAGTAAGCAGGCAACAGGAATTGGTGTTAAACGTTAAAGTAAAGTTCTCTGTGGGGCCCAAGTTCCTGGTGAAATTAGAAAATAGGAATGGCAAGATCTTGGAGGAAATGGTGATGAAAAGGTTGTAAGGCAAGAGATTTTACTTAGCAAGGTCAAGCGATATAGCCTATAAATAGAAACAAAATAGGGTATTATTTCAGAAGCAAGACAGAAAAGGCACATTAAAAATTGTGAGGTCAGTATTTCCGGTCAAGATGGCAAAGTAAGTAAATGCTGTGTTCACCTCTTCCCATTATCACATTAAAATTACAACCAAAGTATAGAACAATCAACCTGGAAAACAATCTGAAGAATAGCGGAACAGAACTCCTATAACTAGGCATATAAAGAAAAGACCACATCCAGACTGATAGGAGGAGCAGAGATGTGAAACAGGCTGTTCCCACACCCACATGTTGTGGTTGAACATCTGAAAGGATATCTCAGCTGTGGAGATACCTCCAGAGGACCAAGGGACCCCAGCCACACACCGGGGCTCCCTAGCCCAGGTTTCCAGTGCCAAGAAGAGGGATCTCCACAAAATCTGACTGTAAAAATTAGCAGGGATTCCCACTATCCAAGTGAGACAGAAGGCTGCTGGAAACGCAGGCATCCTCTTAAAGAACCCCCACACAGACTCACTCACAAGTACTCATCTTGAGATCCAGTGAAGGAACAGCAACTGAGGAGGCACCACGAAAGACTAAGTTGTGTGGCTTCAGGACAGGGGCTGGAGGGACAGCCACCATTATTCCTGTTGAGCCCTCCTCCTATGCATCTTATAGGCAGGCACTACCGTGCCTGTGTTGTCCTGTCCTCACATGACCAAATCTAAATCTTCATTGGCCTGTGAACCCTGTTTGATTCACCTTGGTGACTCCTAGGGATCCCGACCTACCCAACTCTCACATTGCTAGAGGCAATTTTGTGGCTGGGCAACCAGCCACCCACCTGTGTATGGCAGGGGGCTCTATCAATAGCGATCAACAGGCCTCAAATCCTGCACCTCTAGAGACACTTTCCATGGTCACAACCAGCCCCAGCCCGAGCTGCAATATTTCTCAAACAAATCTTGGGGGTCTGTGGGCCCAAGACAGGTGGCAGCAGTCTTCTGTGTGATTGAGACTTTGGCATATGGCTACAGGCTCAGCACTGGCACCCAGTTTGAATCTGCATTAACCTGGTTAATAGCACTCACTCTACCCTGGTGGCCCCCTGGGTCCCCTCTCACCCAACTCACAAACCAGCTAGCAGCCTCAGGCCTTGGGCTGCCTTAAACCTTTTGCTGAGCTGCCCCAGGCCCAATACTTGTGGGAGCTGGCTTCAGCTCACAGTGTGCTCTCTCTCATGTGCCTCCAGGTCCAGTATAGGGAGAGGTCATTTCTGCTATCTTGTCTTCCAAATCGCTAATTCAGTTGTCTGCTTCATCTAATCTATGGTTGATTTCTTCTAGTGTATTCTTCATTTCAATTATTGTATTCTTAATTTCTGCTTGATTCTTTTTTACGGTTTCTATGTCCTTTTTAATATGTACTATCTCTTCGTTGAAGTTCTTACTGAGATCACTATCCTTCCCCTAAGTTCACTGAGCATCCTTATAACCAATGTTCTGGACTCTCTATCTGATAGGTTGCTTGCCTCTATTTTGTTTAGTTTTTTTTTTCTGTTTTCTCTTTTTTCATATGGGCAGTAAATTTTCTACCATCACACTTGGTAACATTTTTTTTTTCCATTTCCTCAGGAAAGAGAAACAAAAGAAAAATAAACAAAGGAGACTACATCAACCTAAAAAGTTTTTTCATAGCAAAGGAAACCATCAACAAAATGAAAAGACAACCTACTGAATGGAAGAAGATATTTGCCAATAATCTGACAAGGAGTTAATATCCAAAATTTATGAAGTGCTCATACAACTTAATACCAAAAAACAAATAGTTCGATTTAAAAATGGGCAGAGGGACCTCTATGAATAGGCATTCCTCCAAAGAGGACATACTGATGGCCAATAGACATATGGAAAGATGCTCCACATCACTAATCATCAGAGAAATGCAAATTAAAACCGCAATAAGATATTACCTCACACCTGTCAGAATGACTGTCATTAATAAATCAACAAATAACAAATATTGGCAAGGATGTGAGGAAAAGTGAACCTTCATGCATTGTTTGCAGTATTTCAAATTGGTACGGTCACAGTGGAAAATAGTATTGAGCTTCCTCGAAATATTAAAAAAATAGTACTACTTTATGACCCAGCAATTCCACTTCTGGTATTTATCTAAAGAAATCCAAACCACTAATTCCAAAAGATATATACAACCTTATGTTCATTTCAGTGTTATTTACTTTGCCAAGATATGGAAGCAACTTAAGTGTCCATGAATAGATGATTAGATAAAGAAGAAGTAGTACATATATACAGTGGAATATTACTTCACCATAAAAAAAATGAAATCTGATCATTTGCAATAACATGAATGGACCCGTAGGGTATAATGCTAAGTGAAACAAGTCAGACAGAGAGATAAATGCCATCTGATCTTACTTATATGTGGAATCTAAAGAACAAAACAAACAAACAAAACAGAAACACACCCGTAGATACAGATTACAAATTGATGATCACCAGATGGGAGGGTGATTGGGGGGAATGGGTGAAAAAGGGGAAGGGATTTAGAAGTACAAATTTGCAGTTACAAAATAGCCATGGGAATGTAAATTAAAGCATAAGAAATATAGTAAAACATATTGTAATAACTATGCATGGTGCCAGATGGGTAATAAACTTATCAGGGGATCACTTCATAAATTATATAAATGTCTAACCACTATGCTGTACACCTGTAACTAATATAAAATAATATTGAATATCAAAAAATATGTCTCCAAACAAAGAAAAGCCCAATTACAGATGGCTTCACTGGAAAATTCTTCCAAATATTTAAAGAAGAATAAAGATCATCCTTCTCAAGTCTTTCTAAAATATTGCAGAGGAAGAAACACTCTTAAACTTTTTATACGAGGCCAGCATTACCCTGATATCAAAACCATACAAATACACTACAAGAAAAGAAAACTATGGACCAATATTTCTAATAAATACTGATGCAGAAATGAACAACAATATACTAGCAAAGTGAATTCAATAGCACATTAAAGGAATCATACGAATGAGATTTATTCCTGGAATACAAAGGTATTTCAACCTCTGCAAATCAGTGTAATAAACCACATTAACAAAATAAAGGACAAAGATCACATGATCATCTCAATCGATGCAGAAAAAGCATTTCACAAAATTCAACATCCTTTCATGATAAAAACACTGAACAAATTATGAATAGGAGCAAATTACTTGAACATAATAATGGCCATATATGAGAAGGCCGCAACTGACATCACACTTATTGATTAAAAAAACGAAAACTTTTCCTCTGACAACAGGAACAAAGCAAGGGTGCCCATTCTTACCACTTCTATTCAGCATAGTACTGGGTGTTCTAGCCAGAGCAATTAGGCAAGAAAAATAAATAAAAGGCATTCATTTGGAAAGGAAGAAGATAAATTATCTCTATTGACAGATGATATGATCTTTTATGTAAAGAACCCTAAGATTTCACACACACACATGCACACACATGTGCACACACACACACAAACCTTTTAAAACTCATAAGTGACTTCATCAAAGTTGCAGGATATGATATCAACATATGAGAATCCATGGCATTTATATACACCAATAATGAACAATCTAAAAAAGAAATTAAGAATATAATCCCATTTACAATAGCAAGAAAGAGAATACATCCTTAGAAATAAGCTTAACCAAGGAGACAAAAGACTTGTACATTGCAAACTAAAAAATGCAGATGAAAAAAGAAAAATAAATAAAAGAAGATACAAATAGATAGAAAGAAATCTATGTTCATGACTTAATATGTCAAGACAATATACAGATTAAATGTAATTTCTACTCAGTGGCATTTTCTGAAGAAATAGAAAAAAATTCCATCCTACAATTTATAAAAACTTTCAAAGAATCCCAAACAGCTAAAACAATCTTGAGGGGAAAAATGTTAGAAGTCTCACACTTTCAAATTTGAAAACATATTACAAAGCTACAGAAATTAAAACAATATGATACTTGCATAAGAACAAACATAAAAATCAATGGAATTGTATAAAGAGCCCAAATATAAACTGTTGTCGTATATGGACAAATAATCTTTAACAAGAATGTCAAGACTATACAATATGAAAGGAGAGTGTCTTCAACAAATGATGTTAAGAAAATTGGATATTCACATGTAAAGGAATAAAGTTAGATGCTTACTTTACATGAGATAATTCAAAAATTAACTCAAAATGGATAGGAAACTTAGGGGAAAAGGTTCATGACATTGGTTTTGGTGATGATTTCTTGTATATGACACCATAACCACAGGCAACAAGTGAAAAAAATAGATAAATTGGCCTATATCAATTCTCTACAGCAAAGGAAACACTCAGTAGAGTGAAACAGCAACTTGTGAAATGAGATAAGTATTTGTAAACTATATATCTTATAAGGGGTTAATATCTAGAATATAAAAAGAACACCTAGAACTCAACAATAACAACAAAAAAAGCCCAATTAAAAGCGTGTGTAGGATTTGAACAGAATTTATCCAAAGAGATATACAAATGGTCAACAAGCATATGAAAAAATGCTCAACATCACCAATCATCATAAAAATGCAAATCAAAACAATAATGAGATATCACCTCATACCCACTACGAAGGCTATAATCAAAAACAGAAAATAGTGTTGGCAAGGATGAGAAGAAATTGGAGCTCTTATGCACTGTTAGTGGGAATGTAAAATGGTGCAGCCACTATGGAAAAGAGTATGATGATTCCTCAAAACAATTAAAAACAGAATTACCATATGACCTAGCAATCCCACTTCTTGGTATGTATCCAAAAGAATTGAAAATAAAATCTCGAAGAGGTATTTGTACACCCATTGCACCATTATTCATAATAGTCAAGAGATGAAAGTAACCTAGGTATTCACTGAAAGATAAACGGATAAGGGAAACGTGGTACACACATACCATGGACTATTTCTCAGCCTCGAAAAGAAGTAAATGTTGTCATATGCTACAACATAAGTGAACCTTGAAAACATTATGCTAAGTGAAATAAGCCAGCCACAAAAAGACAAATACTGCATTATTCCATTCATATTAAGTATCTAAGCAGACAAACACTTAAAACAGAAAGTATAATCATGGTTGCTAGGAGCTGGGAATAGGGGGACAGACAGAGTTTTCGTTCAACGGATGTAGTTTCAGTTTTGACCGATGAAAATGTTCTAGCAATCAGTTTCACAACCATGTGGAGATAGTTAACACTACTATATTGTACACTTAAAAAGGTAAAAAGAGCAAATTTTGTTATGTGTTTTTTAACCCAACCAAAAAAAAGTGTTAATGAAAGTTCGTTGAAGACAGAATTTTTACATGGATTCAAGGTACTAACTCATAAATTATTTATAATTAGAAAGGGGAGAATATAATTTTACCATGGAGACATCTGGCATTGAACAACTTAACCAAGTGACAGTTGGATATCTGACCATTATGTAAGAAAACAAAAATTACATATTATCATTTAGAATTTTTTTCAAAAATGTTTGATCTTCATCTAATCATGAAATCATCAGACAAATTTGGAAAGTTAATGTCAGAGAAGAATTTGAGGAGATAAGAAGGTGGAAAAATGATATAGAGATATGACAATTTAAATGCAAGATATGAATTTTTATTGGATCTTGGATTTTAAAAACAACTGGCTATAAAAGAAATTTTGGGGACCATTGGAGAAATTTGAATATGAGATGTATATTATTTAATATTATTGAATTATTACTAATCTTCTTATGTGTAATAATGGTTAAATAGGAAAATCTTTATGTTTAGAAGTTCAAGCCAAAGTATTTAGAGTTAAGGTATCATTATTTCTGCGATTCACTTTTAAATGATTCACCAAATAATATGTGTATGTGGAGGGAGAGGAGCAAACATGGAAAACTCATAGAAAAACACACACGCGCACCCAAACATATATATATAAATACACTCCCATGTAAAATTCATTCAGATTGCCCACTGTCCTCTACCAACAAAAGTTTGGTGATCTGCCCAGCATTATAATACGCCTAGCATTCTAACATGGTACTGCATATTTCTTTGAAAGGAGCCAGATTGGGAAGGCGAAGAAAATGCTAAATTCATTCCTATCACCAAAAACTGTGACATGAATCCACAGGCAAGACGAAGCTCCTGCTTTCTCAATCCATCACTAGAAGCCCCAAAACCTTTGGCCCTCTATGGAAGAATCTGGAAAATCAATTTGAGGGTCAGTTGGAGTTTGAGAAGGCTGATGTTAAAATGCTGCCAAGCCCCTAACCAACTGGGGCTGTTTAAAAGTTGCAGTTTAAAAGTTTGCCACAGTAGCAAAGCGGACAAACAACTGATTAAAGAAAGTAATGGACTGGAGAGAACTCCAAACACACAAAATTAACCCCCGAAGTAGACCAGACATTGCTTAAGTCACCTCTGTGCTAAAAAGAGTAAAGTGATAAATGCTCAGACACAGCTCTTACACCCTGTAGCCTTGAATGATTGGGAAGGGGAAGAGCAACTTAATGGGCATAACACAATGATTGGAAAGGACTATGCAGTCTAAAGATGTTTGGTTAAGAAAATATTAGACCTTGCAGTCAGAGCTTTTAGTGATAAAGTGCACTGAGTTTATCACAAATTTAGCTTACTATGCCCTTTCTTCCCAAATGATAGTCAATAGTGTCTGTATGTGTGTGTTACGTGACATCGAGTCAGCTCTGACTCCCGGCAACCCTACGAATGAGTGATGCCCACAATATGCTGTCCTCAACAGCTCCTGTTGATTTCATGGCTGTGGCTTCAGAAGTCAATCCACCTCATATTTGGCCTTCCTCTTTTTCTGCTCCCTTCTATTTTCTCCAGCATTATTTATCTTTTCCAAGGAATCCTGCCTTCTGTTGATACGCCTAAAGTCAGGAAGCTTCATTTTGTCATTTTTGCCTCTAGCGAAGTTTCAGGCTTAATTTGCTCTAGGACTCACTTGTTAATCTTTCTGGTGATCCAGGGTATCTGTAGAGCTCTCCTCCAACACCATATTTCAAATCAATCATTTTTTTTTTCCTTTCAGCACTTTAAACTGTCCAACTTTCACATCTGTACATTGTGATTGGGAATACAAAGGTGTGGATGATCTCAGCCTTGTTCTCTAATGACACATCTTTGCTCTTGGGGATCTTTTCTAATTCTTCTATTGTCATCTTTCCAAATCTCAGCCTTCCCTTGATTTCTTGGCTGCAGTCCCTATTTGAATTGATGACTGACCCAAAGTAAGCAAAATTTTTAACAAATCTAATGCCTTCATTGTCTATATTAAAGTAGTGTCTTTCTTCCATAGTCATAATTTTTGTCTTCTTGATGTTCAATTGCAGTCCTGTTTTGGCGCTTTCTTCTTTCACTTTCATCAGAAGCCATTTAAAATCATTGCTACTTTTTGTCAATATCATGGTGTCATCTGCATGCATTAAGTTATTATTTCTTCCACCAATATTTACTCCTCTCTCTGAGCCTAGCCCAGTTTTTCGTATATGTTCTATGTACAGATTAAATAAGTAGGGAAATAACATGCACCCTCATCTAACATTTTTTCCTGTAGGAAACTATTCTCTCTCCACATTCTGTTGACAATGGCTTCTTATTCATATTACATGTTACATATCAATAGAACTAATGCAGTAAAGGCCAATAATTTCATATACTGTTTGTTTTTATTGGTTTTGAGACATCCATATTTATAGACAGGGGACCCACAGAGTCATATAGAAAGTTAGACATTATTTTCTGTCCCAGTTGGCTTTATTTTGCTGTGTATGAGGCAATGCTAGACTTCATTTAAAGCTACCTCACTCATCGAAGAAAGCATGGGGTGATGATTAGCAATTTTCCTTCGTCAAACCCAAATCTGCTGACTTCAGGAGCCAAAGCCTTCATATGAAGTACAAAGTATTCAAAGCTATGGGTGTCTCCTTACATTTCTGGTACAAACATTTCTCACAAATTATTATTATGACACAATGAAAAAGGCATGTCCTAAAGGGGCAAACCCTGATTGATTTAAGTGGTGATTGCTATTGCTCTACATTCTCAGTGTCTGTGTAGTCATGTTTGCCTGTTTATTCTGTTCTAAATTTTCATCTCTGTGGCTGAATAGAGCAGTCAATTCAGTTGTCATGTAATCAGTATAGGACAATAGAGTAAATAAGAAATAAGTTTAAGCAGATAGAATATAACAGCTATCTCACATAAATACAGAAACAACCAAACAAAAACCACAAGAAAAAAAAAAACAGAAAAATGTAACAGTCTAAAATTAATTTAAAATGAAACATTCACCAATTATCTTAGGTAAAACTGAATGACTTCTAAGATGCTGATTAGGGAAAACATCTTACTGCAATGCAAATAAAAGAAAATGTTCCCAAGAAAACACTTGATGTTCTACCCTATTAATATTCAAAATTATGATGAAAAAAACTAACATGATGTTCATGCTATCCTGCAGAAAGGAAAAGGACACTTGAGTTTTCTCCCAATAATATGCTTATTTTAATGCAGTGTTTATAAAACAAAATTAGGTAGAGAACTGCAATTATTAAGTTAATTTGTTCACCTTAAATTATTTCTATTCTCCAATTTATTTACAGAAATAAATTGAGACAACTCACTCTTTACATAAAAGTTATTATGCTTTTGGTGATCCAAAAGATGTAATTCTGTATTTTAGAATACAGCATGGTACATTCGATAGCATGTTTGTTAAGATAACTCTAGAACAGCAATTAACAAAACATATTTGAGGAACGGCAAAAACATTACAAATTATCACAAAGAAGGTTAAAATCACCTAAATTTTTAAATAATATATATGTAAAAAATATATTTATGACATCAACTCCTTAGCATTGAGAGGTTTATTAAATGAAATGTCAATAAAAATTTGAAAGGCTGCAGTTCATTGCACTAGTGCTGCATATCTCCAGAACAGAATTCTAAAGATATGTTATAATAAATAAGTGTCTCATGCTCGCATATGGGAGGGATTCTGCATTCTTAACTGCAGAACTCTTGAGAGGCAATTTTTTACACTGTGTTGTAGCGCTCCAGGTGTTTGGCCATAATACCTTTTGTGTCTGCGTGTGTGTATGTGTGTGTGTGTGTGTGTGTGTGTGTGTGTGTGTGTGTGTGTGTGTGGGTGGGTGTAGTCGCTACAGGGACAAGTGCTCATAGGTATACACTTTGGAAATCTTTTTCTTGGAAGAGTAAGTTTATAATGGTAGTTGAAACCCTAGATGGGATTAAGATGGTGTATCAGTTTGGTAAGGCTGCTGTCAACAAAGAACTACAAATTGAATACCTTAAACAACAAAAATTTAATGTCCCACAATCCTGGAGTCTAGATGTTTGAGATCAAGATGTTGGCAAGGACAACTGAAAGCTGTAGAAGGATCTTTTCCAGGCCTTCCTCCTATCTTTTTGTAGTTCCTTGGCTTGTGGCTGCATAATTTGATCTTCGCATGTGTGTGGCTCTATCCAAATTTCTCCTTCACATTTCACTCATCACAGGCAGTTCTACTATTAAGTTGTGCTTTTCAAATTTTGTAATGGAAAAGAAACCGCTGTTACGTAAAAGAAATGTTAGCAATTTATCTTCAAGGTGATTGTAATATATTCTAGTGAACCATGAGCTAGAGATCTTGATGAATATTTTGTTATATCTCCATGTAAAACTAGTCTCTCCCTTTTTCTGACTGACAATAGAATTCTCTAGGACATATGTTTTATCATTTAAAAATATTCAGTTTATCTTTGTATCATATGTATTGCTTTGTGCTGTATCAGTACTTTGCATAAGATTGTAATTCCCTAGAGATTGACAGCACATTCCATATCAATTTTATAGCCTCAGTATGGCTTATCTCAGAGCTCAATGCAAAGTACATAATCAATATAAACTTGTTTAAGGAATTAAATCATTTACTCTCTAAAGAGGAATATCAGACAATCATGACTGGAAAAGTCATTCAGAATTCTACTGAAGAAAAAAAAGATTAAAACTATTCTCCAAGCCTTCTCTAACTGTAAAGCATACATAAAAGTTGTGTTTTGTCATTGAAATTTTTGCCGCCTTTGGTATCTGTTATCTCGTACTTTCTGATAGTCATTTCTTGGCTCGCTTGACCAATTCATATCTCTGCTCTCCTTATAGGTTGGCATTGCACAAGGTCCTATGCTTAGCCTGATTTACATCTTCTAAATCTTTCCCTGTACAATATTCACACAATTCAGCTGTCGACTCCACAGCAGACTATGCTTAAGTATACTTCTCTGACCTCTTCTCAAGCCCAGAGACTTACCCACTTACCCACACTTAAACTCATTATTGTCCTTAAAAACATCATTTTTTCTTCTGTAACCTGTATTTTGAGGAATTAAAAGTGTCTACCAGTCATTTTTGTTTTGTTTTTTCTTTGCCTTCTTTCATCCAATAAATTGCTGTCTTGATAATTCTATCTCCATATGCCATCTATCTTTTTCTTCCCTTCCATTATTATTAATGGCGATCAGTTTCAGACCCTCGATATCTTTTCTTGAACTGCCATTCTCTTCATTTGCTCAACTGCACTTATCATTCTCTTTCTATCACAAACCATTTTTCAAATTGCAACAGCGGTGAATTTTTCTCATTTGTTCCTTCAAATCTACTACCCATCCTACATCAATAAAAGTTTTTGTCCTCTAGCATCAAATTGGTTTTGACCAGTGAGAAATGCTGGTAGGAGTTCATGTGATAAGTAGAGTGAATCCAGGTTATTTATTGCTCTGATGTCTTTGATTCTATTAGGTGGCCCTCTTCACACAGCTCTCTCTCCAGATGTTATCAATTAGAGCCCCCCAACCCCAGTTTCAAATCCTAGAAGTTGTATTTTTTTAATTGCCATACATTCTCCCAATACTTTTGCAGAATTTCTTTATTAAACATTTCCTAAATTGTCTGATCTGGATGTGTCATGTTTTCTAACTAGTGCACTAACTCAAAAAAAAAAAAATATGTCACTTTCCTAACAAAATCTGAGTGTTTTTTTGTTTTTTTGTTTTTTTTTTTCATTGTATAAGTTCCAAACTTAGTAGTCTGGCATTCAAAATTTTCCACAGTTTGCCCCACTCTTCCTCTTCCAATATAACCATAACACTCCCTATCACTGATCTATGCTCAGGCTCACTGTAATTTGCCAATTCCTTAAAGAGCCATATATTTGTATGCACTATGTCCAGAACTTGCTTCTACTCCTCTTTATGGCGAAATGCTATTTGTATTTCAATGCCCAGTTAAAAAATCCTATGTTTCAATGAAGACTTCTCAATAGAAATCGCCTTTTATTTCTTTGTTCTTCTAAATCTAATTATGCATTTTTAATTATTTTATGGCTTAAACTATTATATTAATACTATTTCAAGTGAGGGCTATGTATTAATATTTTTCTGTTACTATCAAACATTCCATTTATTTTTTTTTATGACATGTGTACTAAGTGAACCAAAAGAATAGCTCTCTGCATAGGCCAAAACTTCTAGGAGGAAATGCAGCCTGAGCTGGGTGCTACACACAACTGTAGTTATGCCCCTCATGCAAAAACTACTATATCCCCAACCAAATAGCAACTTCTATGCTATTGAGCATTATCACAAAATGATGATATTTAGAGAAAAATATAGAAGGCAGAGCTAAAACAGAGGGTGTATATATAGTTCTTGGTGTGAGAAAAATAACCTTCGACAAAGAAAATTCTTAAAATTACACTTTAATTTTAGTAGAAAGAAAGCTGGGGATATAGGCAAGAGTAACAGATGGAGCCAATTAAAATATTCTTCTGTGCTTTGACTCATAACTCTGTGAACCTGGAAAAGAAGTCAAGAAATTCCCCCAAGAGAACCAAGTGTTTTCTTCCTTGGTTATGCTGTGCTGATAATGTTGAATAAATGTTACCCAAAGTTTTTCCCATTACTAACATCCAAATTTCTCTAACTCTCTGGGTCCACAATCAAATTTAAGGCACAGATATTAACTTCGAATGATAATAACTCTTAAGAAACTGGCTTATATCTTACACTAGAATTAAACCAAGGTCAAGTTGAGCAAGTAAAGTAAGTTTAAGTATTCTTTATTTTATTTTTTTTACGATCAATAATACAAGTGCTTATATTACTTGGATGTGAATGGTGAAATTGTAGTGTATCTCTTACTGGAGAATGGGGATCCCCTCTTGGCATGTTGTCCAAGTTCTTGATGTCTCAAACAAAGAATAGAGCAAGATACTGATATACAGCCGAAAAGAATAACTTTATTAGAAGCAATAGCACTCTTCCAAATGTGGAAGTAGGCCTGAGCAAGAGAAGCGTGGCTTGAAAAGGCTCATGGGCTCAAAGGCACAGGAACAAAGTCTTCGGGGTTTTTAATCCCAATTGGCTGTGGATGGTTACTTTTCTTAGAGAATAGGCTTCCTTGATTGACAACGAAGATTGACAGGACTCAGTGATTCATCATTTGCTGCCTGTGCATGTTTGTTCCCAGAATTTAGTCTTTTATAATGATATTAATGAACTTCTGGGCATATGCATCATATTATAATGATGGTATGGTGAGGCTCCAGTGAATTGAAGGTTGTTGGGGTCTTCATTGCACAGGTGACTGGCTGAAACTAGTACCCAATTTCCTGCTCACTTGTTTCCTTGTGTGAGTTACTTTTAGCCTCAAAATGCCTTCTGGCTTGCTTAATTGTGGTCAGACTAGGGCAGACCTTTTTTAGAATACGATGACCTCAATGTCTTTGCAGGCAGACCTGAAACCCCCTATCTAATTTTCCTGCCTAACTCTTTTCTAAGAGCCATGAACCCCCTTATTACTAGTTTGGATGTTGAGAGGTGGGAGGCCTCTTCGTCTGTATCTGCTTCCTGCTGAGGATGGTTATTGTTTCTGCTTGTTGGGGTTTCATGGAGCTCATTCCCTTTCTGCCTTAGTCAGGATGGGGACTTGGGTTTCCTGCCAAAGTGCCACCTCAGTCCCCAGACAAGGAAAAAGATAAAAACTTGTTACTTGAATCGTATCTAGTTACATTTCTATTATTGATTTGCCTATCAAGCAGGTCAAGGAAATCAGGCTTGATTAACATATTTTATAAAAAAAAAAAAAAGGAAAAAAAATAGGGTAAAATGTCCCTCTCTTCCATGACTCCAAGGACCCTGTTTTGGCATAAAGCCCTTTCTACCTTATAACTAGCCAAGGAGAATGCTGACTTTCAATGATCTTTATCAGTAGCCAGAGGACCTGAATTACCAGTTTCAAGGTAATTACCTAAGTTTGAGGGAGAGGGTCTTTCTCCAAAGAAAGGAGGAAAGAAAAGACTTAACTAGGTTTACTAAAAAGATTAAGAATTTTGCAAGTAATAGTCCATATCATATCTATTCTACAATGAATGACTAAAGCAAAGACTTATGAGGCAATTATGAGTTTGAAGCTACATATACTGAACTCCATAATTTTTAAAAAGGGAACAAAAACAGCTTACTATGCATGTAGATGAAGTATGAATAGATATTACAAAACAATAAGAATATTGACAAAACCTTTCACTTTTTGTCAAATTGTTATATGCTTTTATACACGAAGTTAAAAAACTATTAAAACCAATCCTGAGGGGCTACCAGTCAAGATGACGGAGTAGGTAAATGTTGTGTTTGCCTCCTATTATTACCATATCAAAATTACATCTAAACTACAAAACAACCTTCATTGAGAATTGCCTGAAGTCTAGCTCAACAGATGTCCTACAACTAAGGACATACAGAAGCCACCTCAATACTGAGAGGAGGAGTGGAGATGTGGAACAGGCTGGTACCAACTCATGTGTGGTGGTTAAAAATCAGAAGGGATATCTAGGCTGCACAGGTCTTGCCTGAGGACCGAGGGGTCCCAGCTCCATACCAGACTCCCAAGCTCAGGGTTCTACTGTCAGAAAGAGAAGTCCCCACAACTTCGGGCTGTGAAAACCAATGGAGGTTGTGGCTGAGTAAGACAGAGGGCTGCTGGAATCCCTGGTGCTACTCAAAAAGTGTCAGTGCATAGACTGACATGCTGACAGACTCGCTCATTCTGAGCTCCAGTGCTGGGTCAACAGCTTGAAAGGCATGAAATACATGTGGGGAGAAACTGAATTGTCTGGCTTGGGGCAAGAGCTGGAGGGGCAGCTTTCTTCCAGACAGAAATGCTGGCAGAAGCCATTTTGTTCTCTGTTGGGCCTTCCCCTCAGTCAGCATGCCAACCAGATAGCAGCCATATCTCAGTCTCCAACAACTTGGCTAACACTGGTCGTCCCACCCTTGTGATTTTCTGAGACCCTGCCCCACCTAACCTGTGGGCCCACCCAAATCTGCCAGTGTTTTGTTGTGTTTTTTTTTTTTTCATATAAACAGCCTGTTTGGCTCATGTGGTATAAAACCTCTCAAAGATTCACAAAACCTGAACAAGCAGCACCTGGTCCCAGCATGCCCCAGACCTGTCGCAGAGAAGCCCTAAGCACTAGCAGCAGCTGGTCTTGGTTCATGGCTTGGCTTCTCAAGGCAACTCCGAGCAAGCACAGGAGGTGACAATCCACTGATTGCTTGGGGGCTGCTGCCAGGTGACCTCAGGCAGGACACAGGCTGTGGGTGAATTTGGCCTGTGATGGGGCCTCTCCCAGAAGCCCCCAGGGCCAGCACACGCGGTAGCTGACTTCCGATTGAGCAAGAGCACCTCCTGGCCACCTCTGTGAACAACACACCCAAAGGACAGACTGGGTGAGCACCAGAGCCCTGCAAAAGCAAATCCTTTATAGAGGTAACCCCTGCAGAACAGCTCTGCCACTATAATCACTGGCCAGCCACCACAGCAGATCAGCCTTGTTGTGGCCTATATATAATAGACCAAACCAAGTATGCTCTCAAAGGCTTTTTATTAGCCAGCGGCTGTCCTGTACAAAGGAGCAGCCCTGAAATGCCAAGATACAAGGTTTTTAAGCCCCAAATCCCATTCTTCATTCTATCTTAAACACAAAGGTCTATTTTTCTTCTATTCACTACCTGTCAACCCATAGGTCGGGATGTGCAAGCGGAGAGTACAGAAGCAGAAAGCTTGTTGTTAGAATGTTATGTTTCTATGGGTGATCGCCTATGTTCCCATGGGCAATAGCCAGTATTCTCATGGGCGATGGCCAAACAGTAATTTTCAGCTTATATACAATTGATTATTTTTCATGCCATGCAAGCAAGCAGGGTTACACAGGCTAAAATTGGCAGTTAGTGTATGAGCTCATTGTTACAAATTTCATGATTAACAGAATGTGGTTAGGGGTTCCAGAAACTAGGCCTAAGGTATAGACTTCCTTTGTCCAGTTTCAGGTTTTAATTATCCTTTAACCTTTTCACATTTCAGCAGGCTGTCACAGCCTCAGAGTCAATCCCTCCCACTCACGAGCAAACAGCAACCAAGGGTCAAATATAACAGAAGGGCACACACAGCCCAGACAAGGGACATACCTGCAGCACCTGGATCAGATGACTAGAGAGACTGTACCATAGGACATCTAGTATATAAGGCCACTTTACTAAGGCTGAGAGACATAGCAGCCCTACCTAATACATAGAAACAAACACAGGGAGGTAGCTAAAATGGGGAGACAAAGAAACATGTTCCAAATGAAAGAACAGAATAAACTCCAGAAAAATGACTAAATAAAATAGAAACAAGCAAACTACCAGATGCAGAGTTCAAAACATTGCTTATAAAGAAGTTCAGTGAATTTAGAGGAGAAGTAGATAAACTCAGTGAGAACTTTAAAGAAGAGACAAAAAATATAAAAATGGAAATAGAAAACATAAAAAAGAACCAGTCAAAAATAAAGAATACTATAATCTAAAAGAAGAATACATTAGAAGAAATCAACAGTTGGTTAGATGAAGCAGAGGGTTAAATAAAGACAGAATAATCCCAAATAATCCCAAATAATGAGGGATCACCAAGGTACATCATAATCAAAATAACAAAGATTAACGACAGAGAGAGAATCTTAAAAACAGCAAGCGAAAAGCAATTAGTTGCCTACAGAATAAACTGTATAAAGGGAGCTCCCATAAAATTGTCAGTTGATTTCTAACAGAAATTTTGCAAGCCAAAAATGATTGGCAAGAAATATTCAAAATGATGAAAAGCAAGGACCTACAAGCAAGATTGCTCTCCCAAGAAAACCTATCATTTAGAATTAAAAGACAGATAAGAGCTTTCAGGCCAAAAAAAGAAGAAAAAATCTAGAGTTTATCAACGCCAAACCAGTATAATGAGAAATGCTAGATGACTTCTTTAAGAAGACAAAAATGATCAAAAATATTAATAATAAGTGGCACTAACTACATGCTTATCAATAATTACTTCAAATATAAATGGATTAAATGCTCCAGTCAAAAGATACAGTGGCTGAATGAATAAGAATACAAGACTCCGATATATGCTGCCTACAAGAGACTCACTTCAGATCAAAAGACACACCCAGCCTAAAAGTAAAGGAAAATATTCCACAGAAATGGAAATGGAAAAAATAAAAGTGGGGTAGCAATACTTATACCAATAAAATAGCCTTAAAACAAAGGTTATAATAAGAGGCAAAGAAGGACCCAGTAATCTCACCTCTGGGTATTTATTTAAAGAAACTCAAAATACTACTTTGAATAGACATATGCATTCATATATTTATTGCAGTGTTATTTACATTGCCAAGATATGGAAGCAACCTAAGTATCTATAAATAAATGATTAGATAAAGAAGAAGTGGTACATATATACAATGGAATATTATTTTATCATAAAAAATTATAAAATCTTGCCATCTGCAACAAAATAGATGAACTTAGAGAATATTGTGCTGAGTGAAGTAAGTCAGACAAAGAAAGACAGATGCCATACGATTTCACTTACATGTGGAATCTAAAGAACAAAATAAACAAACAGAATAGAAACAACCTCATAGATACAGACCACATTTGATGGTTGCCAGATGGGAGAAGAGTTGAGGGGATGGATGTTAAAAGGGAAGTGATTAAGAAGTACAAGTTAATAGTTACAAAACAGTCATAGGAATATAAAATATAGCATAGAGAATATAGTCAATAATATTGTAATAACTATGTAGAGTTTCAGATGGGTATTAGATTTATCAGAGCAATCATTTCATAAGTTATATAAATGTCTACCTATGTTGTACACCTAAAACTTATACAATATTGTATGTCAACTAAAATATAAATAATTGAAATATAAACAATTTTTAAAAAACAGCTCTGAGGAAAATAGCATTTGTAGTCACACACATTTGGTACTTAGTTGGTATCTAGCTTCTCAAGCACATTTACATGCAGAGGAAAGAGTAAACATGAAATGAAAGATGCTGAGACAAAAAGTATTAGCAATGTACTTGGACATCAAAGCTCATCTAGAATTTCCCCTGAATCCAGTCTTTTCTTTAAGTGAGGGACAGGCATCCAAGGCTATGCTGGAATGATGAGAGCACAAACCCCAGACCAAAGCATGGTGGAAGAATACATGCATGCCGGGAGGGATAGCCCACATTTTACCAACTTACGTCATTGCCATCTCTAATATTGTGGAACTCTTGTCTTGCCTTTCTGTTCATTTATTTTCCCACAATATCCACAGTTTCGACAACCCACAGCCCTTCCTTATTTTCCACCTAAGCCACTGATGGAAAAACATATGATTAGCTTGAAAACAAACACAGATGCTGAAGTTAGAGGTGCCGCATCATAGAAGTGCCTCCATTTGTTTCTTTTTTCTTTTTTTTTTTTTTTTTTTTTTTTTTGGTAAACTTTTTAAACTAGAAGGGAATTTCTTTGGAAAATAACAACCAACATGAGATGCCCAGAAAACTGGGTCATTTCTTTGTACTTAGTGGGAGTTCAGTCAATTGTTAATTGGTAGTCATACTTATTTCTGTGAGTTGGATTTAAAATCACATTATTCAGAATCCTGGGTTATATCCTTTCCCTGTAGATATATAATTATAGCTTCAATTTGGAGGAGAAGTCTTTGTTTTTAGAAAGGAAAAAAGTGTGCTTTAGTTTTAAAGTATATTTTAAAGTCAGTTTTATGAACATCTGCTATATTTGTTATCAAGTATTTTCTTAAAAGATATTTTATACCCTATTTTATATTCACACATGATTGAATGAGTCCCCTTTTTCTTGGTTTCTTTAGTGTGGGTCACTAACAAAGCAAGAACCTACACGTGGTGCTACTACTCTCGTTTGAGCTTGAAATCACTGCATGTTTAAGTTAAAAGAATATAATAGCCAGAGACAGAAACTGTTTTGTTATTCCTCCCTCTCCCACCCCCCACCCAACCCACCACTAATCCAAAAAGAAAGTAGCTTTGTTTTATCAGAAAAGAATTCTGTATTCAGTTTTGTGGTCAATTATCTTTTTCTCATTTTCTTTAAAATAGCATTACATAGATATTGTGGTTATGAACAAACTAAAAGATGTCTTCTTTTTCAAGGTTACCACTAAAATATAAAAAGTGTAATAGTATCTTTAGAAGAAAGTACATTTTCTATAAGCAGTAACTTTATGTTAATTACCAAAATAAAATTGAATTATTGACCCTTAGTATTAAAAGTATATCTGAATATCCTACTTTTACTATATTATTATTTTAGAATATCATAATGGCCAGTTTGAATTTCTTCTGCTACTTAACCTTGGTTCCTTTGTCTATAAATGAGAAACTCATACAAAGTACTTCTTATTTCAGTTTATATCAACTATTATATTACTTTTAGGTTCTTTTTGCATTGCTTGAATATAGGAAAGGAAAAAGTTTATCAACATCTAAGTTTACCACCACATCCAGAGAACACAACCACTGCATAAAAAATGTTAATTGTAGATTTGGATTGATAGAACTACCAAACAGCACAATTTATTTAAATCGGACATAGTTTTCTGATATAAAAGTCACAAAACAAAGACAATGCCATCAGGGTACAAGGCAGAGAGACCAGTCATTCTAACCAAGATAGAGAGAGGTATAAGCTTCTCAAGCCTAAAATTCATACAAGAATTATACTGGTGGGAATAAAGTATCTGAAAGAATAAGGTCTTTACTTGACATTCTAGCTTCTGGTATATAAGGCCAAGCTTATAAACATATATACTTTTTTACATATGGTGAAATTAATCAACACATAAGCACTTAAAAGCATGTACCACTTCATCTGGTCTTGGTCATAGTGCACCTCTTAATATCAGAATTTTGCAATAAACGTTGTGACCACAGTGTGGTACCTTAACCTTAGACATAAAAACAATTCTCTTTGATGACACTAACATCCCCAGACTAACCCAAACTGGCCCAGGTGTATAACAGAAATCAGTACGATGGAACAGGGAAAAGGATCAGTTCTCTTTGAGATTCAGGTTCACAGAAGAGGACAATCAATAATAAGACAACAATGAAAAGTTTTCAAAGTGAGAAGAAAAGAAAATAAAAAAAGAAGGGGGCTATTTCCACACTCTTTACTCTGACCTCATTCACTGGGTACACGTCTCTCATTCACTCATCTTAATAAGTAGTGTTCATTTGCTTTATGTGTGGTATTGTTCTAGGAGTTAAGGAAAGAGTAGTGTATAAAAGAAAGACCCAGCTCATATGGAGGTGACATTCTACTAGGGTTGTCTTCTGTGTAACACTGAACAATATTGTTTGGAGAAAGAGCTCATTTGTGAGCTACTCCAGGCATGGTCTGTGTTTGCCAAAGATGATGGGATATGGCAGAAAAGAATAGACTGCTGGAGAAGATATCAAAGTTAGAAGGAATGAATATAGGGATGATAAGAGCATGTTCTAGTACAAAATTTGAGTCCTTCCCATGAGCCCATTTGTTAGTTTATTCTAAAGTTTTTATAAACTTCAAAATGGAATTGACCCATGAAATATAAAAAGACATGGGAGAGAGGAGAGGTTATTAGAAAATCACTTAGGTACAGAAAGTGTCATATTTATTTCTGTAAAATCAGAACCATTCTTAAAATTATTGTTAGTTAATTATAATCTGGAAGCATCACCAGAATGTCTCTTGAATGGAGTCAGAGGTTGAAATGTACATAAATGAAGCTGCCACTGGTAGAAAATAACCAAGTGATTTGTGGAAGCATACTCTATCTGAAGCTATTCAAACTTATTTTTTAAGAACACGATGCAGGCTAAATTTGGCCAAAACACTGACAAATTACAACCTCTGTAATAGTATTATAAAAAACTAAGGTCTTTAAATTGTAAAAATAATAATAATAATTCTCATTATTATTGGTCATAGGAGTATTATTGCACACCTCTTATTTTTGCTACCCAGAATCTAGTAGCTCTTCCTTTCATAATCATAACATCTTTTCCTTCTGGACAATCAGTTTGTCTCTTATTTTCTGACCTTGTGCTTTGAATGGGTTCCCCTTTCCCAGGAAGAGATGCAGCATTTCACCTGGCATAAACCAATCAAAGCATTATGTCCCCAAAAAGGGTGATTGGTTTTCTAAGAAGCACATGATCCAATCAGACCTAGAGAGGTGCAATAAACTCTTCCTAGTATTTGTGAAAAATAGATTTTTGTTTTTCATTTTGGATGTAAAAATGAAATACCATAAGATCTGTAGCATTGATTCTCATCATCATGGGACCATGAGGGTGGAGCTCATCTAAAGGCAAAGTCAAGGAAGAGTGCCTTGAATATAGTGACTGGACACTAAATATTTATTGGACAAATGAATGAACAGCATCAGTGTGTGCAGATCTGGGTTGCCATGGCAACTTACCATCTTCATGGCCCAATTTCCTAAACTCTAAAGTAAAAGGCATGATCTAAGTCAGTGATTCAAGCTATTTACAGAAAAGAATAAATACTTATCCTCAGGGTATGAGAAAATGTAACCAGGAACAATCTCTCAAGAGGAGAAATTTTATTCAGGTTTTGTGTTTTATTTTTGTAATATTTATTTTCATATAAAAATAATTCTCAAGTAAAAACTGATGTTCCAGAGAGATGGGCATGTTTATTCTCTCACTTCAAGTACTCCTTGGAACATCATCCCTGCCTGAGCAGTATTGAAAAACATAGGACCAGACTATTCACAAAGAAACATCCACCATTAAAAGTTTGTTAGTTTGCATTTCTAAACACTTGACTTTCAATACAAGACACTGTCTTAACAATTTACAAATAAAGGAGTAATATTATTGATGTTTCTTATAATTAAAGTTAAGAAACTATTAGCGAATAATTGTCCCTTGAGAATTCAACTAGGCCCACGTCCTCCTTCTACTTCTCATCACCACCATTCACAAACCAGACCACTTTCCTTCCCCTATTCTGGCCATTAAAATTATAATATGAATTTAAAGATTGCTACTCAGCCAGTATGAATAAGCAGTCCTGCCTCTCCTCATCCAAGGTGCAAATATATGTATTAAGTATTATTTAAAAAAAAGTGCAACCTTAAGCTTTTACAAGTCAATAGAATGTTTTACCTACTTTATTTCAACCAAAGAACATTAAAAATAGGGAAGGAGAAGATTAAACATGTTTTTAACTCTCCAGCAACTCTATTACAATGTGTCCATCTCTGAGGAAGCAGTACAAGACCTTCAGGGCAGAGTGCACCCAAAATCCTGAGTACATTCTGCTAACTTGAGATGTAATTATGGAAACAGCATGTTACCTAAACATTGAAAATTAGTCCTGGATTTTTCAGTATAATGTAATTTACTGAAATACTCAACTCTTCCCAGGCAGAAGTCAGAATGTTTATAGCTTTCAGACTCACTGTTTGTAAATGGAAAGCTGAGCTCAGAATTCATAATCACTGATGAAGCTGCTGGTTTTTACTCAACATGGGGTGGCGGGGCAGGGAGCAGGGGAGAGAGGAAACGGTGAGTTCTCTTATACTGAACCATAAACACATGTTATGTTATGTGTAATAAATTCCCTAACATTGAGCTTCATTTGAAGAAAAGGATGAGAGATGTAATAGAATATTTTAAACCAAAAGCTAAGAGTCTGTATAGTTGACATATCAAATTAAACATGAAAAAATATCCCTACAGATAGTGTACCATACGTATTTCACAATTTTATTTTTTAGGTGTTAAGGTCGTAGAATGCTAAAGCTAGAAGCTTAGAGGTCACCTGATTTAATCCCTTCTTTACAAAAGAGAAAAATGAAAGCCACTGAAGCAAAGTGATCTGCTCGGAGTTACATAGATAGTGTTAACATAAAGAATAGACCAAAGTCTCCCAATTTCTAATACAGCATTCCTTTACTACATAAAGGACTGTATAAAACATACACTGATTTTGTATGTTAACAACTAATCAGTGCCACATATCATACAATTGTAACATACCATTTTGCATATATCTGAGTTTTATTTCTCACTGTCTTCACCATTGTGGAGCCAAATATTTAGCCATTACACTGATTTGGGACCTTGCTCACTGGAACTACTTTACCCCACTTATTTAAGGTGGTGGCTTGGGCCATTTCAGGGAGTTACTCAGTTTTCCTAGCTATTTCCCATGTATACAGGAGGTATACAAGTTATTAAACTTTTGTTTATCTCCTGTTAATGTCTTTTATTGTAGGGGGGTATCAGCCAAAAATATAAAAGGATAGAGGGAAAATTATTTTTTCTATCCTACAGGGTCTTGCAGAACCCTCCAACGGCAAGCCAGTTCCTGAAGATGGCAAAAGACTGGCCTCCAAGTGCAATTTTCCTATGCAAACCAACCAGTCCAGAGCCCACACTCCAACCACCTCCTTTAATGGCTTTCATACTCTGGGCCACTACCCCCTGCCCTAATCACCCCAAGGCCAGGAACCAGATAACTAAGGACAGATTCTATGTTCCAGAGCCCACCAAAATGGTTCAAACTAGACAATCCTAAACCTGCTTGCCCTATCATACCTGTTACTTCCTGAGAAAGTCAAACAAATACTCTTGCCCACATTTTCCCCTTTCACACTCTGCCTCTTGACCAACTCTGGTGCTTCCCCCATGTGGCCCTACATGGCATGACATGCACCCGCCTCTCAGAAACTGTGAATAACAAATTGTCTTTTTTCCCCCCAACTTCATTCACCTATAATTGACAATTAGTTGCTCATATTTACATTGCACAATTCGATGAGTTTTTTTTTCAGTTATAGTTGGCATACAATAATATATTGATCCAGTTGTACAACATAGAGGTTAGAAATATATATAACTCACAAAATGATCACCCCACTAAATCTAGTACCCTTCTTCCCTCTTACATATTTATTACAACATTGTTGACTTTTTTCTTTATGTTGCATTGTATATCTCCATGACTATTTTGTAACTATCCATTTACACTTAATCTCTTTGCCATTTTTCACCATCCCCCAAACCCCCTACCATCTAGTAGCCCTCAAAATATTCTCTGTATCTATGAGTTTGTTTCCACACATGCTGTTGTTGTTGTTTATTTTGTTCTTTAGATTCCACATGTACATGAAATCATGTGGTATTTATCTTTCTCTGACTTATTTCATTCAGCAACTCTAGATCTATCAAGGCAATATCTTTTTCCATCCCCTTTCTTTTATTCTGTGTGTGTCTTTTCATCTGAAGTTACTCTCTTGTAGGCAGCATATGTAGGGATCTTGTTTTCTTATCCATTCAGCAATTCTATCTTTTGGTTGGAGCACTTAGTTCTTTTCCATTTGAGGTACTTGTTTTTAGATATGTAGTTATTATCATTCTTTATTAATGTTTTTGATATATGTTTCTTTTTCTTAAAGAAGTCCCTCCAACAATTCCTGTAATACTAGCTTGCTGTTGATGAATTCCTTTAGCTTATTTTTGTCTGGGAAGGTCTTTATCAGTCCTTTGACTCTAAATGATAGCTTTGCTGGATAAAGTATTCAGGTTGTAGATCCCGGTTTTCATCACTTTGAATATTTTGTGCCAAGCCCTTCTATCCTACGTGGTTTCCTATGAGAAATCAGCTGCCAATCTTATGGGTGCTCCCTTGTAGGTAACTAACTGCTTTTATCTTGTGGCTTTTAAAATTCTCTCTTTGTATTTAACTTTGGCATTTTAATTATGATGTGTCTTCATGGAGGCCTCTTTGGGTTCCTTGTTTTGGGGAGTCTCTGAGCCTCCTGAGGTTGTATATCTATTTCCTTCACCAGGTTCAGGAAGTCTTCCCGCATTATTTCTTAAAATAGGTTTTCAACTTCTTCTTCTACCCCTTCTCCTTCAGCTACCCCTCTGACCCAGATGTTTTTACATTTAATTTTGTCCCATAAGCTCCTTAAATTATTACTATGTTCTTGGCTTCTTTTTACTTGCCATTCTGATTGGATTTCCTTGGCTTCCCGATCCCCTGTATTGGTGATTCGATCCTCTTCTTCATCCACTCTGTTGATTCCCTCTAATATACTCTTCATCTCAGATAATCTATTCTTCATTTTTGACAGGGTCTCTTTTATAACTTCCATGTCTATTTTTATTTTTTTATATCTTTGTTGAAGTTCTCACTGAATTCATCTACATATCCTCTAAGTTTATTTAGCATCCTTTTAACCGGTGTTTTGAACTCTGCACCTGTGAGATTGCTTGATTCTATTTTTCCTAGATGTCTGTTCTGCTCTTTCATATGGTTTCTGTTTCTTTGTCTTCCCATTTTGGGAAGCAAAATTCCTAAGTCTTCCGGTCTTATTAGCATGGCTTTGTGTAGTAGCTCTCCAGTGGCACAGTCCTGAGGGGAGGTCAGCTGGAGGCCAAGTGTAGCACCAGCCTGTGCCCCTCTGGGGCCCCCTTTTAAGATTTAGCAAGGAATCCACAGATGCTGTGCTTATAATTGCCTCAAGAGTCCATGCCAGAAACCGAAGCCAGCTGCCACCAGTGTGGATTTAGGAGCTGCTCAGCAAGTGGTGCAGGATTCACTGAGAACACAACTGGCTGTGGCTTGAGTGTGGCCACAAGTTGAAGGAGGCTGAGTTTCAGGGAATCTTCTGAGCAGAGCTACCTCTATTATCCACTCTGATGATGTCTCAGCTATGGTGGCACTGTGTCCCCACATTGAGAGTGGGAGGGCTCAACAGAAGAACAATGGATACTACTAGAACTTCTGCCTGGGAGAAAGCCTTGCCTCTGGCCCTCGCTCCAACAACTCAGTGTCTCCCTGTAAGTATCTAGTGCCCCACCCCCGCCCCCAAGCAGCCAACCAGGCATGGGTGCCCAGAGAAGCGAGTTCGTCACCACAAAAGTCTGGTCATGGACAAGTCTTTAAGAGGACCATCTGCAGCAGCTATAGCCTCTATTCCACTCAGAAGCTTGGGACCGGGCAGCCTCTTGTCTTTGCCTCCTCCTACCTACTCACATTGCAGGGTGATTTCTTATTTCTCTCCGTAGTTGTAAGCCTCTGTTCATCTAGACCCCAGGTGACTCTGCTTGCTGTTTGCTCTGTGTTTTTGTCACAACTTTGATGTGGTCCCAACAGGAGATGAACAAAGCCTCTATCATCTACGCCTCCATCATCGATGCCATTTTGCCCAGTCACAAATTATCTTTTTAATGAAAATCCTCTATTTATTTGTCAGTCTCATCATATCTGAAAAATAATAAAATACATTTACAACATAGAAGTCAGAGGTCAGGAAAAATAAAGGTGCCAAAATGAGAGATGGGCTTGAAGCAGCAAGAGGAAACAATAGGTAATTCATTAATCAGGAGAATGTAGCAAAGGTCTGGCTTAAGTAGAGCTCATGAAAATCCAGACTTCTTACTGTAGTATAACTTTGGCACCCTCCTGCTAATATGGGAGGGTTGCCTTACAATGGCACCTTAACAATTTCCTCTGAATACACTGCTTTAACAATCCTAGACACAGACTCACTATGTAGCATTCTCATGACCAGGTGCCCCGGTTCTAGTCCATAGCAAAATGTTAAAATAGCCTTAGTCATCTCCCTGAGTTTTTTTTTTCCATTCCTTAGTTCATATATTCCACTGTAAGGCACAGCCTGTATATTCATAAAAATCCTTCATAATTTCTCATTTATTTCTCAGTTAATTATTGAACCTTCGATGTTACTTAAAAGCTCTCCAAATAGTGTCTCCAGCCTACTCTCCAGTCTTAACTTCTCTAGTGCACTATATTATCTATGATTTGACTAAGTTAAACCATTTGCTGTTCCCAGTACACTTTTCCCATGCACGGAACCACTCCATTGTTAGAATCACCATAAAATTTTTACAAATATTTTACAAATTTTATGACATTGGCTTTCCAAACCTGTGGTGTGATCTTGGAACTTTGTCTTTTTTATTTTTATTTCAAAATGAAATTAATAAAACACATGCGATAGAATTTTTATGCAGGTAAATGAGATAATATGTATAAAGATCTTAGCACAATTTTGATGTGAATTAATACTAATTAATATCAGCTATTATATCATTACTAATCTTAAAGTAGTGTTTTTAAGTTTTCAAAGTGTGTCATAAACATTGTCATTTGATTCTCAAAAAGCTTTAACATATAATTAATGACATTTTTCAAACCAAAAAAAAAAAAAACAGATGAAAGAGAAGTAACTTGTTTAAGCTCATACAATCAGATAAGAATTACAAGTTTTACCTGCTTCTTACTTTTACTCTTTTCTTCTTTATACTGTAACTGACTCGATGCCATATCATTTAGTGAAGATACTGGGCTCATTTATCATTTATTTTCATAGCAGTTAGAAATATTTTTAAATTTAAACTTACTTTATTGAGCATTTGCTATGTGTCCAAATTGTTTTAAAAGATTTATATAAATGATATCATTTAAATATGACAACACTTCTGCAAGTTATAGATTATTTTCCCCATTTTCAAGTGAAGAAATAAATTACAGAGATTAACCTGTTCCCATCACAAAGTGATAATTGAAAACACTATAGCCATCTGCAGTAAAAGATGATGTGCTTACACACTGAATTAAGCTACAATTCAAAATAGGCATGTGGTTCATTTCTATTGAGTCAGAATTTAATTGACTTCTGGAAAATATACCTCTTCACCATGCTAAAGAGTGCAAAATAATGAGTTTTTCTTGAAAACCTGGAAGTGTATGTGTGTGTGCACGCTTAGAATCTGACTATGCTATGTATATTTCAATAAACATTTTATCTTTCAACAATAATAGAAATCCTCAGTTTAAGCTGCACATATATCTACTCAGGAAGCATGAGACAGTGATAGGGGGAGTGTGGGGGTCGGGGAACAGCCTTCTTTGCTATCTGTAACTCTGTGACAAGTTCTGATCAATCAATGAGATGTTAGGAAAAATTATGTAAATAAATAAGTTCCAAGATTTCCTTAAAGACAAGGGTAAGCTACTTCTCACTTTCCCTTACTCTGCTTAAAACATGAATGTGGTAGCTGGAGGTATAATATAGAACAGGAAAATGAAGAACATTCCCTAGAAACAACATTATGAAAATCTCAAAGTAGCCTGAGTCGCAGTCAGCTACTGATCCATTTAGCCATTCCTGAACTCTAAATCTTAACTTCCACTTAAACCACTATTTTGAGTCTTATTGCATACAGCCAAATTATCATAACACTTACATATCAGAATACTTTGTCTCAAATCTTAGGAGCTTAGAGAGGCATTTTCTCCTACACATCCATAATTGTACATCTTCTTAATTATTTACTGCTGAGTAAATAATTAAAGAAAAATAGGAGGAGGAACAATTGAAATGTATTCTGAGGGATTTATGAGTTAAGTATCAAGACACAGAAATATGGAATCTTGGGATTAGGAGGGTTATTAATAGTAATTTAATCTATCCAAAGAGGCAACACTCAAATCCATTCTCCAAATTTAGCAAAGTAAAGTCACAGGAAAATGATAAACAAATACAGGGAATTAGATGTATCTGAAATGAAGTGTAGAGTATTTATAGTTCTTAGAGCCACATCTTGGAGTTAAGTAGGCATTACTTGGATGGAGTATGTACAGGCACTGATGTGAGCCTAAAATGTGTTGGCTCTATAGATGATGCAAGGGGGACAAAACTGCTGGAGTCATGGCAGAGGTCCAATGGGGGATATTAATCAAAAGTAAAAAATTAATAGAAGCTCATATAGATTTGCCACTTAATGCTACATCTAATGTCTTTATTTTATTCATCTAATTCAAAATACTTTGCCTCAAATCCTAGGGACTCGTAGAAGCATTTTCTCTCACACATGAGAAGCAGGACCAGATCACATGGAACTCATTACGATGTTTAAAATATATGTATTATCAGAGTTTCATTTGCATGCAGACAAGATGAGAGTGAGGTTATTGTCGCTGTACAAAGTAACATTGTGGTTCATTCTTACGTTTATGCCAACTGTTCAAAAGGGAAACAATTGCTAACAGGTTGATAATTCCTTAGATAGCATAAACTTTAGTACCATGTTCCTAAGTGGTGTTACACAGCATCTTCTCAGAGGCCTGAGAAATTATAATACCTGGACATAAGGCAGAGAGATTCCAAGAATGGTGAGACATGTACTTCCTTCTATTACTTAAGGGGCATGGTCAGGTAAGAGGAAAACAAGCTGCCTGTGAGCAACCAGGATCTTCTTACTGACTTCTAGATTATCCCAGCTGCTCACCCCAGAGCTTAGAGACTTGCAGTAACCCCACAGCACCAAAGCAAGGCTTCCCTTCCATCATTTTGAAAATAGCCTCAAAAACTGGTTATAAAAGGCTAACTTAAAAGATGCTCTTAAGGTTGTTGAGAATTCAATTCTCTTCAACTAACAGAATTGCTTTCTCAACCATTTGACACTTTTTTCTCTTTTTTTTGAAGATATAATTTGTATGTTCCATTGAAGTGGAAATAAACTATTACAAATATATTTTTGTAATAAGGAAAAAAGCAGACTACTTGGAAGGTTTTATTTCACTTGTATTCTCCATTGGTCATGTGCCAACAAACAATGCTGTGATGACCCATCAAATGTATTTTACTTCTTTAGAGGGGCTAAACTTAAAATAACTTTTAGTGAATATGTCACAACTTACTAAAAATACAAGTATTCAATTGTATATATCTATATTAATTGTGTTTGTCACTTGTTATTTTTATATTTTAAGAGAAATAATATTAACCTTTAAGCAAAACAAACTTTATTCGCATTTAATAAACATCCTAAACCTAATTATTTGGTTGGAATTACAGACCACAGGCTTTATGATTTCCTTCCTGATAATTATATTTGCTTATTATAAAAAGTCTAAAAAAAATTGTAACTATTTGTTGTAATACATGTTAATTAGATTCATTGTACAAATTCATTTTGTAATATATACAAATATTTTTAAAAGTTATAAAAATGTACAAAATACAAATAACTGTAAAGGAAAAAATTCAGTTCACTATAATCCCCTGATAGCAATTTAAAAATATATATTTTAGTACATTTTATAATATATTTTAATATGATATACATCTTACAATATTTAATATATAGTATTTAATATATTTTATATTCAAAATTATATCACAAATGTTTTTCTATGTTTTAAAACATTTTTTGTTTTCTTTGCATTCTCTTTTGCTACATGGACTATATTTTATTTGCTTTTAACTCCTTAGGTTTCTCGGAAAAAATCTTCTGACAGTAGTGGTTAATTTAAAGATTCTTCCAAAATTGTTTCATTGTAGTGCTGCTCTAACTATCAAAATAAAGAACTTCTCTCAAGATGACACACAAATGGCCAAAAGATATATGAAAAGATGCTCAAATTCACTAGCTATTTGGGAAACACAAATAAAAAAACAATGAGATACCACCTCACACCTGTTAGAATGGTTGTTATCAACAGGACAATTAATAACAAGTGTTGGAGAGCTTGTGGGGAAAAGGAGCCCTCATACACTGCTGATGGGAATGTAAATTGGCATAGCTGCTATGGAAAACAGTCTGGAGGTTCCCCAAAATGTTAAGAATAGAATTATCATATGACCCAGCAATCCTACTTCTGATTCTCTACCCCCAAATTTTTAAAACATTTCTTCATAAAGATATGTGCACCCCAATGTTCACTGTAGCATTATTCACAGCAGCCAGGACATGGAAACAACCAAAGTGTTTTTTGATAGATGATCTGATGAAGAAGAGGTGGAACATATACACAATGGACCATTATTCACCACAAAAAAAAAAAAAAGATGAAATACTACAGTATTCAGCAACATGGATGGATTTTGAGATTATCATGCTAGATGAAACAAGTCAGGCAGAAAAAGTTGAAAACCATATAATTTCACTCATACATGGGGTATAAAACTGAAAACAACAAGCGAACAAAGACAAACAAACAGAGGCTCATCGGCACAGACAACAGTTTAGTAGTTACAGAGGGAAAGAGAAGAGGAGAGGAAGTAGATAAGGGTAAAGGGGGTCAAATATATGGTGACAGAAGGAAATTTGACTTTGGGTGGTGAACACTCAATGCAATATACATATGACGTATTATTAAATTGTAGACTTGAAACCTATATAATTTTATTTTGCATCCCAATAAATTTAGTAAAACAGAAATAATCAGGGAGAAATAAAACATGTTTTTAGGTTGAAAATAAAAAATTAATTTTAAGAATAATGAACATCATTTAAGGCACCCCTTTATATGATTGTAAAAAATTATAAAATTTAGGCTCCCTCTGTCCCTTTCTATTGCAGTGGTTGCATAAAGTATCAACTTGGCAAGGTTGAACAGTGTTTCCTGGAATACCAATTTCCATATTTCAGGCTACAGAGGGATTCTTGTGTGAAGTATGGTGAGCAGAATTGAAACAGCAGCTGTTGTGTAGCTTACAAGCATGTCATTTACTAGGTGACTCACCTCATTGATGTGAGGTAGTAGCTGAGCCTACAACTGCACCACCTTCCCTTTGATTTTCCTTCAGCTTCTTCAACTTCTAGGCCAGGGGTGTGTGTTTAGTTCTGTGTCAAAATGCCCTGACTCCTGCACAACATCCACATCAAGTTCAGAGGGAAAAAAAACTAACAAAGTTCAGACCATTATTGTGGTTACAGCTCATGCTTGTAGATTTCAGGTTGCTCTTTTATAAAAACAGCTCTATTAAAGCATATATTACATTCACTAATAGAAAGTATTGGTGATTTTTAGGTAATTTATAGAATTGCATATCCATCATCATAATTCAGTTTTAGAATATTTCTATCATCCCTCAAAATTTCCTCAAACTCATTTGCTGCCAATCCCTGTTCCCACTCCAGCCTTTTCTGGATAAACCACTTATTTGTTTTCTGTCTCTCTAAGTGAGCTTTTTCTGGATAGTTCATATAAATGACATCAAGTAAATACAGTCAATTGGATCCGACACACTTCATCTAGCCTAGTCTTTTTGAGGTTTATCCACGTTGCAGTATGTATCAGTATTTTCTTCTTTTTTATTATGTGGATATACTACATTCTGTTTATACATTCATGAGTTGATGGACATTTGAAATGTTTCCAATTTCTGTCTATTTTGAATAACACTGCTATGAATATTTTTATTCAAATCTGCATGAACATTAATTTCATTAGGCTTATAGGAATAGATACTAATTCTATGGTAGCTAAGTTTATATATAACTATTTATGAAACTATTTTACAAAGTAGCTGCACTATTTCACATTTTCACCAACAATATATGAGTTCTTGTTTCCCCACATATAGCCAATACTTGCTATTGACACTCTCGTCTCTCTGTCTCTCTGTCTCTCTCTCTGTCTCTGTCTCTGTCTCTCTGTCTCTCTGTCTCTCTCTGTCTCTCT
>NW_011888852.1:5541795-5599516 GCF_000151845.1 Pteropus vampyrus | reverse complement strand
TCTCTCTCTCTCTCTCTCTCTCTCTCTTTCTCTGTCTCTCTCTTTGTTATAGCCATTCTAATGTGTATGCACAGGTATCCCAGGTTTTTGATTTGCATATCTCTAATGACTTACGATCACTGAGCACCTCTTCTCGTTTTATTAGCCATTTGTGTGCCTTCTTTGATGAAATATCTGTTCAAGCCTCTTCTTCATTTTAAAAATTGGATTGCTTATTATGATCAAGTTGTAAGAGTTTTCTTTATATATATTTCAGATGCAAATCCTTTATCATATACATGATTTGTAAATATTTTCTCCTGTCTGTAGATGGAGTGTTTGGAAGCATAAACATTTAAAGTTTTTATGATATACAAATTATCATTTTTCTTTTTTGGCCTTTATTTTTGGCATAATTTCTAAGAACTTTATGCCTAATCTAAGGTTATAAAGATGTGATCCTTTGTGTTTATCCAGCAGTTTTAGCTGTTACATTTAGCTCTAATGTCTATTATGAGTTATTTTTTGTTTGTTTATGTAGTGAGATAAGGGTCTAAGTTGGGTTTGTGTGTGTTTTTTTCTAAATAGATATCTGATTGTCACAGAACCAGTTGTAAATTCTATCCTTTTCCCCACTAAATTTCCTTAGTAGCTCTATTCCAGCCTGTTCCAGTTCTCTATCATTTTAGATCAGTTTTTGTTTGCTAAATGCCTGCCCAATGGGCATCAAGCTCCAGCATCAGACAAGAAGACAATAGTGATGCAGAGACTATTTAAACAGATCCCCAAATTGCATAAAGTTAAATCTCTTAACATAAAAAAGTAGATGACGATAGATAGATGATAGATAGAAAGATAGATAAATGATAGATGACAGATAGATGATAGATGATAGATAGATACATAAGAGAGAGAAAGAGAGAGAGGATAGATAGAGTGAATGTCTCTTACTCGCTCTGCTTCTTCAATTGAACCCTGACTGATAAATTAATCTTACCGTGCAATGTTTATTGATATTAACTGCAATTTTCAACAAAAAAAAATTCTATGTTAAATGTTATTCAGCCATCAAAGATTTGCTATTTGTATTCAGGGTTGTAAATATACTTTACTAATTAAGCATAACTTTATAATCCACTGATTTCAATAGTCACATGTAAGTCCTGTAATTTTGTGAAACTCTAATTCTTGAGATGCTGAATTTATTCAGATTTTCATATATGAGGGTAATAAGTTGTTTTATGCCATCCATGTCTGAGGATGTCTTCCTGTTGAATTTATGCATAAAGGAAAATTTAGTTGTATATTAAATCCTTGATTCAGGAATGCTGTTGCTTCCATGGAAAAACTTATATATGTTTGTTTTCTCACTCTTTTTCAATATATTACTGACTCTCTTTCATGCCCTGAGTCTAGCTGACATGAGCAAAGTTAACAAATTGACATCAACATCACTTTAATCCTAAAGTAATTCTTCTTAATTTTTTTCTTTTTAATGTCAAAGTATCAGGGTAAACCCAGGTCTAGTGAACGTAATTTGTGAGTTTTATGGAAACAATGGTTAAAATACCTGGCATAAATCATAGGAAATAGTTAATAAGTTTATTTCTGTGTGATAAACAGTAAGTCATCCATGGTCTCTCTGAGTCTTTACCTTTATGATTGCATTATCTGTAAAAGAGTTATGTGAAATATTTTCAAAAGAACAAGAGGATTTTATCCACTAGTAGAATTGTCTGTGTCTAAATTCCTTCTCTAGTTTAAAAACACAATTACTATTGGGTTACAATTTACTGAATAAATCTGCCTGCTTAACACCTCATATTTCCTTTCCTACATAATCCCCTCCAATTCATTCTATATAGATAAAATTATCTCTTATTAAAATTTTATTATGACATATAAATAATTAAATGAATACTCATGAACCATCATCCAACTTAAGATCAGGGACATTGTATCTATCTGTGTGCTCATCCCGATTTCTCCCTCCCCACTTTCTCTCTCTATTCTGAAATTTTTGTTTGAAATTTCCTTTTTTTCTTTCTTTTGTTATGGTTATTGAATAATTTTTACATACAATAAAATTGATGAGTTTTAGTCAATGTGGTTTGACAAATGTTTAACCACCACCACAATCAAGAAAAAGAATATTTCCATTACCCTGATAAAGTCCCTCTTCCCCTTTGCAGCCAGTCTCCTTATCTGACTCTCTAGGACCTGTCAACCACTGATTTGTTTTTTTGTCACTATTATTTTACTTTGTTATTATAAATGGAATTTATAGCATATAGCCTTTTGTGCCTGATTTTTTTCACTTAGCATAATCGTCTTGAGATTCACTCTTGTTATATGTATCAATAGTAATATAATTTTCTTAGTAGCCAATACGTAGTACAATTCCACAACAGATCTTCACTCATAGGGGACCCTCAATTGAATAATTATTCATATATTTTAAGATTATTTTTAGAGTTAATTCTTATTTTAAGGATTCTTCTCTCCAACATCCTCCCAAAACACCCCACAATACATCTCACCCACTCCACACAAACACACACAAACACACAAACATGCAAACACACAAACACACATACATACACGCGCACCTTTTTAATCGTCATTAAATCTATTTAATACCACTCTTAGGCCAGTTCTTCATATGTTCTTTGCCCATAGCAAATAGGAAGATAAAAATGCCAGTAGTATCAAAAAGTTCATGTTTCCAAAACTTTCAAAGAGTAAGCAAAACAAGTATTCTAGTGACTAAGAATCTGGTCTCCAAAGTCAGATATCTCGCTTTTAATTACTATTTGTGAGACAATGGGCAAGTTTTTATTAACCACATCTGTAAAATAGGGGAAATAAACAATTTCCGATTGTTATAAGGATCTAATTACATAGTCTGTATAAAATTTTTCACATTATGCATGGCACACAGTAAATGATCAACTAAGAATTCTTATCTGGAAAAATATCTAGTCACAATTATGCCCTAAACATGGTGGTGGTGGTGAGTTTTAGCAGATTCATTATGGCAGTTACATAGAAAACTACCTATTGTTTAGATGTTAACACATTAATTATTTAGGGAACTCCTTTACATTTCCATTCTAACAAACAGCTAGAAATAAATGTTTTACGAGAACCATAGTAAATTTCTGATATGGTAGATATAGTCATTTGAGATTATTTTGATGTAAAGCTGTGCCTCTTTTTCAATCATTTATAAGCCTCTAACACTGTTACTGGAGAAAGCGTCAAGCAGTTGTATGCATTTTTCTAGCCCACCTTCTTGAAGAGATGGCATAGCTCTCTATAATGGTAAGAAAACAGATCTTGAATTTCCACATCAAAGTATCATGACTGTCATCTAAACAACCAAGATGAATCTCTAGTTTACCTGCTGTAGCTTCTTACCAGCAACTTCTGTCTCAAATTACCTCACTCTGCTTATATTAAATTCTTGACTAAAGTATCTGATCATTGTAGCAGCCATGTATTCCTCTAAAGTCCCCAAGCTCGATTCTAACATTAAACCAGTTATCCATAAAACCACAAAATTGGAACATGCTATGCTTGACCTCATATTATGCCTTCAGCTTTCATAATGTTATCAAGTCTTTTGCCCATATTTTTCTTTAAGAAAACATCTACATGAAAGTTTTCTCTCTAATTTCAGAGCCAGATTAAAAATATAAATATACTTAACAAACTCCAAAATATACTTAACAAAAATATAAATATACTTAACAAAGTTCTAAGTTTCTCATTAATACTTTCTAACATACTGTCTAACATATTTACTACATTTATTGTCTACTGGTGTCTTGCCTGGCACATACTAGGACTCAAAAAGTATTTGTTCAGTGAATATGGCAAGAATACTTATATTAATCAACATTCTTAGAAACAAAAGAATCCACTCTAGTTAATTTAAAATATATATATATTAGATAGTTCTCTTTACCTTTGATACAACTGAAGCAAAAAAAATTAAAAAAACAAATACAAAAACAAAAACAAAAAACAGAGAATCACTTAATCACTTTTTGTTAATTCCCAGAACCATATGGTAAACTTTTCCAAGCAAAAGAGCAGCTGCTGCCATGACACTGCCCTGTGGTCAGAAAACAACCAAATAATAAAGATGTTGTCACTATTTGAACACAAGAAGAACCAAATCCTTTTGTCACCACTCTAACCAGAATATCTCATCTCTTTACTCATGACTACCATCAAGGAAAAACTCACTAGGCCAGAATTTAGGTCATAAGCCAATCATAGCTGAAGGTCAATCTGATAAGTGTAGTTTTTATCTTTCTAGTCTTTTATCTGTGATCTTTCCAGGAAGAAGTGCTCTGAAAAAAAGGGAATGGGGAATACTAAACCAATTGCATTATGCATTACAACCAACCTTTGTGGTTACTGTACATCAATAGGGCCACTAAATCCCATGCTTAAACTTCCAAATAACAATATCATTGTTTTAGGCTAATCACAAGGCATCCTTCCTCATGTAAATGAAAATGTACAGGCCTTCTCCTCAAAGTAAGAGTTGCAAAATTTCATAAAACATTGTGACCATTTCTGGATGATTAGCTTTCTTCAAATTTAGTCACATTCCTCTCTCACTTTCCTGAAACTACATATTTCCTGTAATTATTAAGATCATCACCACCACTACACTTATATAAAATACTAGTGGAAACAGAAAGAATGAAATTTTTTCTATGTATATAACTACCTATATGACAGACTAGAAAGAAAAAAAAAATCTTTATCTTCAACACTATAACTGGCAACGAGGTCATATAATTTATAACTTTCTTCTGCTATGCATTCCATGTTCCATTTTCTCCCAGACAGCACTAGAAAGCACTGCCCCCTGCAAATATATATAGTATATTTATATTATTATTATATATATCAACTTTGTATCTTTTTGGTTGTACCTGTTTCTAATTTGTTCTTTTCCCTTTTAGGACTTTTTACTTCTAAGATTTAAATAATTTATATAATCATATCTGATATTTGGTTTCTTTTAAATATCTTTTATACATTATTTTCAACAACTTTTTTACATCAGCATCTTTTATTAATATAGTTTTTTAATGACATCATTTTAAAATATTTTTTATCTATCTGGAGAGTAATTTTGGATATGATCATGTGCTAACCTTATATATTCTATTTCTATTCCAATACTTGTATTATATCTATTATGCCAATATTACTGCTTTTATAGGTTTAGATTTTTATTTTTTTATACATTCATTCAATAAAAAATATTATACAAGTTAGTACAGTGTTAGGTGGCAAGAATGAGAAGATATCTTTATCATTACATTCTAGTGATGAAAATAGTTAATAAATAAGCAAGTAAAATAATTTTGGAAGGTAGAACAGTGTATCAGAAAAACAAATAGGATGTAATGATCTAAAAAAAAAGAAAATACAGAGAACATTCCTTTAATAGCAAGTTCAGAGGCGATCTCTTCGAGAATGAGGTATTTAAGCGGCCTTACAGGACACAGAAACTTTGGCTCTAATTCCAAGTGTGACAAAAAGGCATTGAAGTGTGTCATTTAGCTACTATTTAGAGAACTGATTATAAGAGGGCAAGGTTGGAAATGGGGAGTCTTGTTAGAAAGTGTGAGTTGTTAGTACTGTATGCCACATAAATGGGATGATTATGTTTTCAGGACCTCTTGTAGTTTAGAAAGATCATGTAGCTAGTTCTAGTCATTGAGTCATAATAAGAAATAACCATTGTAAATTCCAAACTGAAGGATTTAATTGCCAGTGTTAAATCATCCAGGGTTCACTCTCATTCCCTCTATACAACTACTGGCAATGTTAGAAATGATGCCTGATCCCTTTTTCAGGACCTGGAGTCCAGAGATGCTCAGAAGAACCTTGGCCTATTACAATGGAGAAGAAGCATGTCTCCAATAAGTTTTCATTGTTACAGACCACTGAGTTTTTTCCAGCTTTACCCAGAAAATTGTAAGCTATTTGAAGTATATAACAAAAAGATTTAACATACATGTACATTGTGTTAGGATTCTTAGGACCATTTCAGCATAACCTCATTCATCGTGGCTGAGTGCAGGAGCCTATTCCAATAGTCTAGTTGAGATGGCTGTGGCTTGAGCAAGATACTGGCAGTGAAGTAGAGAAATTGACAGATTCAGTGTATGTTTCTGACTGATAGGTCATATTTAGGACTTAAATGTATGAGGTGACAAAGAGAAGTGTCAAAGAAAATCTCATTTCTGGCTTTAGTAAATGGTGCCATTTACTGAGCTAGAAAAGGGTAGATTTAGACCGGGTATAATGGAGAGAAAGCAAAACATTCTGTTTGGGACAAGTTAAATTTGAAATTCCTGCATGAAGCTGTGAAATAAACAGCTGAATATATGAATTTGGACCTGAGATTGGAAATAGTAGAATTTACAAAATTTTGGAGACATCTGAATACACATGATAGTCAAAGCTATGGAAATGAATGGGTTCTCCCAGAGGAGGTTAAGGAGATAGACACACCATAGACAAGGCCTTAAGAACTCCAGCATTTAGCATTTATAGAAGAGGAGATGCTGGCAAAAGAGATTATGAAGAACGACTATTAATTAGAAAATAAATACCAGGAAACATTGAGAAGTCAAGTAAGATGAAGACTGAAGAGTGTTCATTGGGCAAGTCACTGCTAACCTTGACAAGAACATTTTCGATGGAGTGATGGACACGTAGGCCAGGCAGGAGGGGGTGAAGAGTAAGTGGATGGCTAGGGAGTAGAGATCATAGGAATGGGAAAATGCAAAGAGCAAGTTTCTTGAGAATTCTATGAGGAAAGAAAAGAGTTTTATTGTGACTGTTATTGCAGTTTTAGTGAAATATAAAAAGTACATTAGCTTTTTCAAAACGTATATTAGTATGATGATAAAAATGACCCAATCAAGAGAGACTGATATTTTGATATCTAATAACACGTTAATTCTTTTTCAAAAACAACTTCAACCAGGCTTTTAAAAATTCTCTTACATTCATTTATGAGTTTTGTTTTTACCTTTGTTATTACATTTTTAGCAAACTATGGGTAAGTCCACACCTTCCCTTGGGTTTTAAATAAATGAATCCTCTCTGAACTTTTTAAAATTTTTGGCCACAAACTTTAATTGGTTTTGTTTTTTGTTTTTTGTTTTTTTAATGTCAGTAGGTTTATCTCAAATACGAAATTATGTGAAATTTTCTTGTCTTCTTTTTAATACTTCACTAAATTAAAATTAAAAAATCAGTTATTAAATTAAAAAAATAATTTGGAAGCAAAAGATAAAACAATGAAAACTCTCTCAGTGCTTAAAAACATTTTAAAGTAAATCAAATTTTGTTCAAATGTCATTAAAAATATATTTAAATTTATTTATATTTATCTATACATGTATATGTGTGTGTGTGTGTGTGTGTGTGTGTGTGTGTGTGTGTGTGTGTGCATGTATTTTTATCCATAAGTGAAACATTGAAAAGTTTTTAATGCAGTTGGAAAAGGTTATTATTCTGAATGGGGAGCCAGCCTAGCTCAAGTAGCAATTGCAAACAAATGAAAATAAATAATTTGTTAAACTTCTAATCCCAGAAAAAAGAAATGATCAAAACTGTCTTAAAGATTATAATTTTCACAAATATAGAAAATAATCTTATGATGACCAGAGGGGAGGGAGGTTGGGGGGCTGGGAGAAAGGGGTGAAGAGTTAAAGAAGTACAAATTAGTAGTTGATAGATGGTCATGGGGATGGGGAGCACAGCATTGAGAATGCAGTTAACATGAATGTAATGGCTAGGTGGAAAGCCAGAGGAGAGAAAGGGAAATTAAGGGGATCATTTTACAAACTACATAATTGTCTAACCAATGTATCGTATACTTGAAACTAATTATAAAATTAAATTTAAAAAAATACAGACCTCAAGTCTTAGGGTCTATTTCTAGCTCTTCTGAAAACTTGCTTTTGTACTTTCCAAATACTTGATCTGTCTGTGCTTTAGATTTCCCCTCCCCTATATATCAGTCAGGAGATGGTTAAATGCAAATATCTTAAATCTATAACTGTTGAGAACCAAGGCGTTTATTTACTTTCCACCTTTTTCTCACTTCTCCTTCTATTCTGATTTTTCTTTTCTCTTCGTCCATCTTGGTCCCACAGTTTATCAGCATGCAGGCCAAATATGACCATCTTCACTCAGACAGCTTTATAAATTGCATACCCACAGCTAAATGAGCAAGTCTCTCCAAACTCCAATTATTTTGTTTTGTTTTGGGTTAAAATGAAATGCATCACCACATTTAAAGTTAAAATAAGTAGAATTTTTGTTTTCATTTTACAATTTTCACATACCTGTCAGGGTTTTTAAAAACAAGTCAAAAGCATCAAGTCGGAGTTAAGTGTATTCATAAACCCAGGCTTTCGGACATTGCAAATTTTCAAATTCAATTTTATTAATTAGTAATATTTACCCTAGTGGCCTATATTCTTAGAAAATTCCTCCTGTATAATGATGGTTTAAAGTAGACTACAGATAATTATCAGAGCTCTATATGTGAAAACTTCATAGAAAGATGGGCAGTGAGCTCCCACAGGAACATGAGAAGAAAGTTCTCCCATTCCACATTTAGCTGCTAAAGTACTATATTTAAAATCAATTAAAATTACAAGGAGGAGAAAATAAACAAAAATAATTAAATAAATAATTAAATAAATACATACATACATACATACATACATACATACATACATACATAAATAAATAAATAAATAAAATTACAGGGACTTTTATTTTTTTTTTTGGTTTTCTGAATCTGAGATCTGATATCAACAATGTGGAGGGTTTTTGTGTTTTCTTTTGTTTTAAGATTTTTTTATAAAAATGTAGCTAATACACAATATTATATTAGTTTCAGGTGTACACCATAGTTATTCAACATTTATATAACTAGAGAAGTGATTACCACGATAAATTCAGCAACCACCTAACACTGTACATCACTATTACAATATTATTGACTATATTCCCTATGCTGTACACCATATCCCCATGACTTGTTTTATACCTAGAAATTTAAACTTCTATTCCCCTTCACCTTTGCCACCCTTTTTTGATTTTTCAGTTACAGTTGACATTCAATATTATTTTATATTAGTTTCAGTTGTATAGCATAGTGGTTAGGCATTTATGTAATTTACAAAGTTATCCCCCAGACTAATCCAGGACCCACTTGTCATTATAAATAGTTATTGCCATATTATTGACTATACTCCCTGTGCTGTATTTCACATCCCCATGACGATTTCGTAACTACCAATTTGTATTTCTTAATCCCTTCGCTTTTTTTCACCCCAATCCCCAGCTCTCCTCTCATCTGGCAACCATCAGCTTCCTCACAAAGAGGTTTTTAACTTCACCTACCTACACTCACAAGATCATCTTCTGACTTCTCTAAGCAGTTCCTTTCCCCCTTCACCCTTGCTTTCATGGCATTATAAGATTAAACCCTTCCTTTTTTCTAAGTTACAAAACCTCATTTCTAAAAGCTGTGTTCATATTACAGTTGTTTTTCTCTCACAAAGACTAGGTCAGTTCTATTGGTTTGCAGGTGGGAGCAGGTTTCACCACTATCCCCTTTTCTTAAGATAAAAACTTGAAAAGGGACTTGTTTTACCTAAGGCTTAAAGTGAATTTTTTTTTGTTTTATAGTTGTAGATGCTTCATCATTTTGTAAACTTCACCTCTAAATTAGCCCTAATACTGAAATGAAACCATTCAACTCCTTCCCATAAGTGAAAAATGTATAGAAATTCCCCAAGTGTTTACATTGAGCTAGGCATTTGGATTATTGCTTTTATATCATTATTTGATTTTAGTATTTCGTTTAACATACATTTATATGATTATCATTTGCCAGTAACTTGCCTAAACATTTTACAAATATTAATATAATTCATTCAGAAAAAAAAAAAAAAACTGAGGTTGGTACTATCATTAAATCTGTTTTACAAATTCAGAAAGTGAAGCACAGGCACATAAAGTAACTAGCCTAAGGTCACAACCTGGGAAGTTGTGAAACTGAGATTTAAACTCAGGCAGTCTGTCCCCAAGTCACGGCTCTTAACCACTACATTGTCCTCCCATATTCCCAGCATGTGGCATCTTATGGATGTGTTACACTATGTAATCCTCAAAACTAGTATATGAAGTGATGTATCAGTCTGAACACTTTCAAGGCAAGTGCCTAAAACTTAGGGAACATTTGCTTAAACAACATTGAGGCTGGTTGAAAGAATGCCATCATAGCTCAGAACTGAAGGAAGAGTCATAGAAACAAGAGCAGGGCTGGAGACCTCAGGGGCCAGAGGAGGGACTCTATCATGTCAGTCTACCTATTCTTGTTTTCTTGCTATCTCTAATAGTTACTTTCTTTTTCTTTTACTTGTATGGCACTTTCTCCAGACTATAAAGAACATAGACACAGGTTTCTCTAGAATCAAATTTTTCAGTAACTTGACTTCCTCTGTGATAGGAAGATGTTCAGAAGATAGCATATGAGTCATTTGATTCCACAACTATTAAAAAGAAAAAGAAACTGGAGTCAGAGTAAGTAGACTATATTTATTTTATTGAATACATCTTCTGACTCTTTGAAAATATTAAAGTAGCAGTTCAATTTTTATACTCTGTAAGTCAGAAAGCATTATTATTTCCACCATACTTCAATATTCCACTTCTTCCCCTTTTTAATTCCCATTCTTCAAAGTAGCTGAAGCCAACATAAAGCCTTCATGGAAATGTTGAATGCTCCATAAATATATTCAGTCTGTTACCTCTTAGCAAGGCGTCTAATTTTTGGTGTAATTCCCAATAGCATGCTGCTGTTTATATGTTTTCCAAAGTACTAAAACACTTAGGCTGACAAAGGTAAAATTGGAACTCCTAAACTATTAGATTTCTAGTACATTTATATATAATCATGCTTCTACTTCTCTACACTAACAATTAAAAGATGAACAAAGTCCAGAGCACTCTCTATGATAAACTGAGACTTTTGCTGTGATCGCATTAAAGTTTAACTTATTTTTTTGCTGAGTGCCTCTTTCTTCACTTTTCTACAGGTATGTTGATTCTGAAAGTATTCTCGGTTAGGGTTGCCAGATAAAACACAGAATACCAGTTAGATCTGAATTTCAGACAAACAACAAACAATTTTTAGTGCATGTACCAAATATTGCATGAAATATTATACTAAAAACATTCATTGCTTATCTAAAATTCAAATTCAACTAGGCATTGCATTGTGCATTTCTGTTTGTTAAATCTTGCAACTCTCCCCAGAGTAAACTTCAGGCTCATAAATATCTAAAAGAATGCTTCCCAGGTAACCCAACTGCAACAATACTTTTTTTGTGTGTGTGATAGTTAATGGCAATCAAGACTACAATTCAAGTGTGCTGAATCATAGCATAGACTTCTCTTACTCTACACACCACAGCAGCAGGTCCAATTCCATAATTTCAAAGTAGCAATGAATATAAATGATATGTCAAGATACCTTCAATAGGAATAATGGTAAATGAAATTATCTATGACTTATACTGGTAGGTAACAAGGTACAGAGTCTACTAATCCTAGTGCTTTGATTGCTTATATTTATAACTGAAGAAAATGCTAAATTTTTGGTTAAATATGAGTGGAAATAAAGATGTTATTTTTCCCTATCCATATTTCTGTATCTTGGGTTGATATAGAAACAGTTTACCAAAGATAAAATTCCTATTGGGAATGGGAGGTAAAAAGGAAAAGTTAAGAGGTAGAAGGCTGGGTAAAAAGATGAAGGGATTAAGAAGTACAAATTGGCAGTTACAAAATAGTCATGGGGATGTGAAGTACAGCATAGGGGGTATAGTCAATAATATTGTATTAACTACATATGGTGACAAGTGGGTACTAAAATTATTCAGGGGATCACTTCATTAATTATATAAATGTCTAACCACTATGCTAGACACCTGAAACTAATATAAAATAGTATTGAATGTCAACTGTAATTGAATGAATGAATGAATGAATGAATGAATAAGGAAAATAAAAGAAAATCAGGGTAATCAAGAAAATCTAATGAGAATTTCAACTAAAAAAAGATATGTAGAATAGTATATAACATAACATCAGTCTTACAAGGTAATCTAAAAATTATTAAAATTTTGTTTGTATTCTTGTGTAGAAAGAAGTTAGAATCAGAACATTGTTGTCTAGATGTGCCAAATGTGTACTGAAAACATCAGTTTTCTCATCTGTAAAATGGAGATAATCATACCTGCCTATCTAAATGAGTGGCTAAGATTATAATATTAAAATTAATCATCATTAACTTGACAAATATTGTGCATCAAACATATAACATTTACTGCTTCTAAAAATGTAACTGAAAATGTCACTTTTGTCCTCAAAGTGCTCGCAGATAAGAGAAATGTACAAATATGCAAATAGATGTCAGCAAAACAGTGTGGTAAGTGTTTTGATATAGAGTGGGTAACCAATTATGCCTAGATGAGACAGGGCAGACACTACAGGGAAAACATCATTGGTTGTATTGTTTTAAGGAACAAATATTTGCAAGTTAAAAATGAGGAATGGGGCTTGAGAGTCGAGAGAAATGATGTTCCAGTCAGAGACTGGAAATATTTGCCACAGCAATATTGCATACTTATTAATCCCTTCTTATTTATTAGGTGGTTTTATTTTTATTTATTTATTTTTTAAATTTAATTTTATTGTTAGTTTCAAGTATACAGTACATTGGTTAGACATTTATATAGTTTATAAAATGATCACCCTAATTGCTCTTTCTCTCCTCTGATTCTCCACATAGCCATTACATTCATGCTAACTGCATTCCCTATGCTGTGTTCCCCATCTCCGTGACCATCTATCAACTACTAATTTGTACTTCTTTAATCTTTCACCCCATTCATCTAACGCCCCCATTCTTCCTCCCCTCTAGCCATCGCCAGATTATCCTCTGACCGCTTTTCCTTCATTTATATAACACCTCTCAACACCTCCTGACAGAACCTCCTTGATCCCATCTGCTGAAACTGCTTAGCTTTCTCTAAATGAGTAATTCACTTTTAGATATCTGTGCTGGTGTCCAAGACATTCTTATTGGACCTACAAGTCAGCAGGAAGAAAAAAAACATTGAATAATAGGGGGTCAGTATAGGAAGAAATAAACCCACTTCATAATGAAAACCTTCAGTGAACCAGTAATACTAAATGTATCAATTATACTATTAAATCACTTTCATATAAACTGCTCCACCTCTCTTGCGCTTGCAAACTAAGACCTCTATTCCTTCAAAGTTTTATTTAATTATTCCAGTCTAACACAATTATATTCTCTTCCTATTTCTGTGCCATCTAAATGTTTTATAAGCATGTCTTAATTGAGTCCTTGGTAATATTGAACAGGTTAGAACAAAAATCAGAGTCCCTGGGACACAATTAGAGACTGCTGTACAGGTTAGCGTTAGGACAAATATTTATTAGATACCTCATACATGATTACTAAAAGTGGTGAGCTTGTACTATGTTATCTTATTTAACTTTTATATTAGTCACAGTAGCTAGCTATTTATTATAAACCTCATTTTGACAAATGAAAAAATTGGAGATCAACATAGCAAAGTAATGTTCCCAAAATCACAAAATTAAAAATTGGCAGTGTTTTAATTCAAATCCAGATCTGACAACAAAGCTTTAGTTTTTTTTTTCTATGAAAACACATCACCAAACAGTACTTTTTAAAACTCTTTTGTCAGTGAGATTTTCCTCTGCATACCTGTCAAATCCCTAGCAATGTAATGATAATTTTACAGCACCCCCTCAATTGCAAGAGCTTGGACACAGATGTTCTAAAATCTCAGAAATGTGGGGCAAAAAGTAAAGGGAGAGAGAGTAAACTCTCCAATAGTAGCTGTTTAGGACAAGTTGAATTCAGATGTGAATTAAGATTTGAGGTCTGCAGATTACTAAAGTCAGTGGAATCTAATCCAGTCTAGGAGATCCTAAAGGTTCCTAAAGCAAGTCTCAACATAGGGAACAGAGAAGGCCATAGTTCCAAGTAGTAAGGTTGTAAAGGACTGCTGTCCAGCAACAAGGGTAATAGTATAAGGCAGGGCTCACTGAAAAAGTTAGGCAGGATATCAAGCCCTTTATGAATGAATTAGATACCTATTCATAAACTGGACAAAAATGTGAGTTGGAAGGAGAAATGCAGTGGAACTACAGAGGTGACCAGGCTCATCTTAGAACTCTGAATTCTGGATCCAATTTTTATCACACAGCTGAACTAACTTGGTAGTTCAACTGAGGCTGAGCTTGCAAGTGTGGGGCACTGTAACTCTATTGCGAAATTCACTGGGGTGAGAAAGGCAGGAAAAATGAAGCTAAACTTTACACTAGCAGTAGAATCTGCCTGTTATTTTTCTCCAAATGAGACTAATGAAAATTTATTGTTAATATGAATATGGATACACATAACTCTTAAAGCTTTGCAGCAAAAAAATTTCAGTTAAATCCATGCATATGGGCATTGAGAAAATGTGTAATTTTCTGTCTCTAGAATTTAAAGACATATACTTTGACTAACAAAAAAGATTACAACTGATTTCAGAAGTTTCAAGGCTTAGGAACAAAATTTCCTCAAATATTGTCATAACATGGCAGTTGTTCAACATTTGAAAATGCTTGTGTGAAAAATCATATCTTGGAAAATTTATATATAAGCAGATAGAAGGATTAATTCCTTCATTCATGTGGTATGTAAGATACTGGTTAAATACTATACAATATGAAACAGTTTGTACCACAAAAAGTACTTTCCATTATTTTAAAAGGATCTCCAAAAGCATTACTTCTTTAAGAGAGACTGTTATTTAAAAATGTTGACAAGTTGTTAGAATTAACTAGATTTAAAAGTGTTTTGTTTTGTTTTTTAATCTTGAATCCAACCATTAAATAAGGATAGTATATTTCCTTATGGAGATGCTGTTTCTGGCTGGCTCAGTTTGTCAGAGAATTATGGGACCAGCTGCAATCCCCTTGTAGAGCAGTTAGGTTTATTCATGTTATTCTGAGACTATTATACTATAGCCTTAGCCATAGCCAAACATCATGAAAGTGAACAAGCCAATAGGCAAGAGAAGAACCATTCCAACAAGAGAAACACCATTCCAACAAGAGAAACAATTGCTATTGTGCTTTTGTATGCCTATGAAACATTACGTTTTACTCTGATACCATTGTTCTGCTGAGACTTTAAATATCAGTGTAGAGAGGCGCTGGAGACTCCCAGAAGAGAAAACATTCCTAACAGGATTCCATGAAGAAGCAGGTCCATGGACAAAATATCGGAACTTCAGAGGCAGATTTTAAATAGGAAGGAGAGGGGCATCCCTAGGGCCTCTTGACTTTGGACTTTATGAAATATAGACTCATGTTAAAATACTCCTGGATAATGGAACAGGAAGGTAAATGTAACATTTTTTGTTTTCTCAGAGTTTCAGATGAGGGCTCAATGACAAGTAAAACAAATGCCAAGTCCCTTTAGATTTTAAAGGAATTCGGCTGCCTATGCAGGGAAACCTAAGAGATTTTAAAGCACATTCCCCTATCCTCAGCCCACCACCCACCTCCAGGCTAAATGAATAGAGTAGATGAATTTAAGATGTTTTAAAGAGCTGAAATATGGGATTAGTAAGGATTCCTTTGCAGAAATTTTTCAGGGGTTGTCATTTTTTTCCCTCATCCAAGGGAGAAGAAATGGGATGCCTCCCTCTCCTCTTAAGCCATAAAATGAAACAACTTTGGATAGCTTCATTTGTGTTCCCTGAAATTTGAGGCACAAGGGGGCTGAAATTGCTCTTATTAAAAAGAAAGGCATTAGATTAATATAGGGTTAACTCAGAACATAGCCCCTCCACATACTCAGAAGACTGGTAGCTGCCCTGCCAGCAAGCAGCCAAAAAAGGCAGTACACAAAGAGCTTTCAGCAGCACTTACTTCCAAAGACATTTTCTGCTGCTCCCATGGATGTTATCTGCTCCTGTAACTAAGAAGTACATCTTGCTCCCATCCATCTGAGAAGGCAGCTGCTCTTCCATTGAGATTACCCGTCCCTCTGCTTGTGCGCATAAAAAACTCTGCTTGCTCTTGGTCAGCAGCTTGATTCCTACAGCTTTGATCAGCTGCAGCTGAAGCTTCCCTGCCTTGTGAGTAATAAATAGCCTTTCTCACCCTTCTGGTCCTTCTCCTGGTGGTTATTCTGGAATATCCAAACCCAAGTGCAAGTTCCAGGCCTGAGGCTCCTGCGTTACAGTTATCCAATTGTCCTGGGGCATTAGAGCAAAGATTGGTGGCTAAATTGAGACTGGCCTGTAATTCTAAGGCTGTGTTTCCCTGGGATTGGATGTGGACTCCATATAAATAAGCTGGACTGAGTCATCCTGAGTGAGACTCTGCTGAAGAGGAAAGCCTTGGAGGCATGAGAGGATGCCACAAGGATCTTCAGATCTACCCATCAGAATCCAGGGGCCTTGGAAGAAGATTGTGTGCATAACAACAGGAAGTATCTACCATCAAAAGAATGAGAATGGGGTCCTTCAAAGAATCACAAGACCCCATTAACAACAAAATTAAATAATGACAAAAATCATTTAGAATCAACAATATCCCGAGGGCATCAAAATCAGATTCATTTCATCAAATAAGACTTTCCTTACAGCTATGTGTCCTCTCTCTCCTGCTCTGAACCCAGAAGAGTCACATGCCGTACAAAATGATAGAGAACGGGCAGAGCAGCAGAAGACGAAAAAACAGAAGAGACGCTGACTTTAGTAACCCCCTTCAACTGCAGTCTTCTAAGTCTAAAATGTGCCAGAGCTGAGAGAAGAGAAAGACTTGAAAAACTACATCAGAGCTTGGCATAAAGTACTCACACCGAAATGAACCTTTTATTGTTAAAAATAACCAGAAACATCACAGCACTTGGCCAATGTCCAGGTGCAGTGAAAGAAATATTTGACAAAATTAATTTAATGGAGAGTGGTGAAAAGGAACAATGGTGTTGTCTTCTTGCATGTAGATTTCAACTTATTCTGTAACCTAGTAGCATTAAGGATTATAGGTGCCCTTTGCCCTACAGAGTCAACAGACTATCTGTGATAGAGTCTTCACTATGAACAGAGTTTGTCTTGTAAATTGTTTTTTCTTGATCTATGCTGCTCTCTGGTTATTTCTCTTTTGTTTGCTCTAAGCATTTAATAATGTTTCATTTTAATGTTCCAGCCTGGTCTTACCTGGGTAGTATCTAGTTATTCCAGAGCTTTAAAGGGATAGGAACACATGTACCTTCAAGTAATAATGGCATTAATTAGGATAAATCCTCAGAGAAGGTACATCACAGCAGAATAAGAATAGGAACTATGAAGTTCATCTGCACCATCATAGGTATATAGATTCTCCATTACCAAACTGGAAAGATTATATTGATGATTGTGTTAAGGAGCCAGAAATTTCCTTCAAAAATATAAAAACTTCTGAAAGCATACATCTTATGGCTAGCTGGTCAGCTATATTAGAGTAACTCTAATATAGTATTCCTTACTTATGAGCAAAAGTACTTGATGTATTGATTTAAGAAAGTACACACCCAACCTTCTGACAACAAGCATGTTAGAACACAGGAAGATGCTGGGGATCAAGTGTTCTAGGAACTGGTCGTTACCGAGGAGATGACAGTCCCACTTTACTCTAGCTTGAGCAGCAGAACTTTAGATTTATTTTATGCCATGTTGTGAACTTTTTGTGAAATAATGATACCTTTCAATGTAGCTACTGGACAATAATAGAAAGACATATACTATATCAAAGCAAATGTAAAGGAATAATTAGAATTAGGCCTTATACTCCTAAAACCAGTCTTCTGTTCCTGAAACAGACTCATGTTAATGACCTAATCGCCAAAGCCAAGGTCCCTTTTCAGTTTTCATTGCATGTTCTTGTTTTCACTTTGTAAATAATCATTCATGTGACTATTTGCTTAATGCCTGCCTTTCCGCAGTAGATTATAAAGTCCCATGAGGATAGGTCTATACCCACCTCAAAGTACAATGCCTAGTGTATAGCAGGGGCTTAAAAACTAAATTGTTAAATAAATAAAAGGTACTTCGGGGTCACCTTATAAAGAGTTTTGAGTGTCAGGCTAAGAAGTATAACTTTATTGTGTAGGTAATGAGGAGGCACTAAAGATCTCTTAGATGGTGCCTCTTAGGTTTGACAACATGCTGGAATAATTTATTCTGGCAAATGGTGCAGAATCATCTGGATGGGAGAAAGTCTAGAGACCTGATACACACATCAGAGCCTACAGGGGCAGACATATAACCTCCTGCAGTATACAGGTGAACTTCGACGAATGTCCAAGCAAATAAATCAAATAAATCAAAAACTGTCTTGACAATTTTTGTTTGTTTTGTGTATTTGTGTGTGTGCTGTGTTTCTTTCCCTTCACTGACATGACTGGTTGGCTGCCTGAACTGATTAAAATTGCAGAAAATTAGAGATACATAACCTGTAGCTGAAATCAGATGAAAGTGGTTTCTGACCTATCCAGTAGGACCTATTTCTGGAGAAATTTTAACTAGACTTCAGTTTTGTAAATACCTGAAAAGGGCCAGAGCATCTGTTCAATTTTTCTTCCAGTAATTTTATAACCTTCCCAATGAAGAGTCATTAATGTTTCATTTTCCAGACTGGAGTGTATGGCAGCCTCTCTGAGCCAGGAAACAAAGGTCTGGCTGAAGAGACTCTGGCTCCAAGCTCGGGTATCCCTTGAGAAACAACCTTAGTTATAAGAGAAAATGATCGGGCTATATAGGTTAATCTGGACCAGACTGTGACAAGTTTTTACACTATAATATAAACATCGTCATTTGTATTTCTTCATGTTTCCTCCTGCTCCATCTCTGCAATTCCATTTCTTCTGGACATTCGATGTTTATTCAAACTAATAAATTTACTAGAGCTTACCTTGTTTCATGAATCATGAAACCGTATTTTATAAATTGTATGGAAAATGTGCAGTTAACTTATTTTTAGACACTCCTGGCCTACACTATAATAATTGATTTTTTTTTTCCTGAATTTTATTTCAGTAAAGATAGCCAAGGATTCCAAACTCAGCATTTTTTATCTGGGAGACCCAAAGAAGTATATGTTATTTTCTAAGATTTGGAAGTACCAGGAGTATTTTTTAATTTTAAAAACCCCTTATAGTTTTAAAATTTGAATTTTCAAAATCTTATGTTCACTCAAGATACTGGGACTGCATCTATTATATATCCAAAGCAAGCATTTATAGCCACATATTAGATAACTCTAACAACATGGTGTTCATTATCATTTTTTAGGGACAAATGTTAATAACAAGAAATAGAAATTAATGCTAAAAAAAACTATTTAAAGGTAATCATTGTTATCACAATGGTCTTGGCACTTAGGAGTACACTATTGATGGGTTTTATAGTATAGCATTGTCCAAGCGAGTATATCACTGTGTTTCCTCAATGGGCCTTGGTACTTGAGAACTTTGGTACTTAGCTGGGCACTAAATATATATTTGTTAAATAAACGTTAGTAGATGAATAATAAATGAATTCTTGATTTGATGTAAATATCTTAAAGGTATGAGACTGTGTTCTTCCCACACTATTATATTCATAATCTATTGCATCTGAAGGTCCTGCAAAGTTCATGCTCTGGGTCTCTCAGTGGCCTAATCTAGTCCTATGGCCTTAAATACCACTTAAATATCAACAACTCCCACCTCAGCTAGACCTCTTCCTTGAACATCAGACCTACATGTCCAATTATCTATGCAAACACTTCTACTTAAGTGTGTGTATGTGTGTGTGCTCATTCGAGTAAGCAAACAATGTATTGAAAACTGAACTCTTTATTTCTAATTATCTCCCCACGGCCTGCCTTTCTTTTTTTTAATTTTTATTTATTTTTTTATTTTTTTTAGGTGCGGCAACCCTTGGTTGACCTCACAGATTGCAAGAACCTTGTTAGCTTACAATCCCTTATTTTTTATTTTTTATGCCGACAGCACCTGGTCTTCCTGGGTGGTTTCCCATCCAAGTACTAACCAGGCTCGACTTTGCTTAGCTTCCGAGATTAGACAAGACTGGGCTTGTTCAAGGTGGCATGGCCATAGACAGCCTGCCTCTCTTTAATCTTATTCATATTAGCAAATGAAATTTAACATCTCAGACAAAAGTCTTGGCTTCATCCTCTCTTTTTCTCACATTCTATATACAATTCATCAGCAAATCATCTTGCTCTATCCTCAAAATATATTCTGAATCCAACCCGTTCTTCCCACTCCAGCACTAATCCTTCTAATCCAAGTAAGTTATCCTGGTCTGGACTATGACAACTGCTGCCAGGTGCTCATCCTACTTCAACTTCCTCACCCCCATCCCACCCTACAGAGACTTGCAGAACCTAAGTCAGATCATGTTCTCTCCTCCCATGCCTTTTTACCTCTGAATTAAACCAAAACCTTTATCTCATTCTACAAAGCCCAACACAATCTGCTCATTAGCTACCTCTCAGATATCCTCTTCTCCCTTCTGCCTCTATTGATTCTACTACAATGATACTGGCTTCCTTGATGCTTTTCAAATCCACCAAAAATAGTCCCGCCTCATGGCTATTGTACTTGCTCTTTCTTCTGGCTGGAATGTCTTCATCTAGGTATTAATGTGGTTCTTTTCACTAAATTCAGGTTTCACTTAATCAGATCACCCTACCTTAAACAGCACTGCCTCAAGTCACTTTTCATCCCTTTATTCTGCTTGATTTTAATTCTTATTACTTATCACCACTTGAAATGTTGTCATATTTGTATGTGTATCATCTATTTGTTCTCTACTGCTCTGCACTGGAACATAAGCTCTGTGAGAACAGGTTTTGTTTGTTTTGTTTGTTTTGTTTTGTTTTGTTTGTAGATAGAGCATGATAGTACTGAGTGAATTGAACAAGATCCATGGCAATCTTTCTTATTTACCTTGGAATGTCTCATGCTTAGTTTTGGTATAAATCATTACTATGCATGAGTTAATTTATTTTAAAATTAAGTCCACTCAGGGGGTCATTAAAGTAATAACACCAAATGAGATCCTACAGAGATTAGTGAGAGTCCATCTTGCTCCTGCTTGGACAGGTAAATAGCTTAGAATAGATTATTCTATTTTTTATTTTATTAAATTTATTAGGATGACATTGGTTAATAAAATTGTGTAGGTTTCAAGTGGCCAATTCAATAATACATCATAATATATATATATTGCATTGTGTATTCACCACCCAAAGTCAGATTTCCTTCCATCACCATATATTGACACCCTTTACCCATATCTATCTACCTCTTCCCCACTTTCCCTTTAGTAATAACTAAACTGTTGTCCATGTCCATAAGCCTCTGTTTGTTTGTCTTGTTCATGTGTTGAACAAGATCCATGGCAATCTTATATCCCACATATAAGTGAAATCATATGCTTCTCAACTACTACTGCCTGACTTATTTCACTTAGCATGATAATCTCAAAATCCATCCATGTTGTCACAAATGGAAGTATTTCATTTTTTCTTGTGGCTGAGTAATATTCCGCTGCATATATGTACCACATCTTTATTCAATCATCTATCAAAGGGCACTTCAGTTGTTTTCATGTCTTGGCCACCATGAATAATGCTGCAATGAACATCATGGTGCATATATCTTTTTGTTTTTTTATTAGTTTCAAATATACAGTACATTGCTTAAATATTTATATAGTTTATAAAATGATCACCTAATTGCTTTTTCTCTCCTCTGGCTCTCCACCTAGCCATTACATTAATGCTAACTGCATTCCCTATGCCGTGCTCCACATCCCTGTGACCATCTATCAACTACTGATTTGTACTTCTTTAACCCTTCATCCCTTTCTCCCAGCCCCTCAAGCGCCCTCTCCTCTGGCTGTCACCAGATTATCCTGTATATTTGTGAGTCTATTTCTGATTTGTTTTTTCTTTTTGTTTCTTAGATTCTGATATATAAATGAAATCATATAGTATTTATCTTTCTCTGTCTGACTTATTTCACTCAGCATAATAAACTCTAGTTCCATCCATGTCATTGCTAGTGGCAGGATTTCATTTTTTTTAATGACTGAATAATGTTCCATTGTACATATGAACCATAACTTCTTTATCTAATCATCTGTTGATGGGCATTTGGGTCGCTTCCATATCTTGGCTATTGTAAATTGTGCTGCCAAGAATATAAGGGTGCATAAATATTTGTGAATTATTGTTTGGGTTTTCTTTGGAAAAATACCCAGAAGTACAATTGTTGGGTCAAAAAGTATATCTATGCTTAATTTTTTGAGAAACCTCCATAGCAGCTATACCAATTTACATTCCCACCAGCAGAGTCTGAGGGTACCTTTCTCCACACAACTTCTCCAACATTGGTTATTGCTTTTCCTATTGATGATAGCGATTCTAACAGGTGTGAGATGTATCTCACTGTATTTTTTTTTTTTGGTTTTATTAGGGTAATTTGTATTATCGTAATACCTAGTGAAGTTGAGCATCTTTTCATATATCTGTTGGCCATATGTATGTCTTTTTGGGAAAAGTGTCTATTCAGGTCACCTGTCCATTTTTTAATTAGATCATTAGTTGTTTTATTGTTGAGTTATATAAGTTTTCTTTATATTTTGGATATTAGCCCCTTATCAAAGAGTTCTCTGTAAATTTTAGATATTAGCCCCTTATCGAAGGCATTGTTTGAAAATATTTTCCCCAATTCAGTTGTTTGCCTCCTTGTCTTATTGATGGTTTCTTTCATTGTGCAGAAGCTTTTAAGTTTGATATGGTCCCGTTCATTTATTTTCACTTTTAATTCCCTTGCCTTTGAGGTCAAATTCATAAAATCTTCTCTAAATCCAAGGTCCATAAGTTTAGTACCTACATTTTCTTCTATGCAGTTTATTGTTTCAGGTTTTATATATTAGGTCTTTGATCCATTTTGAGTTAATTTTGTTGTATGGTGACACATAGCAGTCTAGTTTCATTCTTTTGCATGTGACTTTCCAATTTTCCCAGCACCATTTATTGAAGAGGCTTTCTTTATTCCAAGGCCTAGTCTCAATTTTAGTCTCTGAAAGAACAATGCCCTCCCTTTACAGTATATGTCAGACAGCTCAGATATAGGTTCTGGACAAAGCTATTCTTTGTCTTCAATTTGACTTAAATCATCATTGGTTAATGGTTTCTCCAGAAAAGTCTGAATTTTCAGCATCTAGTTTGCTAGCATTCTCCTCACCATGGCTGAAGAGTCATTTTATGTGAAAAAATATCCTGCCTTGAAAAAGTAGTGGAAACTTTTACTTACTTTATATTACCTACTACTTTCCTGAATTTGAAGGTTATACTATGCTCATCTTACTGAGATCACATCAAAACATATCAAATCCATCATTTGTGACATTTATTTGAAATAAGAATTGTATTTAAAAAACTTAACAAGCTGCCCAATCCTATTTTTAAGGTATACATAAGTGTCTAGAATGTTGACCAATTTCTTCCTTCTCTTTTCTTGCTAAATTATATACTCTAAGCAACAAATGTTAGAAAAAGTATTTTATTTTTAAAAACAATTTGCACACAAGAAGCATCAATAATAGTAGTAATTATAATCTGAAATTATTCTTCCTCTTACAAAAAAAATGTTTAGGTTCTCTTGCTATTTAAAAATTAAATGTCAACGTAAAAGTAAGTTTCTGAGCTCCACTCACCACCTCTGTGTGGCTCCTGGTCGTGTCCGAATGCTCCAGGGTCTATATCTTTGAAACCCAGAAATTGCTAGTGCTATAACACCAGAGCAGTTCATTGGCTCTAACCAAAGAACTGTAGAGATGCTGGAGCATTTGTAACAAAGACTGAAGCCAAGAAGCACCAGACCAAGAATCTAGTAGGAAACATGGAGGAGTGAGAGACATCCTCAGATCTCTCCCCTTGAAACATAAAGCTGAACATCTAAAACTCAACAAAAAATACCCAAACTGCACATCAGCACATCTGAGCATGGCATCTGTGCATAAGAACTACCACAGGTCAGAACCCCTGGTGTCGGCCGGTGGACTGGGAGAAATAAGCTGTCTCTCACAGCTGCCAGAGCTCCCTGCAGGAGGAGGAGGAGGGGAGAAGGAGTGGTGAGTTTATGCAACAACTTCTCTGAACATTCCTGCTTGGGATAGCTGTGAGCTCCCTGTGGCCGGCTGACTGCAGTGCCCAGTCATCAGGGTAGAAAGTAGAGAAGCGTAGAAAAGTGGGACAGGACCGCAGAGGAACAACAGCTGATTTTTGCCAGTCACAGTTGCAAAACTGAGGCTGGGCCACAGCCCCAACCCCCAACCCAGAGGGCCCTCCCCCCGATACCCTCCAAGACCAATCACTGCAAAACCCCAGGGCAATCTGACTGTCACTGACACTGACAGGGTCTGAAATCGAGGGTAGTGAGTGTGATTAAATATCTACAAAAAAATTTAAAAAGCATTATTAAGACTTATATAAAGTAGGGATCCAAGAAGCTTAGACACCACCTACTGGAAGCCAAAAGAAAAGGGCCCTCTTTGCAAAGGCTAAAGAGAGACCTTTATATAATAAATCTTCTTTCTGGAAAAACAGCAGAATACACTTTCATTAACGCACAGGCGGAGAAATAGTACATTAAACAATATGAACAACCAAGATGACAAGGCAGCTCAGAAAGAAAGAGAAAAATCTCGAGAAAGTATGCTTATAGACATAGAAATATGCTACTTAAACGACAGAAAATTCAGAATGGTGCTTCTGAAAAAACTCAGTGAGATCCAAAACAACTCAGGTCAACAATTTCAGGAATTGAAAAAACAACTAGATAACCAGAGTGAGGAGATTGAAACCCTCAAAAAGAACAAAATAGAACTTCTGGAGATGAAGAACACACTGCAAGAGTTGAAAAATGAAATAGCAAGCTTGAGAAATAGAGTCAAACAAATGGAAGAAAGGATCAGTGATACTGAAGATAGAAATCTAGAAATAAATCAAAAGGAAGAAGAGAGAAAACGAAGAATGAAAAATAATGAAAGAGAAATTCAAAAACTAGCTGATGCTATCAGAAGGGAAAACAAGAATAATAGGCATTTTCAAAGGCGAAGAAAAGGAATAGGGATTAGAAAGCATTTTCAGACAAATAGTTGACAAAAATTTCCCAAACCTAAGGAATAAGCAGGAGCTTGGAATTCAAGAAATCAACAGAATACCCAATTATCTCAACCCAAAAATGCCTTCACCAAGACACATAGTATTAAAATTATCAAAAATCAATGACAAAGATAAAACTCTCAGGGCAGCCAAGGGGGGAAAAAAATGGTAACTTATAAAGGTAAACCCATTAGATTATCCTTGGATTTCACAACATAAATCTTATAAGCCAGAAAGAAATGGAATCATATATTTAAACTATTAAGCGAAAGTAACTACCAACCTAGAATACTATATCCAGCTAAGCTCTCCTTTAGATATGAAGAAGAAATAAAGACCTTTCCAGACATACAAAACGAGGCCTGCACTACAGGAAATACAGAATGGGGTCAGTTCGCCTAAAACAAAACGACAAAAAAAAAAAAGCATAATTAGGAGTAAAGTGACTACCAAACAAATAGAAGCAGAGGAGTGCAACCCTTGCTAAAAACAGGGCATTTTAAGCTTAAATAAGAGAATTGCTATGACAAGATAGTAATGAACATTCAGCATACATAAGAACATATTGAGATAACAATGACTGAAAAGGAGAGGATTCAAAGATCTAAATTAGCAAAGAGGAATGGAGATAAGGCACACGCAAAAGAAAAAGGACGATTGTATATATATAATTATCCTTTACATAATGGTAACCAAACACCAAAGATTCAGAACCATTATATATAAAATAAAACAAGAAGGACCAGAGGGAAAACTCACAAAAGCCAATCAAAATAAAGAAAACAGAAACACAAGGACAAAAAAAGTAATGGAAACACTGAACTACCAGAAAACAAAAGATAAAATGGCTATAAGAAGATCTCATATTTCAATAATCACCCTAAATGTAAATGGACTGAACTCACCAATAAAAAGGCACAGAGTTGCAGAATGGATCAAAAAACAAAACCCAACCATATGCTGCCTCCAGGAGATACATCTCAGCTCCAAAGACAGATATAGACTCAAAGCAAAAGGATAGAAAATGATATTTTAAGTAAATGGCATTCAGATAGAAGCGGAAGTAGTGGTACTAATATCAGATGAAATAGACTGCAAAATAAAAAGGTAAAGAAAGATACTGAGGACACTTCATAATGATAAAGGGAATCATGCACCTAACAGACATAACACTTATTAATATTTATTCTCCCAATCAGAGAGCCCCCAAATATGTAAAGCAATTATTAACAGAACTAAGGGAAGAAACAGACCAAAACACTATCATAGTAGGAGACCTAAATACTCCACTGTTGGATATGGATAGATCATCCAAACAGAAAATCAATAAGGAAATAACATCTTTAAATGACACATTAGACCAACTGGGCACAATTGACATTTACAGAGCCATCTAAAACAGCTGATTATACATTTTTCTTTAGTGCACATGGAACATTCTCAAGAATCGACCACATACTGGGACACAGAGATAGCCTCAACAAATATAAGCGGGTTGAAATTATGCCAACCATATCCTCTGATCATAACGCTTTGAAACTAGAAATCAACTGTAGAAAAAAAATAAAGAAAAACCACAAATATATGGAGATTAAAGAACATGCAACTAAAGAATAACAGGGTTAGAGAAGAAATAAAAAGAGAGATCAAGAGATACATAGAAACAAATGATAATGATACTACAACATATCAAAAATTTTGAGACATGGCAAAAGCGGTCATAAGAGGAAAATTCATATAATTACAGGCCTACCTCCAAAAACAAGAATGAGACCAAATAAACAACTTAACGCTCCATCTTAAAAAAATAGAAAAGGAAGAAAAATGAAGCCTAAAGCCAGCATAAGGAAAGAAATAATCAAAATTAGAGCAGAAATAAAAGAAATGGAAACCAAAAAAAAAAAAAAATTAGAAAAATTAAATGCAACAAAGAGCTGGTTGAGAAGATTACTAAAATTGACAAACCCCTGGCTAGACTCACTAAGAAAAAAGAGAAAGGACACAAATAAAATCAGGGATGAAAGCAGGGAAAGGATAACAGACACCACAGAAATACGAAGGATCATACAAGAATACTATGAAAAAGTATATAACACCAAATTTAATAACCTAGAAGAAATGGACCAGTACTAAGAAAAATGCCACCTTCCTACATAGAATCAAGAAGAAATGGAAAATCTAAATAAACCGATCAGCAGTATAGAAATTGGATCATCAAAAACCTACCAAAAAGTCAAAGTCCAGGACCAGATGGCTTCATCAGTGAAGTCTTCTAAACATTCAAAGAAGATTTAATACCTATTCTCCTCAAACTCTTCTTAAAAAATCAAAGAGGAGGCAATACTTCCCAACTCATTTTATGAGGCCAATATTACTCTGATACCAAAACCTGGTAAAAATAACACAAAAAGAAAACTGCCGACCAATATCTCTCATGAACACAGATGCAAAAATCCTAAATAAGATACTAGCAAACAGAACATAGAAACATATTAAAAAGGTTATACACCACGATCAAGTGGGCTTCATTCCAGAGGCACAGGGATAGTTCAACATACACAAATCGATTAATGTGATATGCCACATAAACTAATCAATAGATGCAGAAAAAAACTTTTGACAAGATACAGCATCCATTTATGATCAAAACACTTAACAAAATTGATATAGAAGGAAAGTACCTTAACGTAATAAAGGCCATATATGACAAATCCTCAGCCAACATTATACTTAATGGTGAAAAACTGAAAACCTTCCCTCTAAGATCAGGAACAAAGCAAGGCTGTCCACTATCGCCACTGTTATTCAATATAACATTGGAAGTCCTAGCAAGTCAATCAGATAAGAGAAAGATATAAAAGGCATCCAAATAGAAAAAGAAATCAAACTGTCACTATTTGTGGATAACATGATTCTCTATATAGAAAACCCTAAAGACTCCACAAGAACACTACTAGAAACAATAAGCAAATACAGTAAAGTCTCTGGAATAAAATCAACGTTAAAAAATCCATAGCTTTTCTATACGCTAATAAAAAAGTGTGGAAAAAGTAATTCCTTTTGCAATTGCAACAAAAAGAATAAAATACCCAGAAATAAATTTAACGAAACATGGAAAGGACCTATATAATGAAAACTACAAGACCCCATTAAAAGAAATCAAAGAAGATACAAAGAAATGGAAAGGCATTCCATATTTTGGATTGGAAGAATCAACATAGTTAAAATGACTGTATTACCTAAAGCATTATACAGATTTAATGCAATCTCCATCAAAATCCCATTGGCATTTTTTAAAGAAATAGAACAAAAAATCATCAGATTTGTATGGAAGCACAAAAGACCCCGAATCGCCAAAATCATCCTGAGAAAAAAGAGCAAGGCTGGAGGCATCACTTTGTCCAGCTTCAAATTATACTACAAAGTGACAGTAATCAAAATGGCATGGTATAGGCAGCAAAACAGACACATGGACCAGTGGAACAGATTCGAGAGTCCAGAAGTATACCCGTATTTATATGGGCAAATAATTTTCAACAAAAATGCCAAAAATATACAGTGGAAAAGGAAAGCCTCTTCAATAAGTGGTACTGGAAAAACCGGAAAGCCACCTGCAAAAACAAGAATCGACATACACCAAAATTAACTCAAAATGGATTAAAGACCTGAATATAAAACCTGAAACAATAATGCATAGAAGAAAACATAGGAATGAAACTCAAGGACCTTGGACTTTGACCTCAAAGTTAAGGAAAGTAAAAGCAAAAATAAATAAATGGACTGCATCAAACAAAAATGCTTCTGCTCAGTAAAAAAAACCGTCAATAACATAAAGAGAGAACCATCTGAATGGGAAAATATATTTGCAAGTAACACCTTTGATAAGGGCCTAATATCCAAAATATACAAAGAAGTTGTACGACTCAATAACAACAAAAACAACAACAAAAATGATTCAATCAAAATATGGGCAAAGGACCTGAACAGACATTTCTCCTTACAGGACATACAAATTGCCAACAAATATATGAAAAGATGCCAACATCACTAGCTATTAGGGAAATTCAAATCAAAACCACAATGAGATACCATCTCACACCTGTTACAATGGCTGTAATCAACAGGACAAGTAATAACAAATGTTGGAGAGGATGTGGAGAAATAAGAACCTCATACACTGCTGGTGGGACTGTAAATTCGTACAGCCACTATAGAAAATAGTATGGAGTTTCCTCAAAAAACTAAGAATTGATCTACTATATGATCCAGCAATCCCTCTACTGCGTATTTACCCCAAAGACTTGAAAACTCATATTCAAAAAGATATTTGTACACTGATGTTCTTTGCAGCATTATTCACGGTGACCAGGACATAGAAGCAACCGAAGTGTCCTACGATAGATGATTGGCTAAGGAAACTGTGGTACATATATACAATGGAATATTACTCAGCCATAAGAAGAGATGGAATACTGCCATTTGCAACAACATGGAAGAATCTTGAAATAATCATACTAAGCAAAATAAGCCAGACAGAAAAGGTTGAAAATCACATGATATCACTTATACATGGGATATAAACCTAAAAGCAACAAATGAGCAGGACAAGCAGAGATTCATGGACATGAACTATAGACTAGTGGTTACCAGAGGACTATAGACTAGTGGTTGGTTACTAGTGGGGTGGGGGAGGAGGTAAGATGGAGATAGGGTAAAGGGGGTCAAATATAGGGTTTAAGGGGAGGATGAAGTGGGTGAAGGGTATCAAATATATAGTAGCTGAAGGAAACTGGACTTTGAGTGGTAAACACACAATAGAACATACAGATGTCAAATGATAATGTACACCTGAAAGTTATATAATTGTATTAAACAATGTTACCCCATTAAACTTAATAAAAAAGTAAGTTTCTTTAAAAATATATGTATAATGACTGTATTTGAAATTTATTTTGCTTTGTTATAATTAATAATCCACAGAGTAACATTTTCTTCTAACAAATTAAAGTAGGTTTATCTCTCAGGAGAATTTTTGAGTTTTAATTTTTCCTGTAGTTTTCTGTGCTACATCCCAAGGCACATATTCCGGCGGTGGAGACTTATTTACTCTAAAAATTCCCTTAAGCAATAAATTATGTCTTCTTTATAACAAATCAATAATTATGTTTAGACACTTTGTGACAGCTATTCATTACTTACTGAGAGCTACTTTTTTAAGAATCAGTGGAGTTCAAAATATTTATCATCAATCTTAATTTTATATAAACTTTTCCCGAAACCTGTGCAAAAAAGCCATACACATGCAGGCATGCATGCATGCAGACCTCCAGGATGAACCTCTGACTCGACTGAAGCCTGACCAATCATAGTATCCTGTGACCCTGAATGCAGTGATGGGTCCCAAAACAGGCATGTTACCCAAGCAGGTCACTCAGAGTTCTTTCCTTGAAGTGATTTTTTTCAGACATTAAAAAAAAAAACAACATTCTCTCTTGGAGTGTCCAAGATGAAAGTAGTCAACTGCCAGGCTGCATAAGTTGGAGAACTATAAGCAGGTGAACATTGAGGTGCTGATCAATTACCACATCCTCAGTGTAAAATAATCCTAGAAATTCTAATCTCCACTCATCAAAGAGCAATGCCAAAGGCATCTGGAAATAAGCAAAAAATTTAAATTTAAGCTCAATTTCTGACTTGTCTTCATTCTTTCAACATTTCTCCATTACAAATGTGTGGGGCAATGATTTATAACTTCTTTGATGGTAGTGTTTTGTATTTGCAATTTTGTTTTTCCTTTTAGGTTCGGAGCTTAGCTTTTTTGATTTCAAACAGGAAAACTTGAGCAGGCTACTGCAGTATAGCTTTCTCTGCTGAAATTTGGATTAGGTTTGTGTTGCCCAAAATATGCTGATTTTAAGCAACTTTAACTCCCTGAGCCTCATTTCCTGTCTCTATAAAATGAATACAATAATATCACCTAAGTTCTGATGAAAAATTAAATAAAGTCATGTTCATCAGTGCTGGTGTAATTTATGTCAGGTACTTATACCTAATAAATGTTACTTGCCTCTTTCATTTACTGTGCCTGATGGTTGATGTGAAAATAAAAATGCATTGGGATGGTTATCTACCAATAGTGCTGTGTTGTGCCCAACTGTTCAAGTCTAACCAAATCCCAGCCAGGCTATCCTTCAAAATGTGCCGTAATTCTAGAACACAGAGAATGAAATGGCCTCCAAATATAAAACAATGTACCTACAACAGTACTCATTTCTCTCCTGGAAATATTTTTGTTATTACCATATAGATGAATACCAAAAAAAAAAAAAAAAATTCACCCAAACATATTAGTTCGAGACTCCAAGTAGATACAGACACTATTCGAGGTGGAAAAGGGATTTTGAAGCCATTTGGAAAAACAATACTACTCTTCTCACATTTCTCACAGTATCTGAGTGAGGCTGGCAATGCCTTGTAAGTTCGTGCTCTAGATATCATGTTATCTAAGTGTAGGCAGGCTTCCCTGCAGCCAAGAGTGAGAAAATCTCTCACTTTTCCTCAACAATAGCTTTCAAGCTATGATAGAAAAAACTCACCAGGCATGTGTCCTCTATAATGTTTGCTAAATATAGCTATTCATTATTTTATAGCATTTTACCAACTGCTTTTTTTTAGCCAACCTTTGTTTTGGTTGGTATTGGATAATATAAACAAAAAATTTGAATAATATATATATTTATACTCAAAAAAGTCTTCACGAATATCATTAATCTAATCCAAATTAGATGACAAAACAGCTCACTTCTGACATTACTTGTTGATTTTGCTAACTTGAGGAAAGTTGATGTTAGGCAATAATGTCTACTCAAGCATTGCCAGGGTCATGGGACAAATGATGTCCTTAGGGAAGGTTTGTATCTCAAACATATCTGATGCCTGAGGCCTTTTATAGGTGGAGGGTAAAACCACCTCTACAAATTATCATTTATTTAAGAAGTACAGAAAAATCAAGAAAGCCTTAAATCCATATCTTGTAAAATAAATAATAAAACATCTACGCATATTATTAATTGTTCTACATAGCACCTTGAGGACAGGGATTAGGTCTCCTCTGTTCGATGAGCAGAATAGTGTTGTGCTTAGGAGCCAGGATTCTAAATTCAGACCCAGTGCTGCCCATTATTAGCTGTGTGTTATTGAACAAGTCTTTTAACCCTTGCATAGCTGTTTCCTTGTGTAGAAAAAGGTATGCTAAAATTTTTCTTATAGAATTGTTGTAAAGAAATTAGATGTTATATGTAAATTATTTAGAACAGTGCCTGGCACATAGTTACTACTATATGTATGTAAACTACTACTACTATCTCATCATCATCATCATCATCATCATCATCATCATCATCTGAGTCCCACCAAAGCATACACAACAGTGTCTATCACATAATAAGTGCTCATTAAAATGTATTGGCCAAATGAATGATTAGTCAAAATTCAGAACCAAAGACATAGCCCCTATTCTCTACTATGTTTAGAGTGATTGGCTAAGATGGTATGTAAAAAGAATATGAAGTTTAGTGTCAAATGATTTGGATTCAAACCCTGAATCAACCACTTTAGCTATATGTTTATAAAAAAAAAATGAGCCTTCCTGAGCCTCTGCTTCCACAGGTGGTAACAATTAGCTGACACATATGTAGTACTTTATGACAGATGCCCATCAGGTGTTTTCCCTCTGCCAACCTCCCTCTCGAATTCTAGTTACCAATTTAGTTGCAGAGACAATGAGATTTTCAGTATTTAGAAAAAAAAGAAATCAGAAAAAAAAATGAATCATACTGGGCTGGGTAAATCTGGAAAGGTTTCTTGAAAGAAGTAACCTTGAACCAGATTAGAATGCTGGGAGGATGTCAATATCCTAGAAAGGAAGGAGGAATAGTATTATGGAAGGAAGGCACAGAGCAAGAACTGGTGTACAGGTGACCACTTCGTTATTACCATCTATATGGTAATAACAAATGATAACATTAGTGAGTCTGAAATTTGAACATTTTCTTTAGGAAATAGGAGTCCCCCAGGGCCCTTTAGCACAGATATGTATACACTGGTGTATGAGAAGCTTGGTCTGGTGGCCTTGGATGCGAAGTAGAGGAAAGATTGACATGAAGTGATTACATTAGATGATGAGACATTTTCATATTGTGGAGTGGGGGAAAAGCAGATAAATGAGATGAACCATCTCTCAACAGGCTCAGATTGCTGGGTAGAAGCCAAGAGAGAGAAGCAGCAAAAAATCATCCCATCATTTTGAGTCTTGGTAAAGGACAGGTGTGTAAATGGGAAAAATGAAGACTTTCAGAGGATATCTGAATCCTGCTTTGTGATAGAAAATAAGAATTTGCCATATTTGTCACAGAGACTTGTAAACTATGAAACTATGATGTTTTATCACTTGTCTCACAGAAAAGGCTTCCAATAAATAGATCAAGCAAAATGCTAACAAACAATCATCATTATGAAAATATATATTTTTTGGTTTCTAAGAAACAAAAATTCAGCCTAAGTAAGTCACACCTACCCAATGTATTACCAATAAGTATGTAAAAGAAATAATTTTCCCATGGTCAAAAGGAAAACAGAGTATTAGGATAAAGTATTTTGAAAGAATTGTGAATTACACCTGAAACTATTTATGTCTTACTTGCAATAACATTTTATATAAATAAGCACTATCTGCCAAAATAGAATCATTTTGCAATCATTTATTCATTAAAGAAATGCTGGAGGATTGGTTTGATACATAAATCAGACAAATGGTATCTTCTTAATCTCTGTTTGCCCAAAATTATCTCAACCACTTTTGCCAAACCAGTACTTTATTGTTTTAAAGAAAATATAGACCCTGATCAACATAAAAATGTCCAAATTTGTAGAAAATTTTGATGAGTTTATTAGAGTTTCAGCCAAACCAAAGGTACAGCTGGAAGTGAGATCTCAACAGATTATAACAAAACTGTTTTCTAGAATGACAGTTTGTAGCTTCTTTTATGCATTTGGAATTAAAAAAGGGAACATAAGGAAGATTAAAGGAAAGCAAGAGAAAGCAAGACGGGAATTGGCTTATTGGATCGTTAACAAGATTATGTGCTCTCTTGAGGGTGGTTATGGTTCAGGGGTCTGATTAAGAGAATTACTCCTGCATTTCCAAGATGTGTTAACCTAGATGCACAAGAACAATGGACAGGGCTTATTTAAGGCAAAGATAAATCTTTTACTAAAAAAGTAATATGCCTGGGTGTGACTATCCACTATGACCTGACCAGTTAGAAATTTATAATCAAACCATTGTTTTCTTCTTTAGAGCTGCAAAGTAGTTAAGGCAATTCAGAACTTAAAGAGATAATTTGATTATGTTTCCAAAGAAAATTATTTCATTCTTCCTCTTCCCATTACCTCTTTAAACTGAGTCTGTTAACTAAGTTTAATTCTTTAAAAGAATAATTATTTATTTAGGTCTTCATATAATTTTCTTTATATTTTTAACTTTCTGAAACTTTTTATTTTCTGTATACTAACAAAAGAAATTATGTCTACTACTTAATAATGTTGGATTCTTAAAAGCCTGAATATTAAAACATTTATAAACAAAAGCTCAGATTTGGCCCTTTATTATAAATATAACAATATAAAACATTGATTATGGTGTATTTTGCCATGTGTCACCTTTTATTTGCAAATCATTCACTATTACTTTTCTAAGTGAATTCTACATTTCAAGAGATCAGAAAATGTAATGAAATATGTCTCCCACAAAATCAAAATCAGTCTACAGTGTTAATATTTTTATTTAGGCCATTCTCACCATTATCAACATATACTGAATTAATATGTACCAGTCACTACATGTCTTACATGCAATATCTCATTTACTTCTCACAAAAACCCTAGGAGATACAAAATATTATCTCTATGTTGCAAACCAGTGAAAGTCAGGACAAGATCAAAGAACTTGCCCAGGATGACACATCTTATCAGAAGTAGGGCTGGGATTCAGCCTTAGGTTGCTTGACTTCAAAGACTTTGAGCCATAGACATGTTGCCAACTATATCACTTTTAAGATTCCATTAATCACAGAACACAACTAAAATCAAATGGAATGCTAATTAGAGGGAGGAAAGAATTCTATGACTTCTACTGGGGGCTATGTCTAAAGGAAAATTTAACAGACTACTAGATTGGACTACCTAGATATCATCTAACTCAGAGAACAGAACTATAGTAGGAAGATTTTGTAAACAAATCTTTTAGCAAAAATACAAATGTCCTAAGTAAGCCCACATTTGTCTGACACTAGCCAGTCATTTCCACTGGCTTGAATTTAAAGCCATTGTGTGCCTTCCCATCTCATAATGAAAATATGTGCCAATTCTTCATAGAATTTTTTATGAAAATAATCTTGTAAAATTTTTTGAAAAAAATAACTCCTATATTTTTCAAAATGTTTCATGTAAAAAAATTGCTTCCAGTTAAAATGAGCACTTCTCAGCAATAGACACTATCATCTAAAATCTTATATATCCATGAGTTTTAGAACTTTTTATGGCTTATGGATTTATTTGCTTTCATAAAATTACTATGACTTTCAATGTTCGGATGAGGTAAAGATAATTTATTGGCAGCCCAAGAAACCAGATCTATACCAAACTGTCATATTCCAACTTTAGTTGTACCTCAAGCTACTGACCTCCTTTTTACTAACAGTAAGCCACACTACCAAACACACACACACACACACCAAAAGCTTGGAAAGAAGACTCAAAAAGCTTAAAATTTTTTTAACAACCACTAACAGCCTGTGTAGTACACAAAGTTTAGCATCCAAAATTAATGCTGATTGACATATGAGAATAACAGATTAGTGTTCTTCAGAAATGTAGCCCTAGTAAAACCACCAGCAAGCCTCACCGACTTAGAGAATGCCAGCACTCACAGATAAGAAAGGAATTTTATTTCTCTGATTCTATAATCTTATAAGGATTGAATAGCTGGTGAATTACACAACCCAAATATTTTCTAAGAATATAGCTCATGAAGAAACTGTTATATATTGCTATTTATGGGCATTGATTTAGGCAACTTAAAGGGTAATTTAAACTTCTGTTTTTCTTACATTGAAGATAAAGTGCTATCAACTTGCTATTTCCTGATCGTAGTCATTACACCCCAAGCAGGGTTGACTTGTGTACTAGCAGATGACTCAGTTGTCATCTTGGTTATTTGAAAAATGCTAGAAAGAAAAAACTGGTCTATTACAGTCATACACTGCTTAGTAATGGGGATATGTTCTGGAAAATGAGCCATTAGGTGATTTTGTCATCATAGAGTACATTTACACAAACCAGATGGTGTAGCATACTATACACCTAGGATATATGAAACAGCCTATTGGCCCCAGGCTGCAAACCGTTACAACCTGTTACCATGCTGAATACTGCAGGCCACTGTAATACAGTGCTAAGTTATTTGTGTATCTAAACATATCTAAAGATATAAAAGGTACAGAAAATTATGGTATTGTTGATGAAAAAAACTCCAAACCTAAAGTAAAATTTAAAGAGTTTATTAAGCCAAGATTTAGGAGTCAGTCCTGGAAGCGAAATCTCAATGGATTGAGAAAATGCTCTAAAGAATAGCAGTTTTACAGTTTATTTTAACATTAGAATTAGAGTAGAAGACATAAAAAAGGTTACATGGAATTCATTGGTGGTAGATCAAGGAGGCAGGAGAAAGCAAAGAAGGGAAACTTCTACAACTGGATAAAAAATAAAATGGAGAGGTACATATTTCTTTTACATTGGTGAGTACAGGATAGATAACATTTAACATATGTGGTTTACAGAGGTATGCAGGTGAAAGATAATAATGAGGCATGTTGAGGTCATCTTGCCCCTGTACTGGGTGTTTATCTGGTGATTTGGAGAAACGATCATTTTAACATTTTAAGTATGTCATTCTAGATGCATAAAAACAATGGATAGAGATGCTCGAAGTAAAGATTAACTTATTATATCTTATAGGCCTTATGACATGACTTTACATTAAAACCTACTCAAGAATTTTTTTATAATTAAAACATCTTGTGTGATTACTTTCAGTTACTGAGCTTGCCAGGTTTGCCAAGGTTGCTCTCTTTTTGTTCACAATACAAAAGATTTAAAAAATGATAAATCTGTATAAGGCACAAGATTAAATTAAGCACAAGAGAAAATGTGTAATCAAGAAATATAGTAAACACAAGATGAATGAAAGGTATAACACAGCATACCATTTTACAGCAAACATTTTATAAGTAGAAAAAGTACATTCTAAAATAACAATAAAAAATGTAGTATAGTAAATACACAAACCAGTGGCACAGTCATTTATAATCATTTTCAAGTATTATATGTTGTATATAATTATATGTGCTATACTTTCATACAACTGGCAGCACAGTAAATTTGTTTACATCAGCACCAAATCTGTTGATTTCTTGAATTCCAAGCTCCTGCTTATTCCTTAGGTTTGGGAAATTTTTGTCAACTATTTGTCTGAAAACGCTTTCTAATCCCTATTGTGCTATGACATTATAATGGCTATGATGTCACTAGGCAATAGAAAATTTTCAGCTATATTATAATTTTATAGGACCACCATATGTGCAGCCCCTTGCTAAACAAAATTTTGCTATGTGGCACACAACTGTAGTTTCCTTTATCTCCCTGTTTCCTGGTATTCCACTATTGCAAACTTTTTTTTTTTAATTCCCTTCCCATTCTGTTATTTTTTAAAATGCAAATATTCCTGAAAGCACAAAAAATTACTCATCTTTGATTTCTCTTTGCCTTAGCAAGATGAATATGGGCTCCACGAGGAGCAATGAGCTTCTGAAAAAGGACCCTGGGATGAAAGCCAGTGGTAGAGGGAAAACAAAATGGGGTATTGGATTCAATAATTTTACAAACATTTTCTATAAGTTTCATAAAAATTGTGTAAACCACATTTTACTTGCATTTTATAAAAGAATAAATGAGGTTTGAGAGGTTCCAAACCAAAATCTTTCTCCAAAACCCATACTAAGCTACTATTAGAAGGAGTGATTGGAATGATGACCTAAATAATCAAGAATGCTTTTCCATATAAAACAACATTTTTTTAATTTAAGTCTGAAGTCACATAGGCACCACATCATGAGTATTAACTAATACTGATTGCTCAAAAAATTCTGGAGAAATCCAGGAAACAGAAATAGAAAAAAATAAAACATTTTGAATCAGAAAAAAAAGGGGGGGGGAATTAAAGTCTCAGACTGTCAGTGTTTAATTTTAGTATATTATCTTTGTGAGCATCAGTTTCCTTCAGAATTATTTTTATATATAACTTAATTTTTGAAAATTCCCTCAAAATGCACCCCAAATTTATAATTCCAAAACTGTTGTCACAACAAAGAGTCAAATACAGGCAATATTAAATAATTTGAGTAAATATATGAATGACTGACAGATTTTTAAAAAATTTTTTCTGCCAGAAGAGTTAGGCGACTTGAGCAAGTTTGTATAACTATTTAACTGCATAATATATAACTAACTGTTGATATATTTTTCATTGTATTATATATTAAAAGGATATGAATACATAAAATTTTCATATATACCTTTAGGGCTAAGATTAAATTTCAAACACTACTAGAAAAAAAATGGCATAAAAAAATCCAATAGGCCAGAAACTGCATTTGGAATGTCCTCTGATACTCACCTTTGTATGTGTGTTTGACATTTTTTGTAATTTGCACTATCTTGAAAACAATTAAACCACATTATGAAAATAACTTAATAGAGTTGAAAGTTATATAGTTTCCTCATCCTCAGAGATAATCTTATATTGATGTAAAATGAAAAATAAACCATCATAATCTAGATTTTTTTGCTATTTTTTTTAATTTAAAAAGTAAATAAAAGTTTCTGCCATAGAATTACCTAAAGGATGCCAAGCTTCAGTAAAGTAAAAATAAGACAACCAGGGACAGAGTTAATCCCCATAGACTTGTTAAGTCATTTTTACTGACCTCTGAAGCTAGTAACACATTCAGTTGGGGAGCTCAAAGCAGAGGCAGTAATGAACCTATCCACTGTGGTTAGTGGGTCTTAGAACCAGCTACAGAGGGTAGAGGAGAGAGAATTGGAGTTTAATGCTGATACGTACAACATGCAGTGTTTAGTAGTGAACTCATCAATTAAATAGTAAAGAATTGACAATTTAATATTGAACTTTCCAATTAATTAAATATGTCTTATTTAGAAACATTGTATTGAATTTTAATCGAGACTACGTATTATTGAGTCATGCTATATTAATCATCTCCAGATTACCTACTTAAAGTGTGTCCTTAAACATCTTATGTGTTCACCCACAGCTCACAAGGAGGCAGGCCACCCTTGCACCAGAGGCAAGCCACAGTCCTTCCTACAATGGGTGTCATGCTCTCTTCTAGCCTCTGCCAATGAGAACAAAGCCCACTATGCCTGAAAGTAACACAATTTTCACTAAAATGAAGTTAATCAGGTTTAAAACATTTGCTCTTTCTGCTTTCTTCTCTTAGACTAATAGAATTATTGTTATCATTTTATTTTATCAATTTATTTCTCAGATACATTTATCCAGATGTTTGGACATTTTTCTCTATCACCCACCTTCACTCATTAATCAAACTTCACTTTGGCCAACTTCCATAAGTTGTCCGGGTTCTTTCTAGAGGCACTTGAATGAAGAGTTCTTAAGAACTAGAAACAGATTTTTTTTTCTCCAGTAAGAAAGTTTTTTTCTTGATGATGAAATAATCGTTTGTATTTAATGAATAGTTGTTTTTCCTAGGAATTTCAAATGAATAACATTAAAAACCACATTTAGTCTGAAATGTTTCATCCTATCATCTTCCAATCTTGGTTAGTCATGACAGAAAAAAATTTTCCTCTGTCAATATATGCAGACAATTCCTTCAGAATGAGTGTAACTTAGATTTTAGGTGATAAAGTAACTAATTAATTTATTGGAGAAGAAAATCAAATGCATAATTGTCAAACTATTTTGTGTCTTCATCAACCTGTCTTTGTAATACAACCAGGTCTAAATGAGATGTCTTAAAATGTTTGAATATTTAAGATAACGATTAATAAGAAACCCACCAGAAAGCAAATACAACTCACAGATTACTTTCTTTTAAAGGGCACTATAAGTCTAGTACCCAACTGACACCATACATAATCATTACAATATTATTGGCTATATTCCCTAGGTTGTACATTACATCCTTGTGACTATTTTTATAACTGGCAATTTGTACTTAAACTTTGTTTCCTTTTTGCCTCAAGAATACCTGCCAGCGGCACATGTGGCTGCATCATTTATCTCCAGATAACACGTGGATTATAGGCCTAACCTTACCCCTAAATTTGCCATGAAATATTTCTCTTTTATTATTATTTTCACATCGCTCTAGTATATCAATAGTCTTTGGAAATAAATAACATCATTCTATCTCTAGCATTCTGTTTTTAGTAGTTCGATCACTGAAAATGTCAAATCCTAGAAAACACAGCATTCCTATGCTTGATGTTAAATGAACACTGGCAGCGACCTGCACTCTTTTTTTCTAAATGAGAAAAGGGCTTGTAGTGATCACTTTATAGGATAGGTAAATATTCAATTATGTTGTACTCCTGACACTAATACAATATTGTATGTCAACTGTAATTGAAAAATAAATTTAAATTTAAAAAATAATAACAGAAAAATAAAAGACACCGTAATGGGACAGCCACCAAATGTGGAATGTCAAATTCATTTAGTGTTAACACTCAGAAACTTCAAAAATGAGATGACGATATAATCTCACATTAGTATAATATAATAACAACTGAAAATGACAGAATCATTTAAAATAAAGGTCCAGCAAGAAAGTTTATACAGGTACAAAAAAGCGTTTGTATTATATATATTGTATTTTAATTTTTTTTAATTTAAGATAAATATTCTTCCTGGGGCCACATAAAATGCTGAAAAGATTTTGTTTCTACATTATATTAAAATTATTTATGTTCTTTCAGAGCAAGAAACATTTCTTATTTATATGTGCACCACCAGACATGGCACTATACCTGCCTCACGGAACAATGCAAACCACCACCCTGGTGTCAGGTAGGGAGTTCAAGTGCAGGTTCATGGATCTCACTCCTCATACTTCAAAAAAGAAACTTTTAAGTGGATCACAAAAACCTGTACTTTTAACAAGTTCTCCAGTTGTTCTTATGCACACTGAAATCTGAAAACTATTAACATAAAAATTTACTTAGAAAATGTTTTAGCAACTTTGGAACGTGAAAGTGTAGAATGTAGAACCACCTTTGATGTTACCATTGAAAAAATGTTATCTGGGCAGAAAGCCCAGCATCTTCCCTCAAAGAGAATGATGGTACTAAATCACCATTTGCTTATTCTTGTTTTCATTAGTTAATGCCAAGAATTCAAATCATCCCTGAGCCACTTCTCAAACCTTGTCATTGGGCCCCTAGAAATTGCCTTTGTGTAATCAAAAAATTTCTTTGAGTACTGGCTCTCTTTTCCTAGCCTCTCCTTTTTCATCCTAACCTTAATTTATCTGAAGACACCCAATTCCCTGCAACCCTTTTGAGTGATAGCTCATACCAAGCATCTCAATGTGCACAAGGAATATTGGTATTATTGACTGAATGTTTGTTCTCCAAAAATTAATATCAATAGTCTTTGGAAATAAATAACATCATTCTATCTCTAGCATTCTGTTTTTAGTAGTTCGATCGCTGAATGTGATGGTATTTGGAGGTGGAGGTAATGAGGATGAAGGTCATGAGGATGAAGTCCTCATTATTGGGTGAGTGCCTTTATAAAAAGAAACAAGATTGCTGAATGTGATGGTATTTGGAGGTGGAGGTAATGAGGATGAAGGTCATGAGGATGAAGTCCTCATTATTAGGTGAGTGCCTTAATAAAAAGAAACAAGATAAGGACTTCTGGTCAAGACGGCAGAGTAAGTAAACTCTGTGCTTGACTCCTCCCACAACAACATCAAAATTACTACTTAGTTATAGAACAATGCTCATTGAGAACCACTTGAAGACTTGATGAATGGACTTCCTATAACTAAGGATATAAAGAATAAGCTACCTGGAGATTGGTAGAAGGGGCAGCGATGGGGAACCTGCAGGTCCCACACCCACTGTTTGACAATTAAGAATCAGGAGAGACATCTTGGCTGCAGAGGTTCCCTGAGGATTAAAGGGTCCTAGCCCCACACTGGGCCTCCCAACCCAGGGCATCAGTGCAGGGAATAGGAGTCCTCATGAAATGTAGCTGTGAAAACCAGCAGGTATTTCATCCCAGAAAGACAAAGTGTTGCTAGAGACTGAGGTGCTATAGTTCCTAAAGGGCTTACACATAGACACGCTTGTTCACAAACTCATTCACTCTAAGCTCCAGCATAGAAGCAGCAGTTCAAAAGCACCAGGGAAGAGGAACTAAATCGATAAACTCAGGGTGAGGGCTAGAGAGGCAGGAGTTAGGACTACTCTGAGGGTGAAAGTATTAACAGATGCCATTGTCCCTTTGTAGAACTCTCCTCCCACCTATGTGACCTGATGCAGGCAAAAGACAAATCTTAGCTCTCCATTAAACTATCTAACACCATTCATGCTGTCATGGTGATTCCCTGAGACCCCTCCCTGACATACACACACACACACAACTCAAGCGCCTGGCCTGAGCCACTTCCAGCAGCTCCTTGCCTCAGCTCATGCTGCAGACTTTCTTAAAATCTCTCATAGGTTCACAAACCAAAACAAGCATCATCTGGTCTCGGCATGCCTTGTAGCTCTTGCTAAGAGGCCTTAATCTCAGTACAAGCAGTAACTGGTCTCCATTTGCATTGTAACTTGCATCGAATGGCCCCAAGCCTGGCATAAATGGTGGCCAGTCTTAGCCTGGAGTAGCTTCAGCTAAAAAGCCACAAGCCTAAATGCAGGCACAGTGGCCAAGTGGTAAGGCATCGGTCTCATAAAAAGCCACAAACCTACCACAAGTGGCAGCTGGCCTCAGCTTACAATGCGGTACCTACCTAAAGGTCCCAAGCCCGACACAATTGGCAGCCACCACAGTTTATAACATAGCCTCTCTCAAGTGCCTGTAAGCTTAGCGCAAGGGGCAACCAACTACATATCACTTTGTAGCTCATACAAGAGATCCCAAACCCTGCACAAGTGGTGGCTGACTTGGCCTGTACTATGGCCCCTCCCAAGGGGATGCAGAACCAACACACCAGGCTGACCATCTTCACATCACACCAGAGTATCACCCAATAAGCTTCACATACACACACACACACACACACACACACACACACACACACACACACAATATAAGCTTGAAGTCAGCTGGTACTGGTGCCAACTAAAGCAATTTTGACTTAGGAGGATCGGCCCCTGAAAGACAGTTCATCTGCTACAGTCATGGACAGGCCACACAGCCAGTCAGCCACATGCCCTGATGTGCCAACAGCAACCAAATCTCAATGACAACAGGAAGGCACACACAATACACAAAGGGGACACGCATGGATCACCCAGCTCAGGTGACCAGGAAGACCGCCCCACGAGGCCCCAGAGACGTTCTATCTAAGATAACTCTGTCAAGACCAGGAGATGTAACATATTTATCTGATACATAGAAACAAATACAGGGAGTCAATCAAAGTGAGGAAACAAAGAAACATGTTCCAAATGAAAGAACAGAATAAAACTCCAGAAAAAGAAATAAATGAAATGGAGACAAGCAATCTACCAAATACAGAGTAAGAACACTGGTTATAAGGAATCTGAATGAACTTAGAAGAGGAATAAATAAACTCAGTGAGAATCTTAACAAAGAGACAGAAAAAAAAAGTCAAAAATAAAGACTAGTATAACTAAAATAAAGAATACATTAAAGGAAAACAGCATCAAGTTATATGAAGAAGAGAATAGAAGCAACAGTCAGTAAGACAAGGTAGCACAGAGAGCCCCAAACAAGATGAACCCAAAGAGGCCCACACTAGGACACATCATAATTAAAATGCCAAAGATTAAAGACGAAGAAAAAATCTAAGAGTAGCGAGAGAAAAGCAATTAGTTACCTACAAGGGAGCTCCCAAATGATTTCTCAACAGAAACATTGCAGGCCAGGAGGAATTGGCATGAAATATGCAAAGTGATGAAAAGCAAGGACTTACAACCAGGTTTACCCTACCCTGGATATTAGATATATCAAGGTAATCACTTTGTAAGTTATATAAATGTCGAATCATTATGTTGTACACCTGAAACTAATATAATATTGTACGCCAACTGTAATTGAAATATAATATATATATTTAACAAGCAGTAAAAGCTATAGGTAAGTAATGTCTAAAAAGAAAATTTAATTACCAATAATATGAAAATTTCCAAATTATGAAGAAATACAGAATTTTAAAAAGATGATTTATATTTACTATATCTCTATGTTATTCTATCACAAAATAAATATATTGTTAAAACATAAAAAAAGAAATGAGTTTTCTAGACAAGAAAAAGCTAGAGTTTGTTACCATGAACAAATATTACAAGGGACTTTTTTTAAGTAGAAAAGATCTAAAATATGAATAAAAATATAGAAAAGAAAAAAATTCTCACTTACAAAGGTAAACACTTAGTAAAAGCAGCGGATGAACCAACTGTATAACTAGTACAAAGGATAAAAGGCTAAAATAGTAATATCATGTGTAATTACAATAAATTAAGGGATACACACACACACACACACACACACACACACAAGCACACATACATACACATACGCACACACAAGAAGTACGAAATAATTCCAAAAACATAAAGGTGGAGAGAGTAAGTAAAAATGGAATGATTTTAGAATGTGTTAAAATATAAGCAACCATAAACTAAAAACAGACTGCTATAAACATAGTTTGGTGTATATGAAGCATATGATAACCACAAGCCAAAAATATATGAGAGATATACAAGAAATATAGAGAAAAGAATCCAAACACAACACTGTAGAAAGTCATCAACGTACGAGAAAGAGAATAAGAAATAAAAAAAGAAAAACAACAAAAACAGATAATGATTAATAAAATGGCAATAATTGCATAGTAATTAATGATTCTTTAAAATGTAAATGGACTAAATGCTCCAATCGAAAGACATAAGGTAGTTGAATGAGTAAAAAACAAGACCTAGACATATGCTACCTACAGGAGATCAACTTCAGTTCAAAAGATACACACAGACCAAAAGTAAAGGAATGAAAAAAGATATTTTATGTAAATGGGAATGAAAAGAAGCTGTGCTAGAGATACTTACATCAGACAAAATAGACTTTAAAACAATGGCTGTAACAAGAGACAAAGAAGAGTGTTTTATAATGATAAAGGGATTAATCCAACATATTACAGTCATATTAGGGGACCTCAACACCTTACTGATATCAAAGAATAGATTATCAAGAAAGAAAATTACCAAGGAAACAGTGGTCTTAAATGACACATTAGACACAATAGATTTAATTGATATTTTTAGAACATTTTACCCAAAAGCAGCAAAATATACATTTTTTTCAAGTGCACATAAAACATTCTCCAGAATAGGTCACATTAAGCCACAAATCAAGTCTTAACAAATTTAAGAAGATTAAAATTATATCAAGCATTTTCTCTGATCACAATCATATGAAAGTAGTAAATAATTACAGAAAGAAAACTCTTGAAAGACACATAAATACATGGAGGCTGAATAACATGCTACTAAAGCTTGAATGAATTAGCAAAGAGATCAAGGAAAAAATAAAAAATTACCTCGAGACAAATAAAAATGAAAACACGATGACTTAAAATCTATGAAACAGACAAAAAAATCCTAAGAGAGCAATTCATAGCAATACAGGCCTATGTCTGGAAACAAAGAAAATTTCAAATAAATAATCTAAACTTACACCTAAAAAAACTTGAAAAATAACAAAATAAATAAAGGAAATAATATCAAAGCAGAAATAAACAAAGTAGTCAAAAAATTACAAAAGATCAATGAAATCAGAGCTTGTTCAGTAAAAAATAAACAAAACTGATAAACCTTTTGTGGGCTCCAGGCCTGGCTGGTCCCAGGTCTGGATGTGATCGAGGCTCACAGCTAAGAATAGGACCCTGGATTGTTATGTTAGTGTAATAGGGTGCCTGCACCTAACATATGTAAGCATGATTCAGCTTATTATATCATGCATGTGTGGCAGAATGCCACTGTTGTTCTCTGACATATATAAAGCCCATGCCGTTCCATAATGGGGCAGAAGCATGTTCTCCACAAAAGCGTGTTCCCCACGGAACCATGTTCCCCATAATAGAAGCTCACTCCCTGCCATAAAGTAGGTACCTGCCATTTCATTCTCATGTTGGCCCCTTGTACATTCTTTCAATTGGGCATCTCACCACCGAAACCTTCCCTTCTCGATCAGCTTGGCATTGACATCTTTAAACAGAGTCATCAAAAAAAAAAAAGAAGAAAAAGAAGAAGGAGGAGGAGGAGGAGGAGGAAGAGGAGGAGGAAAGAGAAAAGAAAAGAAAAAGGACCCAAATAAATAAAATCAGAAATGAAAGAAAAGAAGTGATGAGCACCATCACAGAAATAAAAAGATTATAAGGAAATACTATGAGTATTTATATGGCAACAAATTGGACAACCTGGAAGAAATGGATAAATTTCTAGAAACATACAATCATTCAAGACTGATCAAGAACAAACAGAAAATTTGAGCAGACCAATCACTACTAATGAAATTAAAATAAACATCTCAAAACACCTGACAAACAAAGTCCTGGACCAGATGACTTCACCGAAGAATTTTACAAAACATTCAAGGAATTAACACCTATTCTTCTCAAACTATTTGAAAACTTCAAGAGAAAGGAAGCCTCCCACAGAGACTATAGGAAGCCAGCATTACCCTGATTCCTAAACCAAAGACATTACAAAAAGAATTTATAGACCAATATCTCTCATAAACATAAATGCAAAAATCCTCAACAAAATATTAGCATACCATATGTGAGAGTGATCTGGCTGCGACATCTGTCACCTCATTGATCACCAGGGTTGATTCAGCTGATCTGGCTGGCTAGGCAGGTGTCCCCTTTGTCCCTCAACACTCCATGTGCACCCCTATTGAAGCTACACTAGGTCAAAGAGGACAACCTTCCCCAATAAAAAAGAGGACCGTTCTTCAGTGAAGAGCATATGAGTAGCTGTGCTTCCCTGCTAGAACCTCCAAACAAGCTCTCGAAGTCCGTTTGTAGGAGAACATAGGATAGTCAAGCTTTCGAGACTCCAGACACATTCAAACGAAGTGCTGCATGTGGCAGTCTGCCTTTTGAAAAAAAAAAAAAAATTAGCAAACCTAATTCGGCAACACATTAAAAATATTACACACAATGATCAAGTGGGATTTACTGCTGAGATGCAAGATTTTTTCAATGTCTGCAAATCAATTAATATGATACATCACATATATAAAATGAAAAATAAAAATCATACGATTATATCAATAAATACAGAAAAAGCATTTGACAAAATCTAGCATCCATTTATGAGAAAAAATCTCAGCAAAGTGGGAATAGTGAGAACATACCTCAATATTACAAACCCACAGCTAATATTATATTCAATGATAAAAAGCTAAAAGCATTTTCCTTAAGATCAGGAACAAGGTACTTTCACCATTTTTATTCAACATAGTGTTAGAAGACTTGGCCGCAGCAATCAGACAAGAAAAGGAAATAATAGGCACACAAATTGGAAAGAAAGAAGTAAAACTTTCATTATTTAAGGTTTTAGAGAAAATCCCTAAATATTCCACCAAAAAGTATTAGAACTTATAAATAAATTCAGTAAAGTAGCAGGATACAAAATTAATATTCAGAAATCAGTTGTATTTTTATACACCAGTAAAAAACTATCAGAAAGAAAAATTAAGAAAATAATACTATTTATAATTAGCAATGAGAAATGTCAACCAGGACCTCATTCTGAAGGGGAAAAAATTAAATACAAACGAATGAACCAAACTGTATTTCAAACAAATAATACAACCATGTTGAAAGCCTGGGGTTTGAAGGAGAAGGAACTAGCAACTAATTTTTAAATATTGTGTTTGTTATTGAAGGCTAAAAACAAAAAGAACTCTAAACTAGTATAGAAATCAAATTATTGGTCGTCTTTTTCAGAAGGATCACTTTTCAATTCTGAAACTTCTTTATATACACCTTAGGATTGAGCAATTAAATAAACATATTATGGATAATGAATGCCAGGTTTCTTACTGATCAGAGAACAAATTTATAAATGTGGAAAAATGAAAATAGAATATAACATGTGATGTTGGATTTGAATTGAAGATATCAATATAAACTCATTGACTTTATTATACACAGGGATATAGCCAGAGAAATAGATATAGAAATATGTGAGTATATGTGTGTATGCATATATACATCTATTTGCTACCTCTGTCTGCTGAGATAAACTATAAACAGCTGTACCCTATCCACAAAGAGCACACCTAGTGTCCATGGTTTTTAAATATGATTTCGCATTAAAAGGAATCAGGGCTCTTTGAGAAAATGGCTCCAGACCTGAAGCAAGGAAAGTACAAGATGAGCCTGGAACACATTTTTTTTGTTCCAGAAAGTAAGGAAGTACTCATAAACTGATGAAAACGTGTCAAAAAGACACAGGAACCAGCTTGAATGGACTACACTAGACCAATCTAGGACAATATGAACATTAAAATAAATAAAGATGGTAGAGAATTATAATCTATTGAATTCATGAGACCACATTGATCTAAACAAACACCATCAATATATGGTAGATATTGAAAAGCTCTTCTTTATAGTAGAATCCTAACTGATAAATGTAAAAGCAATGATGGAAACTGAAAAAAAATACTATTTTGTAACCATCGCAATAATAATTGATTTAAATATCAATAGATAAAGAAAAAGCATTTGACAAAATCTAGCATCCATTTATGAGAAAAACTCTCAGCAAAGTGCAAATAGAGAAAATGTACTTCAAAATAATAAAGGTCATATATGAGAAAACTACACCTAACATCATACTTAACAGGGAAAAGCTAAAAGCATTTTCATTATGACCAGGAGCAAGACAAGGATATCAACTTTCACCACTTTTATTCAACACAGTATTGGAAGTCCTGGCCACAGCAATCAGACAAGAAAAATAATTTTAAAAATATCCAAATAAAAAAAAAAGTGAAACTGTCATTATTTGCAGATGACATGGTACTATATAATGAAAACCCTAAAGATTACACACAGACGCACACACACATACACAGTGTTAGAACTGATAAATGAATTCAGTAAAGTAACAGGATACAAAATTAATATTCAGAAATCATTTTCATTTTTATATGCCAATAAAAAACTATCAGAAAGAAAAAAAATTTAAAAAGCAATCCCATTAAAAATTGCATTTAAAAAAATAATAAAATAACTGGAAAGAAATTTAACCAAGGAACTAAAAGTCCTGTACTCAGAAAATTATGTCGTTGAAGAAAGTAATTGAAGAAGATATGAATAAATGAAAGCATGCACCAGGCTAGTGGATAGGAATAATTAACATCGTTAAAATGTCCATACCACCCAAAGCAATCTATACATTCAATGCAATCCCTATCAAAATACCAATGGTATTTTCACAGAACTAGAACAAATAATTTTAAAATTTATATGGAACCATAAAAGACATGAATAGCCACGGCAATCTTGAGAAAATTGGAAAGAACAAAGTTAGAGATATCACGGTACCTGATAACAAACTGTACTCCAAGCTATAGTAATCCAAACAGCATGGTCCTGGCATAAAAACAGATGCATAGATCAATGGAATAGAATAGAGAGCTCAGAAATAATTCCATGCCTGTCTGGTCATTTACTCTATGACAAAGGAGGCAAGAATATCCAGTGGGGTAAAGACAATCTACTCAACAAATGGTGTGGGAAAAACTGGACAAATATGTACAAAAAAAATGAAACGACTACCTTTTTTACACAGTATACAAGAATAAAATCAAATGGATTAGAGACTTAAATGTGAGACCCCCAAACCATAAAACTCCTAGGTGGAAACATAGGCAGTAAACTCTCTGATATTGCTCTTACTAATATTTTTTCCGATATATCTTCCTGGGCAATAGAAACAAATAAACAAAATAAACAAACAGGAATACATCAAGAGAAATCATCGATAAAATTAAAAGACAGCCTACTGAGTGAAATGGGATACTCGCCAATGATACATCTGATAATAAGGGGTTATTATCTAAAATTTATAAAGAACTCGTACAACTCAACACCAAAAAAAATAACAAACAATACAATTTAAAAATGAGCGGAGGACTTGAATAAGCATTTCTCCAAAGAGGACATACAGATGGCCGATAAACATATAAAAAGATTCTCGGCATCACTAATCATCAGAGAAATGCAAATTAAAATCACAATTAAAATCACCTTAAACCTGTCAAAATGACTATCATCAATAAATCAAAAAACAACAAGGACTGGCAAGGATGTGGGGAAATGGGAATCCTCCTGAGTTATTGGTGGGATTGTAAATTGGTACAGTCACTTTGGAAAGCAGTGTGTGGGTTCCTCAAAAAAGTTAAAAATAGAACTACTTTATGACCCAACAATTTTACTTCTGAGTATTTATCCAAAGAAAACCAAAACACTAATTCAAAAAGACATATGCCCCCTTATTTAATTGAAACATTATTTACGGTAGCCAATATACAGAAACAATCTATGTGCTCATCAATAGATTATTGGATAAAGAAGAGCTGGTACAAAAATACATTAAAATATTAGTCACAAAATATAAAATCTTACCATTTGCAATGACATGGATGAGCCTGAAGAATATTATGTTAAGTGAAATAAGTCAGACAGAGAAAGACAAATACCATATGATGTCACTCATATGTGGAATCTAACGAACAAAATAAATGAACAAACAAAACAGAAACAGACGCATAGATGCAGAGAACGAACTTATAATTGCCAGATAGGAGGGAGTTTGAGAGGCTGGGTGAAAAAGGGGAAGGGATTAAGAAGTACAAATTGGTAGTTACAAAATAGTCACAGAGATGTGAAGTATAGGGAATATAGTCAATAATATTGTAATAACTATGTATAATGCCAGGAGGATACTAGACTAATCCAGGGAATAATATTGTAAATTATATAAACATCTGACCATTATGCTGAACACCTAAAACTAATATAAAATAATATCAAATGGCACCTCTAATTAAAAAAATAAAAATTAAAAAAAATTTAAAGGTCTCATTCTTAAGGAAAGTAACAAAGAAAACAAATATCTTAGAATTGGAATATTGTAAACATAATTCTATTATTATTTTGAAGATTATTTCATAAAAACTATGACAAGTTTATTAAAATCAGCTTATTTATATTTTGAAATAATGATATTATAGAAAAACAAATATATTATTTAGTGAAAAGAATTATCTCAATATCCTAAAGCTACGAAGATTTTTATAAATAATCTGCTTGCCTATACTTATCAAAATCAAGGCAGTTCTTATTTTAAAGCATATTTGAGAGTTTAACAAATTTCAAAACCATGAAAGCTCTGTTTAAGGAAGGAAACAATGTGAGAGATGCTTGCAATATCTATTGAATGCCTCTGTATACTAGGTGCTGCATTTGGTATAAAAATGGAGATACGAAAGATCTGTTTCCCATTTTTGGTGAACAAGCACAAAAAAATAATAATAATAGTGAGGAACATTGGAATGAATCTAACCTAACTTGAGGGTGGGCAAGGCTCCATAATCAGTGAAGGTGTACAATAGGAGCTAATTATGCCTAAGCTAAGTTTTGAAGTCTCAGTAAGATCTATCCAGGTAAAGAAAGTGAAGAAGATATTTTTGGGAAAGAAAGAAGCAAAAGTGAAAGCAAATAGAGAAAGACAACAAGGAGTTTGATAGGCTTGAGGCAAAAGTTTACCAGGAGAGTGCAATGGAATATGAGACTGTATAGTTTGTCATGGATGTGATTATAAGGATCCTAGAATGTCATGGCAATATAGCAAGGATTTTGGATTATATCCAAGCAACTATGGAAAACCAATTGAGAAATTTTTACTCAGAGGTGACATGATCATATTTGTAAGAGAATACTTATTCTGGTGATTACAATAAAGTCCTTTCAGAACAGTCACAGATTCAATGTAGATATTTTGAAAGTCTGACCTAAGTCAATGACTGAGGAGAATAATCTGGGAGTACACATCAGAAATTAATATAAAATAATATTGAATGTCAACTCTAATTGAAAAACAAAAATTTTAAAAAATAACAGGTAAGTACACTTTTTTCTTCTCTTCATATTTCCCACCAATAACCTTTAAAAATAAAACAGCACAAAAATAAATTAGATAGTGGCATTCAATTAGTGACATTAAAAAAAAAAAGAGCCGAGCGTAGCGGGCAGGTCTGTACATAGTCGAGGCCATTGCCCTTCTCCAACCCTAGCGAACTATGTTAGATCTCTGGGTCTGACTTTTTTTTTCTTACATAAGCATTTTATTATTTTTTTTATTTATTATGGTGACATTGATTAATGAAACTCAGTAAGTTTCAGCTGTACAATTCAGCAGTAAAACATATATATACATTGCATCGTGTGTTCACCGCCTAATTGAAATATAAACGACATATAATATTGTGTAAGTTAATGTTTCAGGTGTTGATACATTTATCTATTGCAATACAATTACCACCTCAGCGTTAGCTAAAGCCTCTGTTGCATCACATAGTTATCATTTTCGTATGACAAGAATATTTGAGATTTAGTCTCTTGGCAATTTTGAAGTATATAATACTGTATTTTTTACTATAATCACTACGTTGTGCATTAAATGCCCAGACCTTACTCCCTTTTAGTTGTAAGTTTGTATCTTTTATCAACGTCTCCCCAATTCTCCCACCACTAGCCCCTGGTAACCACCATTTTACTCTTTATTTTTATGAGTTTTAGATTTCATATGTAATATTGTATTTGTTTTTATATTGTATTGTATTTTTCTTTTTATTTCATATCATATGAAATATGATATCATATTTTATTTGTCTTCTTTGTCTAACTTATCTCAGCATAATGCCTTCAAGGTCAAACCATACTGTTGCAAATGGGAGGATTTCCTTCCTTCTTGAGGTAGGTCATTAGGCCTATATCTTTTAATATATCTTTCTAACTAGGTTTCTTTTCAGGAGTGTGAGAGGCGGCCATTTTCTGTGCAGCATGCTGCATAGTGTTTGCTGTACAGTGGTTTTCTCAGTGAGCCCTAAGATTTAGACCTGGGGTAAAGTAGCAGGAAGCCTCATTTTGACCACAGATTCAAGCTTTATTTTCCAACTCGGCTTTAGTAATAATAAAGCTAATATTTTAATTTTTTTCTGAGTGCTATGTCTAATTCTGTCTGATTCTCAAAGGGGAAGATAAAATTTATACAACTAGATGACTAAAAGTGGAAAAAAAGAGAAGGAACAGGGAATCAAAAATGATTCCTACATACAATGTTTTCTTAGTAACTTCTTGTACCACAGTCAGAGAAAGCTGAAATTCAGTGAAAAACTCAATAATTAATCCAGGTTGGAAAACAGATTACTCTCTAACATGGCATCTTTGATCTGAGTGTATTCAGGCAAAAATATCTTGGCAGGACATTCGAGGAAAGAAGCAGTGCCAGAATACACATCCTCATGATAGAAGGAAGGCAGCCCTCCTTCTGCTCATTACCCTCCAGTATTCCAGTCAGTCAACGGCACTACTAAGGGAAACACAAAATGACTATTGACTTCCCTGAAAGTAGGCTGAAACTTGGAACACTCCCTAAAATTAGGGACCCACCCAGTGACAATTTACATTTCTAAGGAAAGCACTGGTAAGACATTAAATGACATGCAAAATTTATTTGTTCTTTAAAGTAAAAATTAATAACTGTCACTGATATCTCACTTTAAGCCTATATGAGAAAGCTGTTTTCACCAGTAGGATCTGCAATCTACGGAGAACCAAAATCTAATATTTAATCATCTGTCGACTAAGATCTTTTCTAGCTCCCTCTGGGCCTATGTTTTCAAGTTGTGAAATTCAAAACTATCCAAAGAAATTGTGCGCTGTGGATTGCAAACTTTTCAGACAATTTACTGACTTCATTATATTTTTGTCTATAATAATATTGAGAATTAGGGTAAAAGTTATGTAATATATAAATTGAAATCAATACAGCATTTCAGTAGAGTATGAGACTTCATGTCATACTAATAGAGCCTGAGGGATAAAGCTTTTAAAAAATATTTTAATACTTAAACAATTGATTAAAAACAATAGTTGCATGTCCTTGATACATTTAATGTTAATAACAATACCAGACACTAAACTTACAATATGACGGAAGGACATTGATATACTATATATTTTACTAAAACCAGATTTAAAAAAAGAAAAAACAGTTACTTCTTCAATGCTTTCATTCATACACACCCAAAATAAACTAATATAAATTAACATTCTATTAATATAATAGTCTAAAATGTCATTAATTTAAGAGCTTTTTTAAACTACTTCTTGATGCTATTAATATAAAATTTTTTTCACATTGTCAATTTCTTTACTATTTTTCACATAAATAAGCCCTTTGTTTTTTCTCCTCCCCAGGAGAGTGATGATTTTCTACTTGGCTATTTTTCTTTTCCTTCAATCAATACTTATTAAAGGAATGAATATATAAATAAATGATCCCATTTAATTCTGATTCATCAGTACAGAGAAAAGGAGAAGTAATTTGGGTAAAGAAGAAAGAAAATAATAGAAAACCAGAAAAGAGTATCACTCAAGAGCTATTTTTTCATTCAGCGACACATACATTCACACACACACACACACACACACACACACACACACACACACACACACAAGTCCACGAACTAACCCCATGTATATTATCCTTCAAATAAAAGTTAAGGGTGGATTACCAGAAAGCTTTATTAGTATTTTTTAAAAAAATGCTTTTTTGTATTCTAAAATACATTGTCCTAGTTATTGCTCTTCATTTCAAAGAAAAACATTGGCCAATCAAGAGTCTCAGCATTCAGGAAAGAGGTGTTTAGAGAACACATTCACCACTGTTGACATTTACGTAGTAACCACATGTTTCTTAAAGTAAAACATAATCACAAATGTTTTAGAAACTCTCCACATCTAGAGTGGTAGATTAAAAGTTTATGCTTGCTTTTAGCTAGTGATTTTTATTACAAATCACAAAGGAACCTTGTATTAGGTTTGGTTAACATTATTATCCATCCTAAAAACTAAAAATGCCTCTGAAGTAGTACAAGGCAAATAATCTCATAAATAAGCTATTGATGATATTCTAGTAACACATCATATTTGCAGTGTTTTGGCTTTGTCCTTATGAACAAAGCAAAGAGGAAAACAATTAAATAGGAGAAGATATTTGCAAACAATGCCTCCAATAGGGTCTAATAAACACATTATATAAAAAACTCACACAACTCAACAACAAAAGAACAAACAATCTCCCCCTCCCCCCCAAAAAATAGGCAAAGAATCTGAACAGATACTTCTTCAAGAAGACTTACAAACAGCCAACAGACCTATAAAAGATGTTCAACTTCACTAGCTACTAGGGAAATACAAATCAAAACCACGATGAGATATCACCTTATACTTGTTAGAATGGCCATCAACAACAAAATAAGTAATAAGTGTTGGAGAGGTTTTGGAAAAAAAGGAACCCTCACATACTGCTAGTGAGAATGTAAAGTGGTACGGCCACTGTGGAAAACAGTATGGACTTTCCTCAAAAAGTTAAGAATAGAATAACCATATGACCCAGTAATCCCTCTCCTGGGTATCTACCCAATAATTTGAAAACATTTATGCGTAAAGATTTATGCACCCCGATGTTCATTGCAGTATTATTTTCAGTGACCAAGACATGGAAACAATTAAAGTGCCATTCAATAGATGATTAGATAAAGAAGGAAGTGACATCAGAAAAAATGATGGAGTGAGAGATGTCCCCAGGTCTCTCCTCTTGAAACAACAATAAACTGAACATCTAAAACTCAACAAAAACACTCAACATGCATGCCAGCATGGCTGAGTGTGGGATTTGTACATAAGAGCTAAAACAAGAATTGAAAAAACAACTATATCAACGTAATGAGCTTTTTGACAATGATTTGAAACCCTCAAAAAGGACCAAATAGAACTTCTGGAAATAAAGAAAACACTGAAAAGAATGAAAAATTAAATAGCAAGCTTGAGAAATAGAGCCGAACTAAAGGAAGAAAGGATCAGTCATATCAAAGACAGAAATCTAGTAATAAATCAGAAGGAAGAAAAGAGAAACCAAAGAATGAAAAATAATGAAAGAGAAATACAAGAACTAACTGATACCATCAGGAGAGGAAACATAAGAATAATGGGCATTCTCAAAGGGGAGGAAAAGGAACAGTGATTAGAAAACATTTTCAGACAAATAGTTGATGAGAATTTCTCAAATCTAAGGAATGAGTTGGAGCTTGGAATTCAAGAAGTCAATGGAACACCCAATTATCTCAACTTGAAAAGGCCTTCTCCAAGACACTGTGTTTTAAAATTATCAAAAATCAATGACAAAGAAAGACTTCTCGAGGCAGCCAGGGAAAAGAAGGTGGTAACCTATAAAGGAAAACCTACTAGGCTATCATCGGACTTCTCAGCACAAACTTTGCAAGCCAGAAAGGAGTGGAATTAAATATTCAAACTATTAAATGAAAGAAACTACCAGCCAAGAATGATGTCTCAAGCAAATCTCTCCTTTAGATATGAAGGAGAAATAAAGACCCTACAGTCACAAAAAAAATCGAGAAAATTCTCCACTACAAGGCCTGCTGTACAGGACATACTGAAAGGGATCATCAGCTCACCTAAAACAAAATGACAAAAAAATACATAGCTAGGAGTAAGGTGACTAGCAGGCAAATAAAAGCAGAGGAGTGCAACTTTTACTAAGAACAGGGCACTATAAGCTTAAACAATAAGAAGAGATTTGCTAT
>NW_011888852.1:5539536-5541745 GCF_000151845.1 Pteropus vampyrus | reverse complement strand
AAACTATGCTCTACATATTCATAATGGTAACCACATGCCAAAGACTCAGAACTGAAGTATATAACATAAAACAAGAAGGACCAGAGGAAAGCCTATGAAAGCCAACAAAATAAAGAAAACAGAAACACAAGGACAAGGGAGCAATGGAAACACTGAGCTACCAGAAAGCAAACATAAAACAGTTATAAAAAACCTCATATTTCAATAATCGCCCTAAATGTAAATGGACCGAACTCACCAATAAAAAGGCACAGGGTTGCAGAATGGGTCAAAAACAAAGCCCAACTATATGTTGCCTCCAAGAGATACATCTCAGTTCCAAAGACAAATATAGACTCAAAGTGAAAGAATGAAAAATGATATTTCAAGCAATGGCATTCAGAGAAAAATGGGAGTAGTGGTACTAATATCAGACAAAATAGACTTTAAAATAAAAAAGGTAAAGAAACATACAGAGGGACACTTTATAATGATAAAAAGAATCATACACCAAGAAGATACAGCAATTATTAATATCTATGCTCCCAATCACGGAGCCCTGAAATATACAAAGCAATTACTAACAGAACTAAAGGGAGAAACAGACCAAAATACTATCATAGTACCAGACCTAAATACTCCACTGTCAAATATGGACAGATCATCCAAACAGAAAATCAATGAGGAAATAACATCCTTAAATGACATATTAGACCAACTGGATACATTTGGCATTTACAGAGCCTTTCATCCCCAAACAGCTGTTTATACATTCTTCTCTAGTGCACATGGAACATTCTCAAGGTGTAACCACATAATGGGACACAGAGATAGCCTCAACAAATATGAGGGTTGAAATTATACAAACCATATTCTCTGATCATAATGCTTTGAAACTAGAGATCAACAGGAAAAGGAAAGTGGAAAGAACCGCAAATACACGTAGATTAAACAACATGCTACTGAAGAATGACTGGGTCAGAGAAGAAATATAAAAGGAGATCAAGAGGTACATAGAAACGAATGACAGTGATAGTACAACATATCAAACCTCTTGGGACATAATAAAAGTGATAATAAGAAGAAAGTTCATGTCATTACAGGCCTACCTCCAAAACCAAGAACGAGCCCAAATAAACAACCTAATGCTTCATCTTAAAAAAAAAAAAACTAGGAAAGAAAGAACAAATGAAGCCTAAAGTCAACAGAAAAAAAGAAATCAAAAATTAGAACAGAATTAAATGAAATTGAAAACAAACAAACAAAAAACAATAGAAAAAATAAATGCAACAAATTAATGTAACAAAGAGTTGGTTCTTTGAGAAGATTAATAAAAGTGACAAACCCCTGACTAGACTCACTAAAGAAAAAAGAGAAAGGACACAAATAAACAAAATCAGAGATGAAAGAAGTGAAATGACGACAGATACAGCATAAATACAAAGGGTCATACAAAAATACTGTGAAAAAGTATATAACACCATATTTAATAACCTAGAAGAAATGGATAACTACTTAGAAAGATACAACCATCCTAGACTGAATCAAGAAGAACTAGAAAATTTAAATAGATCGATCAGCAGTATGGAAATTGAAACAATCATCAAACACGTACCAAAAAGTAAAAGTCCAGGACCAGATGGCTTCACCAGTAAATTCTACCAAATATTCAAATATTTGACACCTATTCTCCCCAAACTCTTCCAAAAAAAATCAAAGAGAAGGCAATACTTCCTAATTCATTTTAAGAGGCCAATATAACCCTGATACCAATACCTAGTAAAGATAACACACACACACAAAAAACTATACACCAATATCTCTCGTAAACACAGTTGCAAAAATTCTAAATAAGATATTAGTGAAATGAATACAGCAACATATTAAAAAGATTATACACCATGATTAAGTGGGTTTCATCCCAGGGGCACAGGGATGGTTCAAAATATGCAAATCAATTAATGTGACACAGCACATAAACAAAATTCAAAAATACGAATCATATCAATAGATGCAGAAAAAGCCTTTAGATATGGTATCCTAGCATAATAAAGTCGACATATGACAAACCCTCAGCCAACATTATACTGAATGGTGAAAAACTAAAAACCTCCCTCTCAGATCATGAACAAGACAAGGCTGTCTACTATCTCCATTGTTATTCAATATAACAATGGAGGTTCTAGCAAGTGCAATCAGGCAACACATAGATATAAAAGGCAACCGAATA
>NW_011888852.1:5537399-5539486 GCF_000151845.1 Pteropus vampyrus | reverse complement strand
AACTCTTCCAAAAAAAATCAAAGAGAAGGCAATACTTCCTAATTCATTTTAAGAGGCCAATATAACCCTGATACCAATACCTAGTAAAGATAACACACACACAAAAAAAACTATACACCAATATCTCTCGTAAACACAGTTGCAAAAATTCTAAATAAGATATTAGTGAAATGAATACAGCAACATATTAAAAAGATTATACACCATGATTAAGTGGGTTTCATCCCAGGGGCACAGGGATGGTTCAAAATATGCAAATCAATTAATGTGACACAGCACATAAACAAAATTCAAAAATACGAATCATATCAATAGATGCAGAAAAAGCCTTTAGATATGGTATCCTAGCATAATAAAGTCGACATATGACAAACCCTCAGCCAACATTATACTGAATGGTGAAAAACTAAAAACCTCCCTCTCAGATCATGAACAAGACAAGGCTGTCTACTATCTCCATTGTTATTCAATATAACAATGGAGGTTCTAGCAAGTGCAATCAGGCAACACATAGATATAAAAGGCAACCGAATAGGAAATGAAGAAGTCGTACTGTCACTATTTGCAGATGACATGATTCTCTTTACAGAAAACTCTAAAGACTCCACAAGAACACTACTAGAAACAACCAGAAAATAAAGTTTCTGGATACAAAATCAATGTTCAAAATTCCATAGTGTTCCTATACTCTAATAATAAAGTGTCAGAAAAAGAAGTGGAAAAAAAATCATTCCTTTTGCAATTGTAACAAAAAGATAAAAATAATTAGGAATGAATCTAACAAAATATGTGAAGGACCTATGATGAAAACTATAAAACTCTATTAAAAGAAATTGAGGAAAATACAAAGAAATGGAAAGATATTCCATGTTCTTGGATTGGAAGAATCAACATAGTTAAAATGACCATATTACTTAAAGCATTATACAGATTTAATGCAATCCCCATCAAAATCCCATAGGCATTTTTTAAAAAATAGAACAAAAAACCGTCAGAGTTGTATGGAAGCACAAAAGACCTCGAATTGTCAAAGTTATCCTGAGAAAAAAGAACTAGGCTGGAGGCATCACTCTGACCAACTTCAAATTACACTATAAAGCGACAGTAATCAAAACATCATAGTATTGGCAGCAAAACAGACACACGGACCAGTAGAACAGAATAGAGAGTCCAGAAGTCAACCCATATTTATATGGTCAAATAATTTCAACAAAAAAAAAACAAACTAAAAACATATAGTGGAGGAAGGAAAGCCTCTTCAATAAATGGTGCTGGTTAAACTGGAAAATCACCTGCAAAAGAATGAAATTAGACTGTTGTGTATCACCACACACCAAAATTAACTCAAAATGGATTAAGGACCTGAATATATGACCTGAAACAAAAAAAAGTATATAGAAGAAAACATATGAACTAAACTCAGGGACCCTGGATTTGAAAAGGATTTTATGAATTTGACCTCAAGGCAAAGGAAATAAAAGCAAAAATAAATGAATGAAATTATATCAAACTAAAAAGCTCTGTACAGGAAAAGAAACCATCAACAAGGTAAAGAGACAGCCTTCCAAACTGAAAAATATATTTGCAAGCTAATCTTCCAATAACTGCCTAAAATCCAAAATATACAAAGAACTTATATGACTCAATAACAACAAAATAATGATCCAATTAAAAAAAAATGGACAGAGGACTTGAACAGACAGTTCTCTCAAGAAGACACATGAAAAGATGCTCATCATCGCTAGCTATTAGGGAAATGCAAATCAAAACCACAATGAGATAATATCTCACACCGTTAGAATTGCTATAATCAACAAGACAAGTAATAACAAATGTAGGAGAGGATGTGAAGTAAAAAGAACCTTCATACACTGCTGGAGGGACTGCAAATTGGTACAGCCACTATGTAAAACAGTATGGAAGTTCCTCAAAAAACTAAGAATTGATCTACCATATGATCCGGCAATCTCTCTACTGGATATTTACCCCAAAGACTTGAAAACTCATATCCGAAAAGATATTTGTCCACTGATGTTCGTAGCAGCATTATTCACAGTGGCCGGGACATGGAAGCAACTATAGTGTCC
>NW_011888852.1:5533931-5536214 GCF_000151845.1 Pteropus vampyrus | reverse complement strand
GTAAAAAGAACCTTCATACACTGCTGGAGGGACTGCAAATTGGTACAGCCACTATGTAAAACAGTATGGAAGTTCCTCAAAAAACTAAGAATTGATCTACCATATGATCCGGCAATCTCTCTACTGGATATTTACCCCAAAGACTTGAAAACTCATATCCGAAAAGATATTTGTCCACTGATGTTCGTAGCAGCATTATTCACAGTGGCCGGGACATGGAAGCAACTATAGTGTCCTACAGTAGATGATTGCATAAAGAAGCTGTGGTGCATATATACAATGGAATATTACTCAGCCATAAGAAGAGATGAAATACTGCCATTGCGACAATATGGATGACCCTCTAGATAATCATGCTAAGCAAAATAGGGCAGACAGAAAAAGCTGAAAATCATATGATATCACTTATATGTGAGTTATAAACCTAAAAGTAACAAACAAACAGTATAAAGAAACAGAGACTCATAGACATGGACAATAGACTAGTGGTTACCAGAGTGAAGTGGTGAGAGAGAGCGGGGAGGATGGAAGTAAATGGAGTAAAAGGGGTCAAATACGTGATGACAGAAAGAAATCTAACTATGTGAGGCGAACACACAATGCAATATATATATGCCTTACTGTTAAATTGTACACCTAAAACTTACTGGATTTTGTTAACCAATGTCACACACACACACACACACACACACAAAAGTAAAAATCTCATATAAAACATCAGTAAAATAAAAAAAATAATAAGATGTAGTACATTTATACAGTAGAATACTATTCAGCCATAAGAAAGATGAAATACTGCCATTTGGGACAAAGATAGCTCTTGAGTTAATCATGCTGAGAGAAGTCAGAGAGAAAGTGTTAAGAATCATATGATTTCACCCATATGTGTGGTATAAAACTGAAAGCAACAAATGAATAAGACAAACAAACAAAAACTCATAGATACAACAGTTTAGTGGTTACCAGAGGGAAAGAGGAGAAGGGGGAAGTAGATAAGAGTAAAGGCTGTCGAATACATGGTGACAGGAGATTTGACTTTGGATAGTGAACACACAGTGCAATATAAATGTGACAGATTATTGAATTGTACACTTGAAATGTATATAATTTTATTAACCTGTGTCACTCCAATAAATTTAATTTAAAAAAGGAAAATAATACTTTTGATATTCAAAAGTAAAAAAAAGTAGGTGAACACTAACAAATACTATATGATCATGTATATATCTTGATAAAAGTTGGTTTACAAGTAAAAAATATTTGGAAAAGGTATCTATTAAATTTTTTCAGTGATTATATCTGCACAGTTAAGTTAAAAGTAATTTTCTTTTTTTTTTGCACTCTTCAAATACACTTTTAAAATTATGTTTATGCTCAACATATGTAGTAATTAATTACAACATATGTAGTAATTAAAAATTTAAAAATTAAGTCATTTTTATTTTAATTTCAATAAAAAGAGGTTTGTGATTATGTGCTCCTGCATCTACTACAAGAAGTCTGAGCTCTGGAAAGGCCTCCCAGGTCCTCATCTGATGCCAAGTTAGCAGTTGCTTCTTGTGTTAACAGTTCAGCTGCCTCTTTATTTCTTGAAGATTAGTGGTGAAACTCAACTATATGAATTATAGTTACTTACCACATTTTATTAATTTGGCCTAACTTTGTATTTCTTAACTGTGATCTCATGAAACTTTCAATTTTCTATGCTTAGCAAAAATAGCACCTCATTGAGAATGTGTAGCTCCAACCTTTCTCCTAGGGACTTTCTTCCCTTTTTGGAAATCCCATGCTGCTAAGGAAAACAGCAATGTGACGATCTGACAATTTGACTGGTGGCAATTTTATCAGTTTTCATGTTTACCCAAGTAAGGTGTTACTTTCTAAATTAGTAATTCAAACCAATGTCCATGCATTGAGTTCAACAAGCATCTCAAACTCTATACTAAGATGTTGAAAGGAGATCAATTTCCTCTTGCTCCTTTCTCTTCTCCATATGATACGAAATAACTATCCAAAGTTTTAATCCTGTACTATTCCAAGGTAAGTTTTCAATGTTTGTATAACCACACTTTTCATAACCGGGTGGAGCTAGCCATTGAGATAACAAATTTATATTTTCCAAGGTCTTTTTATTCCTGTACAAACAACAACTGTTTTCTGTGGATGTGACTCTGAGATGGGATTTCCAGATCATCCCTATGAACTGAAAACAGATGAGAGAAACTGAGGCACAATTTCTCTGGGCATCTACTTGACAAAGTTTCTCAGGCCGATTCTCTTTAT
>NW_011888852.1:5530797-5533881 GCF_000151845.1 Pteropus vampyrus | reverse complement strand
TAGTGGTTACCAGAGGGAAAGAGGAGAAGGGGGAAGTAGATAAGAGTAAAGGCTGTCGAATACATGGTGACAGGAGATTTGACTTTGGATAGTGAACACACAGTGCAATATAAATGTGACAGATTATTGAATTGTACACTTGAAATGTATATAATTTTATTAACCTGTGTCACTCCAATAAATTTAATTTAAAAAAGGAAAATAATACTTTTGATATTCAAAAGTAAAAAAAAGTAGGTGAACACTAACAAATACTATATGATCATGTATATATCTTGATAAAAGTTGGTTTACAAGTAAAAAATATTTGGAAAAGGTATCTATTAAATTTTTTCAGTGATTATATCTGCACAGTTAAGTTAAAAGTAATTTTCTTTTTTTTTTGCACTCTTCAAATACACTTTTAAAATTATGTTTATGCTCAACATATGTAGTAATTAATTACAACATATGTAGTAATTAAAAATTTAAAAATTAAGTCATTTTTATTTTAATTTCAATAAAAAGAGGTTTGTGATTATGTGCTCCTGCATCTACTACAAGAAGTCTGAGCTCTGGAAAGGCCTCCCAGGTCCTCATCTGATGCCAAGTTAGCAGTTGCTTCTTGTGTTAACAGTTCAGCTGCCTCTTTATTTCTTGAAGATTAGTGGTGAAACTCAACTATATGAATTATAGTTACTTACCACATTTTATTAATTTGGCCTAACTTTGTATTTCTTAACTGTGATCTCATGAAACTTTCAATTTTCTATGCTTAGCAAAAATAGCACCTCATTGAGAATGTGTAGCTCCAACCTTTCTCCTAGGGACTTTCTTCCCTTTTTGGAAATCCCATGCTGCTAAGGAAAACAGCAATGTGACGATCTGACAATTTGACTGGTGGCAATTTTATCAGTTTTCATGTTTACCCAAGTAAGGTGTTACTTTCTAAATTAGTAATTCAAACCAATGTCCATGCATTGAGTTCAACAAGCATCTCAAACTCTATACTAAGATGTTGAAAGGAGATCAATTTCCTCTTGCTCCTTTCTCTTCTCCATATGATACGAAATAACTATCCAAAGTTTTAATCCTGTACTATTCCAAGGTAAGTTTTCAATGTTTGTATAACCACACTTTTCATAACCGGGTGGAGCTAGCCATTGAGATAACAAATTTATATTTTCCAAGGTCTTTTTATTCCTGTACAAACAACAACTGTTTTCTGTGGATGTGACTCTGAGATGGGATTTCCAGATCATCCCTATGAACTGAAAACAGATGAGAGAAACTGAGGCACAATTTCTCTGGGCATCTACTTGACAAAGTTTCTCAGGCCGATTCTCTTTATTCTTGGCCATCTCCACTTTGGGCTGACAGCTGAGGATTCTCTGTTAGCAGTGCTGAAAGATGTTGGGAAATGTTAAACCAGTTGTCATTTGTGGTATTGAAAGGGATGATATTTGGAGAGGGAGTGGAGTGGGGGAGAGACAGAGAGAGAGAAAGAGAGAGAGAGAGAGAGAGAGACGAGAGAGAGACGAGAGAGAGACGAGAGAGAGAGAAGAAATCTGTAGTCTGTAGGGATGACTTAAATATTATTCACAGCAGATCCACATCATGAACTAAAATTTTGTTTTTTCTGGAACTAATTATCAATTTTTCATTTGCCTTGTTTTCTATACATCTGTTATTAATTCTTCCCCAAATTCTCCGGCAGAATGATAAAACCCCTGCCAACATAATCACATACATCCTAATCCCATTAGTTTCATTTGATTTTTGTGTTTGTATTACTCCGGGAGCAACCCCTCTTCTTGCAATCTATTGTCAAATTGAGCCTGCTACTCAGCTATTGTCACAGTATTTCTTTCTACCATCATCCGGGGATTTCCAAAGCCTCTCTCCTGCATACTTTAAACTTTTTCGAGCCCAGATTTTCCTCTTTCTTCCTCCTCTCCCTCCTTTTGTTATAAAGATCTGTTCGTTTCATGAGAAAGAGTGCTTGGAAGACATATTTTTTTGAACTTCCATATCTCAAATTGTTATATTCTAGTTGCATGTGTAATGATAGCTTAACTAAATATTGAATTCTAGGTTGAAAAGTTACTGTCCATAACAGACTTAATCATTTGTCCACTAGTTACTATTGTTGCTGTGAAGAAGTCTGAGTCATTCTGATTCCTGTTCTTTTGTATATGTATATTCGGTTTTATTTCTAACTGGAGGTTTTTAGAATCTTCAGTTTCTCCTTGGTATTTTGAACTTTTACAATGATAAGACTCAGCATGATTCATTTATCATTGATTGTGCTGAAAATATTGTAGGGACTATCAATCTAAATACTCATGATTTTGGTTATGTGAAAGTTTCTTGTATTATGTCTCTATTTTTTTTCTGTGCATAATCTCTGTCCTCCTTTTGAAACTGTAATTAGTTGTATACTAGATCTCCTAAATTGACCATCTATTTTTTATCCTTTATTCTCCTCTAATAATCTATCTCCTTTTTTCTTTTAGTTATTAAAAATTTCATTAACTTCTTCAAAATTTTACTAAATTTATCATTCCTGCCCTAATGTTTTCCATGTTTAAGAACCCTTTCTTTTACTCTATACTACTTCCCTTCTACTTTTAAATTTTTCTAGGTTATTTTCCCATATCTTTCTGAGAATAAATTTTTTTTTGATTTTCAAAAACAATTTTTTGTGCTATGTGAATTTTTTTCTTTAACTCAAAATTTTCAAAGGCATTAAAGCCAAGATTCAACAGGCAACTTATTTTTCTCCCAGAAAAATGTTTAAGTGATCATATAGCTGAGACATGGGTAATTAACTATTTTGTACTGAATATTACTCTGACCATTTAGTATCAAATTAGTTTTCATTTATGCCTTATCAAATATGAACAAAAAGCAGCATAGAAAGTCAAAAAGCCTTGACCTAATTATTTGATTTGTAGTTATTTGCTCCAGGTCAAACACCAATGAATGAGACCATCACACTGGCCACTCCTTAGTTAGAAGAAAAAAGGGAGTCTCTAGCACAGTAAAGGAGATTCCTTTCCTTTGCAATTAGTTCTTTCATAAACAAATGACAAGCCAACTCTG
>NW_011888852.1:5500626-5530266 GCF_000151845.1 Pteropus vampyrus | reverse complement strand
TAAACTTTAGAGAGTGTAAACAGCTTTTTTCCAAAGAAGAGGAAACTAAACATGTTGATAAATTCTTAGGAATTCAGAGATTAGGTTGGGTGTTTTCCAATAAGTATCCTGAATATATTCCCACTTATAAAGTCTCCCTATCTGGCATTTTTCTTGTCAGCTAAAAGGGATATGATAGTCCATTTTTCTGTTTCCAAGAATTCTTCTTTACACAAGGTTTTGATACAGGATGAAGGATGACTTCTTCTCGGTAGCAGTTCTGCTTTCTCAGGGAATGTAATCTCTTCACTGAGAACACTTATAATACAAAGGGGGACAGGGAGAGACATTCTCAACACAAACAACAAACAAACTACATAAAAATAACACTTGGGGCACAAAATTAAGCATATTTTCTTTCTTTTTCTTTAGTTTGCTTGCTACCTCATTTCTATTTAAGCATGTGAACATGGCCAGGAAACTTTTGTTTCCACAAACATAAGCCTGTGGTTAGCTTTTTGAAAACATTATACTTTTTATCAGTCAGAATACTTACTAACGCTAAATAAAAAAATTAAAAAAACTTCTTAAAATGTAAAAAGGTAAAGGATAAAAAAGTAAACAACTAATTGATCAATCTTATGGTGTCTCCTTTTAGGAGATAGTGTAATAGAACTGTTGCCAAAACTATAAAGAAATCCCATATCAGGTTGTTTCTCCTTTCTGTAGCCAATGATCTAAGAACTCACATTAAATTCTAAATGTGTACCTATAATGCTTTCATGGAAAATTTGGAGGTGTTTTTACACATAATATATAGCATAAAAATTCTGGTTGTAGGTCATTCTTCACGGTAATCTTTGTTATTTTAAATTGTCAGTTTTGTTTACCTTGTCTGAATTATCTCGTGAGAATATAAACTGAATGAGATTAGGAACTTCGTCATCTTTTCTCTCCGTAGCATCCCCAACACAAAGTAAATGTCTCAATGAATATTTGTTGAATAAATTAACAAAACTCCATTTATGCTCATATGACCATATGCTTTTATTTAATCCTCACAAATATACTGTCTTGTGGTATTTTTATCTGTAATTTGCTGCCAAAAAATGAAAACCAGACTTAAATGGAACATATTTACCTATCCAATACATCTATTCATAAAAGCCCATAAAGTATATAAACTAATACAAATTGACATTTCATTAACCTAATCCCGTTATCCCAATGATATTAATGAATTTAACTTCATTTCAAATGAATGTATGAGACAGATACTTGTGATACACAATAACAAAAAGTAAATTTCAAAGAAAGAGTAACTCTTAAATTTGGTGATAATTTGCACATTTAAAAGTATATAATTTGAAATGTAGTGATTACAATAGAGAAAGACGGAAGAAAGAAGTAGATAAGGATAAAGGAGGTCAAACATATGGTGATGAAAAGAAGTTAAACGTTGGGTGGTGAACACATAATGTAATGTACAGATGATGTATTATAGCAGTGTACACTCAAAACCTATATAATTTTATTAACCAATGTCATCCATTAAATTTAATTTTAAAAATTCTACTGATAGACTTTACCACAAGGATATCAATTTTCTCCTAATTCTTGTGAATTTCTTATCACTAACTTAATAACTATGTCAATAAACATATTCATATGTTGAACATGTACATTCATGTTTGTTGATTAAATACATTTATATTATTTCGTAAAGAGAGTTCGAACAATTTCGAAGGCATCATGATGAGTCTAGTCACAAAAATCAAATGAATCTCATTAAGTAAATTCAAATTGATGTTTTTCATTTTTACATCTTACTTTTAGAACATGAAAGTCATTTGCTCTACATTTTATAAAATGATATGCTATTTATACTTCTGAAAAATGCAGACAATATGGCACAATAAATATGTGCTATTATTGTTTTCCTTAATTATCATTCCTAAAAATTATCCACCAAAAGAAATTATGAAAATTGGACTCCTAAAACAGTAAATATGTTTTATCTATAATTAATTATATAAGTTTTATGTACAGAAAAATTTAAGGAAGTTCCCCTTTATGCCATTCAGTGGCCTTGATAAAGAAAAAATAGTGATAAATGTTTCCAAAAAAATACTAAATACCAGCCCTCCAATACACAACTACTTTTTAAAAATAATAACTTGGTAGGGACTTTGCGGAAACATGGCAGAGTGAGAGACAAACCCAGATGTCTCCTCTTAAAATAACAATAAGCTGAACATCTAAAACTCAACGAAATACACCCAAACTGCACACAAGCATGTCAGAGTGCAGAATCTACACATAAGAGCTACCACAAGTCAGAAAACAAGGTGGCAGGCGATGGACTGAGAAAAATAAAGAAGCTGCCTTTCACAACCACCAGAGCTCCCTGCAGGAGGAGGGGAAGGGGAGAAGGTGCAACAACTTCCCTGAACAGCCCTGCCTGGAAGTGCTGTGAGTTCCATGCATCCGGAGGCAGGGTTAAGTCATCAGAACAGAAAGCAGAGAAGCAGAACAGGATGGCAGAGAAACAACAGTTGCTTTTTACCAGCCACGGTTGCAAAACAAAGGCTGGGCTGCAGTCCCCAACTCCCACCCCCAAGGGCCCCTCCTCCCATACCCTATGAAACCAATCATTGCGGAGCCACAGGGAAATCTGAGCAAATGCTGCCAAGACTGTCGCTGACACTGACAGGGACTGAACCTGAGGGTAACAAGCATGCTAAAATATCTATAAGAAAATTTAAAAGGCATTATTAAGGCTTTATACAAAGCAGAGATCCAAGAGGATTACATGCCACCTACTGAAAATCAAAAGAAAAGCACCTTCTTTGCAACAGGCTAAACAGAGAACTTTATATAATAAATCTTCTTGCTGAAAAATCTTCAACAGAATACACTTTCATTAATGCACAGGCAAAGAAATAGTCCATTAAACACCATGAACAACCAAGAGGACAAGGCATCACAGAAAGAAAGAGAAAAATCTCTAGAAAGTAAGCTTACAGACATAGAAAAATGCAACTTAAATGACAGAGAATTCAAGATGGTACTTCTGAAAAAACTCAGTGAGTTCTGAAATGAGTCATATCAACAATTTCAGGAATTGAAAAAAACAACTAGATGAGCAGAGCAAGGAGATTGAAACTCTCAAAAAGAACACAATAAATCTTCTGGAGATAAAACAAACAAATAAGCAAACAAACAAAACAAACAAAACAAAAAAAACACTGTAAGAGTTGAAAAATGAAATACCAAGCTTGGGAAATAGAGTCGACCAAATGGAGGAAAGGATCAGTGATATCAAACAAAAAATTTAGAAATAAATCAGTAGAAAGAAGAGAGAAAAATAATGTAAGAGAAATACAAGAACTAGCTGATACCATGAGAAGAGGAAACATAAGAATAATGGGCATTATCGAAGGTGAGAGGAAGGAGCAGACACTAGAAAGCATTTTCAGACAAATATTTGATGAGAATTTCCCAAAACTAAGGAGTGAGCTAAATCTTGGAATTCAGGAAGTCAACAGAACACCTAATTACCTTAACCCAAAAAGGCCTTCACCAAGACACATTGTATTAAAGTTATCAAAAATCACCGACAAAAAGAGAATTCTCAGGGCTGCCAAGGAGAAGAAAACGATAATTTTTAAATAAATAAATAAATAATTTAGATCATCATCAGAATTCTCAGCATAAAACTTACAAGCCAGAAAGAAATGAAATCAAATATTTAAACTATTAAGTGAAAGAAACTACCAGCCTGGAAAGATGTATCCAGCTAAGCTCTCCTTTAGATATGAGGGAGAAATGAAGATCTTCCCAGAAATACAAAAATTGAGGGAATTCTCTACTATGAGGCCTACACTACAAGAAATACTGAAAGGGGTCAGCTCACCTAAAACAAAATGACCAAAAAAGAAAAAAATACATAATTAGGAGTAAAGTGACTATAAAGCAAATAGAAGCAGAAGAGTGCAAACCTTACTAAGAACAGAGCATTATAAGCTTAAAAAATAAGAAGACAATTGCTATAGCATGATAATGAATGTACAACGCAGATAGGGACAAATTGAGATAACAATGTCTGAAAAGGGGAGGATTCAAAGATCCAAATTTGCAAAGGGGAATGGAGATAAGGCACGCACAGAAGAAAATGTACAACTGTATATATATAACTATCCTTTACATATTCGTAATGGTAACCACACACCAAAGATTCAGAACTGAAGTATATAACATAAATGAGAAGAACTATAGGCAAAACCCACAAAAGCTAACCAGAGTAAAGAAAACAGAAACACAAGGACAAGGAAGCAATGGAAACACCGACCTACCAGAAAAAAAAAAAGATAAAAAGGCTGTAAGAGGACCTCATATTTCAATAATCACCCTAACTGTAAATGGCCCGAACTCACCATTAAAAAGGCACAGAGATGCAGATTGGATAAAAACAAAAACCAAAAAAACAAAACAACAACAACAACAACAACAACAACAACAACAACAACAACCATATGTTGCCTCCAGGAGACACATCTCAGCTCCAAAGACAAATATAGACTCAAAGTGAAAGGATGGAAAATGATGTTTCAAGTAAATGGCATTCGGAGAGAAGCAAAAGTAGTGGTACTAATATCAGATGAAATAGACTGCTACATAAAAAAGGTAAAGAAAGATACATTATCTTTATAATGATAAAGAGAATCATGCACCAAAAAGACATAACACTTATTAATATTTATTCTCCCAATAAGGGAGCCCCGAAATATGTAAAGCAATTACTAACAGAACTAAAAGAAGAAACAGACCAAAACACTATCGTAGTAGGGGACCTAAATACCCCACTGTCAGATATGGACAGAGCATCCAAACAGAAAATCAATAAGGAAACAACATCCTTAAATGACACATTAGACCAGCTGGACATAATTGACATTTATAGAGCCTTCCAATGAACATTCTCAACAACTGACCATATACTGGGACACAAAAATAGCCTCAACAAACATAAGAGGGTTGAAATCATACCAACTATATTGTCTGATTACAATGCTTTGAAACTACAGATCAACTGCAGAAAAAAAACAGAAAGATCTACAAATACATGGAGATTAAACAATATGCTATTGAAGAATAACTGGGTCAGAAAAGAAATAAGAAGAAACATCAGGAGATACATAGAAACAATGATAATGTTAGTACAATATATCAAAACTTTTGGGACAAGGCAAATCCGGTCATAGAGGAAAGTTCATATCATTACAGGCCTATATCCAAAAACAAGAATGAGCCCAAATAAACAACCTAATGCTTCATCTTAAAAACAAACAAAAAAAAAACTAAAAAAGAAAGAATAAATGAGACCTAAAGTCAGCAGAAGAAAAGAAATCATCAAAATTAGAGCAAAAATAAATGAAATTGAAAACAAACAAAAAAATAGAAAAAAATAGATACAACAAAGAGCTGGTTCTTTCAGAAGGTTAATAAAATTGACAAACTCCTGGCTAGACTCACTAAAGAAAATAGAAAAAAGACACAAATAAACAATGTCAGGATGAAAGAGAGGAAATTATGACTGACATCGCAGAAATACAAGGGATAATACAAGAATACTATGAAAAAGTATTTAACGCTAAATTTAATAACCTAGAAGAAATGGACCAGTACTTAGAAAAATACAATCTTCCTAGACTGAATCAAGAAGAACCAAAAAATCTAAATAGACCAATCAGTAGTATGGAAATGGAAACAATCATCAAAAGCCTACCAAAAAGTCAAAGTCCAGGACCAGATGGCTTACCAATAAATTCTACCAAACATTCAAAGATTTAATACCTATTTTCCTCAAACTCTTCCAAATAATTGAAGATGAGGAAATACTTTCCAACTCATTTTATGTGGCCAATATTACTCTGATACCAAAACCTGGTAAAGATAACACAAAAAGAAAACTACAGACCAATATCTCTGATGAACACAGATGCAAAAATCCTAAGTAAGATACTAGCAAATCAAACGCAGCAACATATTAAAAAGATTATGCACCACGATCAAGTGGGCTTCATCCCAGAGACACAGGGATGGTTCCACATATGCAAATCAATTAATGTGATACACCACATAAACAAATTAAAAAATAAGAATTATATGATCATATCAATAGATGCAGAAAAAGCCTTCAACAAGATACAGCATCCATTTATGATCAAAATACTTAACAAAACTGGTATAAAAGGAAAGTACCCTAACATAATAAAGTCGACATATGACAAACCTTCAGCTAACATTATACTGAATGGTGAAAAACTAAAACCCTCCGTCTCAGATTAGGAACAAAACAAGGCTGTCTATTATCTCCATTGTTATTCAATATAACGGTGGAGGTCCTAGCAAGTGCAATCAGGCAAGAAAAAGATATAAAAGTCTTCCAAATGGGAAACGAAGAAGTCAAACTGTCACTCTTTGCAGATGCCATGATTCTCTATATAGAAAACCCTAAAAACTTCACAAGAACACTACTAGAAACAATAAGTAAATACAGTAAAGTCTCTGGATACAAAATCAATGTTCAAAAATCCATAGCTTTCCTATACACTAATAATGAAGTGTCAGAAAAAGAAGTGGAAAAACTCATTCCTTTTGCATTGCAACAAAAAGAATAAACTATCTAGTAATAAATTTAACAAAACATCAAGGACCTATATAATGAAACCTACAAGACCTTATTAAAAGAAATAGAAGAAAATACAAAGAAATAGAAAGATATTTTATATTCTTGGATTGGAAGAATCAACATAGTTAAAATGACCATATTACCTAAAGCATTATACAGATTTAATGCATTTTTTAAAGAAATATAATAAATCATCAGATTTCTACAGATGCATAAAAGATCCTGAATTGCCAAAGCCATCCTGAAAAGAAAGAACTAGGCTGGAGGCATCATTCTGCTTAACTTCAAATTATATTACAAAGCAATAGTAATCAAAACGGCATGGTATTGGCAGCAAAACAGACACATGGACCAGTGGAACAGAATTGAGAGCCCAGAAGTAAACCCATATTTATATGGGCAAATAATTGTCAACAAAAAAGCAAAAAACATACAGTGAAGAAAGGAAAGCCTCTTCAATAAATGGTGCTTGGAATACTGGAAAACCATCTGCAAAAGAATGAAACTAGACTGTTGTCTATCACCACGCACCAAAATTAACTCCAAATGGATTAAGGACCTGAATATAAGACTGAAAACAATAAAATGCATAGAAGAAAACATAGGAACTAACCTCAAGGACCTTGGACTTAAAGAGGATTTTATGAATTTGACCTCAATGGCAAAGGAAGTAAAAGCTAAAATAAATGAATAGGACTACATCAAACTAAAAAGCTTCTGCTCAGCCAAAGAAATAGTCAACAAGGTAAAGAGACAACCATCAGAACTGGAAACTATATTTGCAAGCAACACTTCTGATAAAGGCCTAATATCCAAAATATACAAAGAATTAAAATGAGTCAATAATAACAAAAAAAACAAATGATCCAATAAAAAAAAAAAATGGGCAGAAGACCTGAACAGATACTTCTCCCTACAGGACATACAAGTGGCCAATGAATATATGAAAAGTTGCTCAACATCACTAGCTGTTAGGGAAATGCATATCTAAACCACAATAAGATATCATCTCACCTGTTAGAATAGCTATTATCAACAGGACAAGTAACAACAAATGCTGGAGAGGATGTGGAGAAATAGGAACTCTCATACACTGTTGGTGGGACTGTAAATTTGGTTCCTCAAAAATCTAAGAATTGATCTTCCATATAATCCAGCAATCCCTCTACTGGGTATTTACCCCAAAGACTTGAAAACTCATATCCGTAAAGATATTTGCACACCGATGTTCATAGCAGCATTATTCACAGTGGCCAGGACATGGAAGTAACAAAGTGTCCTACAATAGATGATTGGATAAAGAAGCTGTGGTACATATATACATTGGAATATTATTCAGCTGTAAGAAGAGATGAAATACTGCCATTTGTGACAAACATGGATGGACCTCGAGATAATCATGCTAAGTGAAATAAACCAGACAGAAAAAGTTGAAAACCACATGATATCACTTATATGTGGGATATAAACCTAAAAGCAACAAATGAACAGGACAAACAAACAGAGACTCATGGACATGGACTATAGACTAGTGGTTACCAGAGGACTATAGACTAGTGGTCACTAGTGAGGTGGGGGAGTGGGTAAAGGAGGTCAAATATAGAGGAATAGGAGGGTAAAGAGGGTCAAATATAGGAGGGTAAATGGGGTCAAATATTGGGGAATAGGAGGAGGATGAAGTGGGTAAAGGGGATCAAATATATGGTAGCTGAAGGAAACTGGACTTTAGGTAGTAAACACACAATAGAATATACAGATGTCAAGTTATAATGTACACTTGAAAATTATATAATTGTATTAACCAATGTTACCTCAATAACCTCAGTAAAAAAAAAAAAAGAGATTATCAGAGCGAATTAAAAAGACCCAATTATATATTGTCTACAAGAAGCCCACTTTAAACATAAAGCTATAGATAAATTAAAAGTAAAGGGATATATCTCAAAGATATATGCACCCTGATGTTCATAGCAGCATTATTCACAGTGTCTGAGATATGAAAACAACTAAAATTTCTTTCAATAGATAATTGGATAAAGAAGATGTAGTATATATATACAATGAAATATTACTCAGCCATAAGAAAAGATGAAATATTGCCATTTGCAGCAACATGGATGGATCTCGAGATAATCATGTTAAGCAAAATAAGTTAGACAGAAAAAGTTGAGAACCATAAGTGAAACATGATTTCACTTATATGTGGGATATAAAATGAAAGCAATAAGCAAATATGACAAACAAAACAGACTTATTGACACAGACACATGAAGAAAATTCAAAGAAAAATGGTTGTAGTATTATAGTTGGAGACTTCAACATCTTCTCTCAGTAATTGACAGATCATACAGAAAATCTATAAGGACAGTTGAACTGAATAGCACCATCAGTCAACTGGATCTAATTGACATCTGTAGAATTCTTCATTCATTCAATAACAGCAGAATGAACATTATTTTCAAGCACACATTCTGGGCTGTAAACATACCTTAACAAATTTAAAAGAATAGAAATCATCCATGGCATTCTTTAAGACCACAATAGAATTAAACTAGAAATTAATAATAGGAATATAGCTGGAAAACACCAAACTAATTGGAGATTGAATGGCACAATTCCAAATAACAATTTTCTCTCTCCATTTAGTGGGTGCTATTGATTTTATTGCCACAATTATTAATATAAAACCACCAGCTCTCTCTCAATTCCAAACACCACTATTTTTCTGATTAGTGCTAATTACAGCTGTGCTACTTCTACTATCTCTTTCAGTTCTAGCTGCCAGAATTACTATACTGATCATAATCTAAATACTCTTTTTTAATTCCATGGGAGGAAGAGACCCAATCCTATATCAACCCTTATTCTGATTCTTCCATCACCCAGAAGTCTATATTCTCATTCTACCAGGGTTCAGAATAATTTCACACATTGTTACTTATTATTTAGGTAAAAAAGAATCTTTTTGATATATGGGCATAGTCTAGGCTATAATGTCTATTAGTTTCCTAGAGTTTATTGTATAAGCCCACCACATGTTCACAGTAGGAATAGGTGTTGACAAATGAGCATATGTTACTTCTGCTGCCATAATTATTGCCATCCCAATAGGAGTCAAAGTATTCAGCTGACTAGCTACTCTGAACGGAGAAAATATCAAATGATCACCAGCCACACTATGAGCCCTAGGCTTTATCATTCTATTTACAGTAGGAGGTCTAACTGGCCTTATTCTAGCTAACCCCTCATTGGATATTGTACTCCATGATACTTACTATGTTTTCACTATGTTTTATCAATAGGAGTGTGTTTTTACATTGATTCCCACTCTTCTCAGGCTATACATTAAATATAACTTGGGCAAAAACTCACTTCTTAATTATGTTTGTAAGTGTTAACACAACTTTGTTTCCATAACACTTTTCAGGCCTATCAAGCATACCACATGTTACTCTTACTACCCAGATGTATACACAACATAAAACACTGTATCCTCTATAGGCTCCTTTATTTCCCTAACCACAGTCATTCTAATAGTTTTCATAATCTGACAAGCATTTAATTCCAAACAAGAGGCCTCAACAGTAGAGCAATTAACCAGAAAGCTAGAGTGTCTACATGGATGCCCTCTACCATATCATACATTCGAAGAACCCACATTTGTAAACCTAAAATAAGAAAAGAAGGAATCGAACTTCTTCAAACTGGTTTCAAGCCAACATCACAGCCACTATGTCTTTCTCTACTGTGAGATATTAGTAAAATTTACATAACTTTATCAAAGTTAAATTATAGGTTGAAATCCTTCATATCTCTATGGCATATCCTTTCCAGCTAGGATTCCAAGATGCATCATCTCCTATTATAGAAGAACTCCTGCACTTTTATGATCATACACAAATTACCATCTTCCTAATTAGATCTCTCATACTCTACCTCATCTCACTTATGCTAACAACTAGTTTAACTCACACAAGCACAATAGATGCACAAAAAGTAGAAACCATACAAACTATCCTACCAGCTATTATCCTAATTTTAATTGCTCTACCATCTATATGAATTCTTTACATAAATGAAATCGACAATCCATTCCTAACCATTAAAACAATAGGTCATCAATGATACTAAAGTTATGAATATACAGATTATGAAAACCTAAATTTTGATTCCTACATAGTTCCTACACCAGATCTAAAACCAGAACTCCTAGAAGTAGACAGTTGAGTAGTACTACCAAGAGAAATAATAATCCAAATGCTCATCTCATCCGAAGATGTAGTACACTCATGAGATATCCCCTCTCTAGGCTTAAAGGCAAATGATAGTCCAGGACGCCTTAATCAAATAACCCTACCAGCTATATGATCTGGCTTATATAATGACCAGTGCTTCAAATCTGCGGATCTAATCATAGTTCATCTTTGTTGAACTAGTCCCACTGAAATATTTCAAAAAATGGTCTGTATCCATACTATAAATTCATTAAAAAACAAAACAGCATTAACTTTTTAAGTTAAAGTCTGAGAATATTAGCCTCTCCCTAATGACATGCAACAACTAGATACATGAACATGATTTATTACGATCCTATCAATAATTCTCAAACTATATATTATTATACAACTAAAAAGCTCAAAACACTTATACTACTTTATCCCAGAATGTACAATTGAGAAAACAAAACACTCAACCCCTTGAGAAAACACAATGAATGAAAATTTATTCTACTTTTTATTACCCCTACAATAATGGGTCTAGCTATTGTTACTCTAATCATTGTATTCCTAAGTATCCTCTTTCCATCAATGAACTGACTGGTTAATAATCATCTAATTGCTATGAATTCTTCATCTGGCATCCATACAAATAATGATAATTCACAACCACAAAGGCCAGACATGAACTCTAATACTAATATCACTCATCCTATTTATTGGCTCAAAAAATCTACTAGACCTTCTACTACACTCTTTTACACCCACCACACAAATATCAGTAAACCTAGGAATAGTGATTCCTTTATTAGCAAGAACAGTGGCCCTGAGCTTTCATTATAAAACAAAGGCTTCACTTGCTCAATTCTTATCACAGATAATCTCTCTTCCTCTTATTCCCATTCTAGTGATTATTGAGACTATGAGCCTATTTATTCAACCCATAGCTTTAGCTGTATGACTAACTGCTAATATTACTGCTGGGAATTTCCTAATTCAGCTAATTGGAGAGGTTACTCTAGCCCCACTAAGTATTACCAAAGTTACAGCTTTTATTACATTCATTATTCTAGTCCTCCTAACAATTCTTGAATTCACAGTTGCCCTGATCCAAGCCTATGTGTTCGCTCTTCTAGTGTGTCTACACCTACATGATAATATTTAATGATCCACCAAACTCATGCATATCACATAGTTAAACCAAGCCCTTGACAACTTACAGGAGCTCTTTCAGCTCAACTTACGACATCTGGCCTGGTAATATGGTTTCACTTCAACTCTCCACTACTGCTATCATTAGGCCTATTAACATACCCTTCCTATATATCAATGATGAGATATTATTTGAGAAAACATATTCCAAGACCACCACACACCAATCATCCAAAAAGGCCTCCAATATAGAATAATTCTATTCTTTATCTCAGAAGTTGTTTTTTTCCCCCCCCCCCTTTGGCTTCTTCTGAGCCTTTTACCATTCAAGCCTTGCTCTTACTCCTGAGCTAGGTGGATGTTGACCACCTACAGGCATCTGTTCCCTAAACCCCCTAGAAGTACTATGTCTTAATATATCAGTACTACTAGCCTCCGGAGTATCTATCACCTGAGCCCACAATACCCTAATAGAAGGAAATCACAAACACATACTTTAAGCTCTATTTATTACAATCACCTTAGGAATCTATTTCACACTGCTTTAGGCCTTTGAGTACTATGAGTTCTTTTTTACAATTTCAGATGGAATATACAGGTCCATATTTTTCATAGGTACAGATTCCATAAACTGCATGTAATTATTGGGTTCACTTTTCTTGTGGTGCATTCTGCGCAGTCAAGAGATCTCAGCCAGTGAAGTGAGCAAAGTTCAGGGAATATAGTAAAGGGAAGATCACTGCTGCCAGCACAAGATACAGTATCGCTTGAGCAAATCTCAAGGATTTTGTGGGACCATTACGGATGACAGTAGGTCATGCAGTGATATCTGACTTTGGTAGGAGCCCGCAGCCTCAGAGCTGGCAGCAAATCTGGTGCTGTGTAGGCCTGATGGCTGCATGCCTCACTGAGATGATGCCCCACCTAACCCACAAATTATCTTTGGCAAGTCTGCTCCCAGGCAACTCAGTCCCATCCTGTGCTTTCCTTGGGTTATGAATTCAACAGCAAACAAAAGCACTCAGTTTGTGTGGCCCACACAAAGCCTATTCATCCTGGAGAAGCTTGTAGTGGTGGGCCACAAACTCAGCTCATAGCTTTGGTTATTCTTAAACAGAGCTTAGGTATTTAAAGGACTGAAGTGGGCACCATCTGACCTTACTGCAATTAAAAACTTGAACAAGGAGCCACAGAGACAGTGCTGATATACAAACTGACACTACAGTGGAAGGGGGAAATTTACTCAACAGATCCAGGAGACTCCCGGGGTCCTTGTACCACCCAACATGCATATCGCCCGGACGCTCTTTCGGTTTCAGAGACTTATGAGCAACTGACAGGCAGCGTCAGGCCTTGAGGAGCAAAGGTCCCTCTGCTAAACTGCCTAGGACGGAGGATGACTGGACCACTGCCTACAGTGTTTTCTCTACCACTTACATATAGATCCAGCATAGGCAACAACTATTTGCAGATAGCTTTGTATCTCCCACCAAGTAGCCCTGAGCAATCAAAGGCAGCGGCTGACCTTGGCCTACAGAGGAGGCCCCTCCCAAGGGGCCACAAAACCAGTGCACCTGAAGGCTGGCACTAGATCACAACAGAACAACTCCTGACTAGTCCCATAAGCGGCACACACAAAAGGTGTTTACAAGTACACAAGCCTGCTAGGGCAAATCCTACTCAGTAGGGTCAACCCCCACACAGCAACTCTTACCCTGTGGGTGTAGACAATTCCCACGATTAGTCAGCCTTAGTGTTAATCCCATCCACTGATGTAGTAACACCAATAAAGTCTTAGAAACAATAGAAGATCAAACACAACCCATACAAAAATCAAATACAGAGCTCCTGGCATAGGGGATCAGAGAGAGTGTGCCACTGGGCCACACAGGACACCTTCCACATAAGGCCATCTGGCCAAAGCTGAGAGGAAAAACCAATATTTCTAGAAATGAACACAGAGAGACTAATAAAATGAGAAAACAAAGAAATATGTCACAAATGAAATAACAGGAGAAAACTTTAGAAAATAAGCTAAATGAAATGGAGGCAAGCAACCTACCAAAGATAGTTCAACATAATGGTTATAAGGATGCTCAATAAATTTAGGAGGAGAATGGATGAGCACAATGAAAACCTCAACAGAAAGATAGTAAGCATAAAAAAAGGATATGGAAACCATAGAAAAGAACAAGGCAGAAATGAAGAATACAATAACTGAAGTGAAGAATTCACTAGAAGAATTCAACAGTAAATTGGACTAAGCAGAAGATCAAATCAAGAACTGGAAGACAGGAAGAAGAATATACCAGATCAGAACAACAACAAGAAAAAAGAATTTTAAAAAATGAGGATAGTTTGAGCCCTCTGGGATGATATGAAGTGTAACAATATCTGAATAATAGGAGTACCTTTAGGAGAAGAGAGAGAGAAAGGAATTGAGATTCTATTTGAAGAAATAATGACAGAAACTTCCCTAACCTGACAAAGGAATTGTACATACGACTTCAGAAAACACAAAGAGTCCCAAACAAGAGGAATTCAAACAGACCCATACCAAGGTAAATCATAATTGAAATGTCAAAGGTCAAAGACAAAGAGAGAATCTTAAAAGGAGCAAGAGAAAGGCAGCTATTTACTTATAAGAGTACCCTCATAAGAATGTTTGCTGATTCTTCTTTTTCTTTTTTTTTTAAGTTTATTGGGGTAAAATTGGTTAATACAATTATATAATTTTCAAGTGTACATTATAATTCGACATCAATATATTCTATTGTGTGATTATCACCCAGAGTCTAGTTTCCTTCAGCTACCATATATTTGATTTCCTTTACCCACTTCACCCTCCCCCTATCCCCCTATATTTGACCCCCTTTACCCAATCTACCTCTTTTCTCCTCCCCCAACCCTTTCCCTCTGGTAACCACTAGTCCATTGTCCATGACTCTGAGTCTCTGTCCTGTTCATTTGTTGCCTTTAGGTTTATATCCCACATATAAGTGATATCATGTGATTTTCAACTTTTTCTGTCTGGCTTATTTCACTTAGCATGATTATCTCAAGGTCTATCCATGTTGTCACAAATGGCAATATTTCATCTCTTCTTATGGCTGAGTGATATTCCATCGTATATATGTACCACAGCTTCTTTAGTCAGTCATCTATCGTAAGACACCTCAGTTGCTTCTATGTCCTGGCCACTGTGAATAATACTGCTATGAACATCGATGTACAAATATCTTTTCAGATATGAGTTTTCAAGTCTTCAGGGTAAATACCCAGTAGAGGAATTGCTGGATCATATGGTAGATCAATTCTTAGTTTTTGAGGAACTTCCATATTGTTTTCCATAGTGGCTGTACTAATTTGTAGTCCTACCAGCAGTGTATGAGGGTTCCATTTTCTCTACATCCTCTCCAACATTTGTTATTACTTGTCCTGTTGATTATAGCTGTTCTAACAGGTGTGAGATGGTATCTCGTGGTTTGATTTGCATTCCCCTAATAGCTAGCAATGTTGAGCATCTTTTCATATATTTGTTGGCCATTTGTATGTCCTCTAGGGAGAAGTGTCTATTCAGGTCCTCTGCCCATTTTTTGGTTGGACTGTTTTTTTGTTGTTATTTAGTTGTATGTGTTCTTTGTATATTTTGGATATTAGGCCCTTATCGGAGCATTGCTTGCAAATATATTTTCCATTCTGCCTGTCTCTTTACCTTGTTGATAGTTTCTTTTGCTGAGCAGAAGCTTTTTAGTTTGATGTAGTCCCATTCATTTATTTTAGCTTTTACTTCCCTTGCCATTGAGGTCAAATTCATAAAATTCTCTTTAAGTCCAAGGTCTTTGAGTTTAGTTCCTATGTTTTCTTCTATGCATTTTATTGTTTCCAGTCTTATATTCAGGTCCTTTATCCATTTGGAGTTAATTTTGGTGTGTGGTGATAGACAACAGTCTAGTTTCATTCTTTTGCAGGTAGTCTTACAATTTCCCCAGCACCATTTATTGAAGAGACTTTCCTTTCTTCACTGTATGTTTTTGGCTTTTTTGTCAAAATTATTTGCCCATATAAATATGAGTTTATTTCTGGACTCTCGATTCGGTTCCACTGGTCCGTGTGTTTGTTTTGCTGCCAATACCATGCTGTTTTGATTACTGTTGCTTTGTAATATAATTTGAAGTCGGGCAGAGTGAGGCCACCAGCTTAGTTCTTTTTTTTCTCAGGATGGCTTTGGCAATTTGGGGTCTTTTGTGCTTCCATACAAATCTGATTATTTTCCGTTCTATTTCTTTAAAAAATGCCAATGGGATTTCGATGGGGATTGCATTATCTGTATAATGCTTTAGGTAATATGGTCATTTTAACTATGTTGATTCTTCCAATCCTATATTTCCATTTCTTGGTATCCTTTTTGATTTCTTTTAATAGAGTCTTGTAGTTTTCATTATATAGGTCCTTCACATGTTTCGTTACATTTATTCCTAGGTATTTTATTCTTTTTGTTGCAATTGCAAAAGGAATTATTTTTTCCACTTCTTTCTCTGATGCTTCATTATTAGAGTATAGGAAAGCTAGGATATTTTGAACGTTGATTTTGTATCCAGAGACTTTACTGTATTTGCTTATTGTTTTACTAGTGTTCTTGTGGAGTCTTTAGAGTTTTCTATAGAGAAAATCATGTCATCTGCCAATAGTGACAGTTTGACTTCCTCATTTCCCATTTGGATGTCTATTATTATTTCTCTTGCTTGATTGCACTTGCTAGGACCTCCAATGTTATATCGAATAACAGTGGTGATAGTGGAGAGCCTTGCTTTGTTCCTGATCGTAGAGGGGAAGGATTTTAGCTTTTCACCATTCAGTATAATGTTGGCTGAAGATTTGTCATATATGGCCTTTATTATGTTAGGGTATTTTCCTTCTATACCAATTTTGTTAAGTGTTTTGATCATAAATGGATGCTGTATCTTGTCGAAGACTTTTTCTGCATCTATTGATGTGATGATATGATTCTTATTTTTTAATTTGTTTATGTGGTGTATCACATTAATCAATTTGCATATGTTGAACCATCCCTGTGCCCCTGGGATGAAGCCCACTTGATCGTGGTGTATAATCTTTTTAATATGTTGCTGTATTTGGTTGGCTAGTATCTTATTTAGGATTTTTGCACCTGTGTTCATGAGAGAGATCTCATGTAGTTTTCTCTTTTGTTATCTTTATCAGGTTTTGATATTGGAGTAATATTTGCCTCATAAAATGAGTTGGGAAGTATGGCCTCCTCTTCAATTTTTTGGAAGAGTTTGAGGAGACTAGGTATTAAATATTCTTTGAATGTTTGGTAGAATTCATTGGTGAAGCCATCTGGTCCTGGACTTTAACTTTTTGGTAGGTTTTTGATGATTGTTTCAATTTCCATACTGATGATTGGTCTATTTAGATTTTCCAGTTCTTGTTGATTAAGTCTAGGAAGATTGTATTTTTCTAAGTACTAGTCCATTTCTTCTAGGTTATTAAATTTGTTGTTATATACCTTTTCATAGTATTCTTGTATTATCCTTTGTATTTCTGCGATGTCAGTCATAATTTCCCCTCTTTCATCCCTGATTTTGTTTATTTGTGTCTTTTCTCTTTTTTCCTTAGTGAGTCTAGCCAGGGCTTTGTCAATTTTAGTAACTTTCTCAAAGAACCAGCTCTTTGTTACATTAATTTGTTGTAATTAATTTTTCTATTATTTGTGTTTGTTTGTTTCCATTTTATTTATTTCTGCTCTAATTTTGACGATTTCTTTCCTTCTGCTGACTCTAGACTTCCTTTTCTAGTTTTTTAAAAATGAAGCATTAGGTTGTTTATTTGGGCTCATTCTTATTTTTGGAGATAGGTCTGTAATAATATGAACTTTCCTCTTATGATCGCTTTTGCTTTGTTTCAAAAGTTTTGATATGTTATACTATCTTTATCACTTGTTTCTATGTATCTCTTGATTTGTCTTCTTATTTCTTCTCTGACCCAGTTATTCTTCAGTAGTATGTTGTTTAATCTCCATGTATTTGTGGTTCTTCCTGCTTTCTTTCTGCACTTGCTTTCTAGTTTCAAAGCATTATGATCAGAGAATATGGTTGGTATTATTTCAACTCTTTTATGGTTGTTGAGGCTTATTTTGTGTCCCAGTATATGGTCAATTGTTGAGAATGTTCCATGTGCACTAGAGAAAAATGTAGAAGCAGTTGTTTGGGAATGGAAGGCTCTGTAAATGTCAAATATGTCCAGTTGGTCTAATGTGTCATTTAAGAATGTTATTTCCTTATTGATTTTCTGTTTGGATGATCTGTCTATATCTGACTGTGAGGTATTTAGGTCTCCTACTATGATAGAATTTTGGTCCTTTTCTCCCTTCAGTTCCGTTAGTAATTGCTTTACATATTTTGGGGATCCCTGATTGGGAGCATAGATATTAATGTGTTATGTTTTCTTGGTGTATGATTCCCTTTATCCTTATGAAATGTCCCTCTGTATGTTTCTTTACCTTTTTTAATTTAAAAATATTTCATCCAATATTAGTACCACTGCTCCCATTTTTCTCTGAATGCCATTTGCTTGAAATATCATTTTCCACTCTTTCACTATGAGTTTGTATTTGTCTTTGGAGCTGAGTTGTGTCTCCCAGAGGCAGCATATGGTTTGGTTTTATTTTTTGGTTTTATTTTTTGATTCATTCTGCAACTTTGTGTCTTTTTATTAGTGAATTCAGTCCATTTACATTTAGGGTGATTATTGAAATATGAGGTCTTCTTATAGCCATTTTATCTTTTGTTTTCTGGTAGCTCAGTGTTTCCATTGCTTCCTTGTCCTTGTGTTTCTGTTTTCTTCATTTTGGTTGGCTTTTTGTGGGTTTTCCCTCTGATTTTTCTTGTTTTATGTTATATACTTCAATTCTGAATCTTTGGCATGTGGTTACCATTACGAATATGAAAAGGATAGTGTGTGTGTGTGTGTGTGTGTGTGTGTGTGTGTGTGTGTGTGTCATCCATTTTCTTTTGTGTGTGCCTTATCTCCATTCCTCTTTGTGAATTTGGATTTTTGAATCCTCCCCTTTTCAGCCATTGTTATCTCAATTGTTTCCTATCTAAGCTGAACATTCATTACTATCTTGCTGTAGCAATTCTCTTATTATTTAAGTTTATAATGCCCTGTTCTTAGTAAGGGTTGCACTCCTCTGCTTCCGTTTGCCTGATAGTCACTTTACTCCCAATTATGTTTTCTTTTCTTTTTGTCATTTTGTTTTAGGTGAACTGACCCCATTCAGTATATCCTGTTGTGTAGATCTTATAGTGGAGAATTCCCTCAATTTTTATATGTCTGGAAAGGTCTTTATTTCTCCTTCATATCTAAAGAATTGCTTAGCTGAATACAGTATTCTAGGTTGGTAGTTCCTTTCACTTAATAGTTTAAATATTTGATTCCATTCCTTTCTGGCTTATAAGGTTTGCGCTGAGAAGTCCAAGGATAATCTAATGGATTTTCCTTTATAAGTTACCATCTTCTTTTCGCTGACTGCCCTGAGAATTCTGTCTTTATCGTTAATTTTTGATAACTTTAATACAATGTGTCTTGGTGATCGCCTTTATAGTTGAGGTAACTGGGTGTTCTGTTGACTTCTTGAATTCCAAGCTCCGGCTCATTACTTAGATTTAGGAAATTCTCATCAACTATTTGTCTGAAAATACTTTCTAGTCCCTGTTCTCTTTCCTCACCTTCATTAATGCCCATTATTGTTATGTTTCCTCTTCGATTTCTTTCTTCTTTCTTCTGATTTATTTCTAGATTTCTATCTTCAATATCATTGATCCTTTCCTCCATGTGGTCAACTCTATTTCTCAAGCTTGCTATTTCATTTTTCAGCTCTTGCAGTCGTTTTTTATCTCCAGAAGATCTATTCTGTTCTTTTTGAGGGTTCCTATCTCCTTGCTTTTCTCAACTAGTTGTTTTTTCAGTTCCTGAAATTGTTGATATGACTCATTTCAGAACTTACTGAGGTTTTTCAGAAGTACCATTCTGAATTTTCTGTCATTTAAGTCACATATTTCTATGTCTGTAAGCTTATTTTCTGGATATTTTTCTCTTTCTTTCTCAGATGCCTTGTCACCTTGGTTGTTCATGGTGTTTAATGGACTATTTCTCCTCCTAAGCATTAATGAATATGTATTCTGCTATTTTTCCAGAAAGAAGATTTATTATATAAAAGTCTTTCTTTAGCCTGCTGCAAAGAATGCACTTTTCTTTTGGTTTCCAGTAGGTGGTATCTAAGCCTTTTAGATCCCTGCTTTATATAAAGTTTTAAAAATTCTTTTTCATTTTCTGATAGATATTCAGTCACTCTTGCTAGCTTCAGTCTCAGTCCCTGTTAGTGTTTGCAACAGTTTCGGTAGCTTTTGCTCAGATTCTCCTGGAGCTCACGGTGATGGACCACGGAGGTTATGGGGGAGGGGCCATCTGGGTTGGGGGGTGGGGGCTGTGGCTCAGCCTCAGTTTTGCAACCACGGCCAGTAAACATCAACTGTTGTTTCTCTGCCATGCCCACTTTTCTGCCGTCCTCATTTCTGCCCTGATGACTGGGCCCTGCTGCTGGCTGGTCATGGGGAGCTCACAGCTTTCTCAGATGGCGCTATTTAGGGAAGTCGCTGCACCTTTTCCCCTCCTCCTCCTATAGGGAGCTCTAGCAGCTGGGAGAGGCAGCTCTTTATTTTCCCAATCCACCGCCCAACACCTGGGGTTCTGACTTGTGGTAGCTCTTATGAGAGGTCTGCTGGTGTGAAGTTTGAGTGTTTTTGTTGAGTTTTAGATGTTCAACTTTTTCTTTTTCAAGGGGAGAGAGATCTAGGGATGTCTCTCACTCCACCATGTTTCCAAAGTCCTCACAATCTCTCCTTTTTAATTGGAGTTATTTAGATTATTGAAATCTAAAGGCATTATTGATATAGTTGGAATTACTTATATCATATTTTTACTGCTTTGTATTTCATTGCCCTTGTTCTTTGTTTCTTTTTTGTCTTCCACTCTTTATTGGCATTCTCTGGTTTTAACTGGGCATTTTATATGATTTCACTTTCTCTCATCTCTTAGCATCTCAAGTATATTAAAGTATATTAAAGTATATTAAAGAATTTTCTTTGCAGTTGCTCTCAAGTTTTCAATATATGTTTAAACTAATATAAATTCACTTTTAAATAACTCTATAGTACTTCCTGGGTAGTGTAAGTAAATTATAACAGAATATTTCCAGTTCCTCTTTTCCATCCCTTTTAACATTGCTGTCACTGATTAGACTTATCCAAAGTTATTATCACTTAATACATTGTTATTATTATTATTTTGAACAAACTTTTATCAGTTAGATCAACTAAGAATAAAAAAAGATTTTATTTTGAATTCTTTAATCCTTTCTAACATTCTTCCTTCTTTTATGCTGATCCAAATTTCTGAGCTATATTATTTCCTTCTCTCTGAAAAACTTCTATTAACATTTCTTTCGAAGCAAGTCTAATGGTTACAAAAATCCCTCAATGTTTGTTTGTCTGATAAAGTTTTTATTTCTCCTTTACTTTTCAAGAATAATTTCTCTGGATAAAACATTTTGATGTTTTCTTTTTTTTTTTCCTTTCACCACATTAAATATTTTACCTCAGTCTCTTCTTGCTTATAAGGTTTTTGAAGAGAAGTATGATGTATTTGTTATTCTTGCTCCTCTGTAGGTATTTTTTTTTTCTTTCTGGCTTCTTTCAAGATTGTTTTCTTTGTCTAAAGTTTGAGTATGAGGTACTTAGGTGTAGATTTTTGGGGATTTTCCTTCTTTATTTTATGAGTTTCCTGGATCTATAGTTTGGTGTCCATGATTAATTTTTAAACATTCTCAGCAATTATTACTTCAACATTTCCTCTCTTTCTTTCTTTCTTTCTTTTTTTCTCCTTGCATATATTGCATATATGTTATACTTTTTAAATAGTCTTAGCATTCTTAGACACTTTGTACCATGTTTTAAATTTTTTCTTTTTACTTTTCAGTTTTAAAAGTTGTTATTAATATTTCTTGAAGCTCACTGGTTGTTTCCTTAGTTGTATGTACTTTATTGATGAGTTTTTAAATGTCATTTTCATTTGTGTGACATTTCATGCAGACACATAACTGTGGTATCGTATCTTTGGTATTTTTTCAAATTTTGGGGTATACTTGGATCCAGCTATAATTGACAAGTTAACACAGTCAATTTACTTGTACTTGAGCTTATATTGAACAATGCAGCAGCACATCCAAATCAAGTGCAGGAAATGAATGGTACAGGACATAGGAAAGGAGTCTCACATGAAAGAGCTGTTTAACATTAACACTCATGTTAACTAACATATTAACCACAGGGTGATGTTCAGTCAATAGTTTCAGGACATGTATATGCATACCCGCAAGAAGTACATGCACGTAACCAGTCTAACAACACCCCCCACACTTCCTATTAAATGCAATTATATAATTACATCAGTATACAATTATCAATATCTTGCCAAACTCCTAAAACAAGACTAAGTACACAATATCGCAGAAAGCCCACTTTTAAATGATCAAAAAATCAATAATCGGTCAGCACCAAAATCAAACAACTGAGACTATTTAACGGACTATATCTCTCCTTCCCCCCATATATGCATACTACTTTAGCGAATTACTTTTCTTTAAACAGCTACCCTTCTGGATTCGTAATTTTCTTGCAACATGGAACAACTATGCCCACCTTACACCTATGAACAAAAATCAATTCACCTACTTATACTTACCAAGTTAAAGTAGCTTAATAAATAAAGCAAGGCCCTGAAAATGCTTAGATGAATATACTTACTCCATAAACACACAGGTTAGGTCGCAGCCTTTCTATTAACTCTTAGTAAAATTATACATGTGAGTGTCTGCACCCCAGTGAGATGCCCCCTAAATCACAAAGGATTAAAAGGAGCATGAATCAAGCATACTTTTGTAGCTCATAATGCCTTGCTTAACCACACCCCCACAGGAAACAGCAATGATAAAAATTAGCCATGAACAAAAGTTTGACTAAATTACACTAAACAAAACAAGAGTTGGTAAATTTGATGCCAGCCACTATGGTAATATGATTAACCAAAATTAATAGACATCCAGCGTAAAGCATGTTAAAGAACCATCTTTGCATAAAGTTAAATCTAAGCTAGGCTGTAGAAAGCCATAGCTCAGATAAACAGAAACCACAAAAATAACTTTAAAGCATCTGACTGCAGGATTGCTAAAACACAAACTGAGATTAAATACCCTACTTTGTTTAGCCCTAAACCTAAATAGTTTACACAACAATACTCTTCCCCAGAGTACTACTAGCAACAGCTTAAATCTCAAAGTACTTGGTGGTGCTTTATATCCCTCTAGAGGAGCCTGTTCCGTACTGGACAAACCCTGATAAACCTCACCAACTCTTGCTAATACAGTCTATAAACTATCTTCAGCAAATCCTAAAAAGGAACTATACTAAGTGAAAGTGTCCAGCATAAAAACGTTAGGTCAGCAGGTAGCCTATGAGTTGGAAAGAAATGGGCTACATTTTCTAGTTTAAGAACACCAACAGATTAAAAGAAAATTCTTGAGAAATTAAGAACTGAAGGAGAATTTAGCACTAAATTAAGAATAGAGAGCTTAATTGAATTAGGCCATGAAGCACGCACACATAACCCATCACCCTCCTCAAGTATAAAAACATAAATAACTCTATTTACAAATGTCCATACATATAAGAGGAGATAAGCTGTAACAAAATAAGCATACTGGAAAGTGTGCTTGGGTAAATCAAAGCGTCGCTCAACTAAAGCACCTAGTTTACATCCAGGAGATTTCATGTCAAATGACCACTTTGAACTAACATTAGCTAGCCCAAACTACATCAAATTCAACTTCTAAAAGTAATTAAAACAAAACATTTACCTAAAATTAAAGTATATGTATAGGAGATAGAAATTCTACCCAGCACCATAGAGAAAGTACCTTAAGGGAATAACGAAAGACAAGTTAAAAGTAATAAGTAGCAAAGTTTACTCCTTGTACCTTTTGCATAATGATTTAACTAGAATAATTTAGCAAAGAGAACTTAAACTAAGCAACCTGAAACCAGATGAGCTACCTATGAACAGCCTTATGAGACAAACTCATCAACATAACAAACTATAAATTAATAATAGGTAGATAGCTGGAAAACATCAAAATACTTGGAGACAAAACAGCACATTTTCAAATAACACATGGGTCAAAAAAGAAGTCTCAAGAGATGTTAAACAATATTTTGAACTAGATTAAGTCAAAATGAAACTTAAGAAAATTTGTAGGATATAGCAAAGGCAGAATTTAGAGGAAAATTTATAGCATCAAATGCATATATTGGGAAAAAAAAAGAACCAAAATCAATCAACTAAATTTCTACCTTAGAGAACTAGAAAAATAACAGCAAATTAAATTCAGAGTTAGCCAAAGAAAATAATAATAAAAATTAGAGCAGAAATTAATAGAATTGAAAATTTAAAAATCAATAAAGAAAATTTTTTTAAACGCTGATTATTTTGAAATATCAATAAAATTGATAAGCCTTTAGCCAGGTTAAATAAGAAAAAAAAGAGGAGATACAAATTACTAATATCAGGAAGAGGCAACAAAACTAAAGATTGCATGGTCATTAAAAGAACAATAAAGGAACATTGTGAACAACACTATGCCCACAAATTTGATAACCTAGATGAAATGAACCAATTCCTTAAAAGACATAATCTACCAAAACTTACACAGGAAGAAATAGGCAATCTGAATAAGCCCATATCTATTAAAGATATCGAATCAATAAATAACCTTTGAAAACAAAAGTAACCAGGCCCTAAAGATTACATGGGTGAATTATATCAAACATTTAAGGAAGAAATTATGTCAGTTCTCTACACTCTCTTCCAGAAAATAGAAGCAGAGATAATACTTTCTGATTCATTCTATGAGCCCAGCATTAACCTAATCCCCAAAGCAATGACATTATAATGAAGGTAAACTATGGCTCTCATGAACGTAAATGCAAAAAGCCTCAATAAAATATTTGCAAATTGAATAAAACAACATATAAAAAATATACACCATGCTCTAGTGGGATGTACCCCAAGTATAAAAACTGGTTCAAAATTTGAATATCATTAATATAATCTATCATGTTTACAGAAGAAAAATGATATAATTATTTCAATAGATGCGGAAAAATTATTTGACAAAATCCAACATTCATTCACAATAAAAAAACTAGGAAAAGGAGAACTTCTTGAACTTGATGAAGCTAAAATCATACTTAATGGTGAGAAATTATGTTCCTGCTATGATCAGGAACAAGGCAAGGATGTCTCCTCTCACCACTTCTATTCAACATCATATTGAAAATACTAGCTAATGCAACAAGACAAGAAAAGAAATGAAAACATATACGAACTTAGAAAAAAATGAAAGAAAGGAAGATGGTTAGATTGATGGTTAAGAAGGGTAGAAGAAACATATTTGGAGATAAGGAGCTTTGATGTTTGAAAGAGAACACTATAAATAAGCCTATAATCTGGGAGGAAGTAGTTATAGAAACAAAAATGTTTAAGATATAAAAGATAGAGACAATAACTTATAAAGCAATGTCCCTCAGAAAGAGCAAAGGACAGTATTCAGAATACAGATAAAGGAAGACACAATTTATACCGAAGTTAATAGCCCCAGGATTGTCTTTAGTCAGTCACTGACAAAGGCAGCGGAAAAAGAATAACTGGGGCTTTCTACCTTAAAAAAAAAATCCACGTAGGCTACCTATTCTCATGTCCTGAAGAATTATTTTTTTCCCTCAGCTTCTGCAGAAATACATTCCAATGAAAATTTCCATTCTCCCTCCCATTCTACCTCTCTTCCCGCCCTTGACTCATAGAATTATTGCAATGTGTCAAACATATGCAATTTTGCTAGATTTTATATCCAATTATTAATTATGCCAGAATTTATCAAAATGAAATTTCTAATAAAAACTTGCACTTACATAAAGTCAGCTGGAAGACAATCCTATTAAGGAAAAATAATAATGGTAATTAATAACAATAACGATTAGTACTTACTGAGCACCATTTTGTGTGTGTGTGTGTGTGTGTGTGTGTGTGTGTGTGTGTGTGTGTGTGTGAGGCAAAATGTTTCTGCTATGATGTCACTTCATCCTAGCTGACTATATACTTAGTACCAGTGCATATTAGACCACTAGGCAATTTTTAAAGTGAAAAGCTTGTTTTGAAACTGTTCTTGAAGTAGTTTATAACATGGGGTAAATTTATTAAGTCTGGTTAAATGGAGAAGTAATTTAAACATATTTTATGCTTTTAAATTTTACTGGAAATATATTACCTAGGCTAAAGAAAATTTGTCTCACAGTTCATAGTAACTCTTTAGAAGTTGGGCAGTGGAATCTGTTTCCTAGCAAAAGTGTCCCCCTAAAGACAAAATAAATCAGACAGAAAAAAGTTGAAAATCATATAATTCCACTTATATGTGGGATATAAAACTGAAAGCAACAAACAAACATGACAAACAAATAGTAACTCATGGACACAGACAGTGGATTAGTTGTTACCAGAGGGAAGAGGGGAAGGAGAAGGTAGATAAGGGTAAAGGGAATTAAATATTTGGTGATGATAGGAAATTTAACTTTGGGTGGTAAACACACAATGAAATTTACATATGACATATTATTGAATTGTACACTTGAAAACTATTTGATTTTATTAACCAATGTCGCCCCAATAATTTTAATAAAAAATAAATAAAATAAAATAAATTTTCAATGAAAAAAAATGTTTAGCCAAAGTAAAGAATAACTTCAGTGTACCACATTTGAGAATGTCAAGTAAGCATAACTCTAGTTGAACTAAACATTTTTATTTATAAATAGGTACATTAGCCTGGCATCATCATCATCACCAAAATTAAATTTTGCTTTGATTGGTACACAATTTGTAAATATTTTTTTTCTAGCACAGTTACATGTGATTTTAGTATCTTTATAATTGTTAAGTAATCTTTTTTATAGTCCTATTCAATTGTCAAAATTTCATTTATAATTCTGATAAAATTTAATTACTCAAATCTCAATGATAAGCCAAATTTATTTGTGGAGCCGTTTTAAATAGGGGTTGTTCACTATTTACATTTTTAAAACTATAGATTTCTGACACTATGTAAGTAATAAGAAACCATATTTCTATAAATGTAGATTCTTGAATACTTTTCTTTTGGAAAATTTGTTGCATCTGGGGAACTGGTAAGTGACAATGGCTGGGTTGAGAGCTTTACTATCAGAAACAAGGAAAAATAATATGTGAACATAAGGCTTGCATCCAGGTCCAAAATGCAGTTCAACAAATGAGCAAGCACAGGTATTCAGAGAACAAAGAGGGAGTAAATCAGGAAGCCAGAGGCACAAGGAAGGAAGCTGGAATCAGTAAGAGAGAATCTGCAGGTAATAAAGGAACGATACCAAATTCAGAACATTGGCAGATTCAAAATTACAGTTCACTCTTTGCTTAATCTGTGTTAGTATTGCCCCCTCCCCAATTACATTGTGAGTTCTTTCAAGGCAACCTTAATGAGTAGTTCACTTATCTTCTCAGATAGCTCTGAGTATAAACTAGACACTTAATATTTTCAATATCTAGTGTAAATAAAGACCAGATTTGGAAAGTATTTTCTAAAATTTTAGTAAAAAAAGACACGACTATTTTCACATACTGAATAATCTAACAACTAGAGTCCAGAGCATATAATTGTCTTATTTCAGCAGAAAAACATTTAGTGGGACTCCTGATAACCTACATTTAAGAGTTGTGCTTTTTTTTTTTTTTTTTCATGTAATGTTAAAATGGATTTTTGCATGTCAAACAAACCCAGCCTTATCCATTTCTGGCTAATATATCATGGACTGCAAATGTTCTTGAAACATTATTGGCCCCTGACCTGCTTTCTAGTTATGGGGGAGAAAAAAAAGTCATATTAAACACAACACAAAGACCTAGACTCAGATTATTCTTATTTTCCCCAGTGTTTTCCAACAGAAATCAGAGTAATAAAATTGATGATAAAAGCGGTTAAGAAAGGAACAGCTTATATTTTAAAGAATACAAAATGAGGTACTAGCTAAGATGATAGCAATTCTTAAGTTTAAACTTAATGTGCTAGTGAACAGATGAACTTCCTGACAACTAAGGCTTCACCAGTCTTTTGCAAAGAATGACAGAAGCACTAGCAGCTGAAGGCACTTATGCTACACTCCTCTTAACTTTGCTTGTTCTGGCTTGTCTCTCCACAGAGCAAGAAAGTTCCTTCTATGAGACTTCAAAAGACCCTCAATGGCAAAAATAAACTATATGTCAAGAAAATTAGGCTGTTGTTAAAACAAAACTTACATTTTCTACCACAGGAGTTGAATATCTTTTATTCTCTGAAGGTTCTCTGGCATTAAAAGAAAAGTAAAATTTCTTATTCATCTTTCTGTACTTAAAAATCTGAAGCAATTTCAACAGATTATCCAAATGTGGACATAATCAGTATTTGGAAATGTATTTCATTTTCATTCAATCACTAACTCATAATCATAAGTCACTAAAGATACAGAGAAATAAGAAAGAAATTATGTAAATAGAGGCTCAGAGATCATCAACACACAAACACATAGTTAATAACAGAACAGGCACTATAACCCAGAAATCCTCACTGAGACTCTAATGTTCTTTTCACCACATCAAGATGCTGCTGCTTGTGTCAAATTTCACATTAATGTAGCCACAATTAATGAAAACATAGCTTTTAGGCAAAGGCAGTTTCCTTTTACAGAATTAAAATTTGGCCCACTCTTCATAAAGTATAATAGTAAGAGATTTATATTTTGTATCATATTCTGACAATTATTTTAAATCACTAAGAGTACTATAATTATAGATTAACATTGATAAAATTAATTATAATTGATATAACATGATTATACAGCTACAAAGTTGATGGATGTTTCTCCTCTATACTTCTGAGGTACAGAATATTAAGCTAAAACTTTACTGAATTCAATTATTTGGAGAATAGTAGATGCCAGCTCCCAAACTATACACGTTGCTATTGGTTATATAGATGGCAATTTAATATCTTTAGCAACCACAGAAATATATATTTCCAGAACCCTCCTTGTTGAAATTAAAAGGCCACAACAATATTAATCTAAATATAGTACCAGGCATAACTAATTTCTCTGCCACTATTCTAACTACCAAGCAACCCTGGATGTTTAAACAGACCTCTCTGAAAAGAAAACATATTCATACTAAACTCATAACACCTTAATTATTAATATATTACAAATTATGATTTGAGATTATACAGAGTTGGACTACTGCTCTGTTTTTCATATACTCTCCACTCTTATCCTAGAACTAGAAAGAGTGCAAAAAATTAATTCTCACTTCTTATACTACCCTCCAAATGTAGGTTTGATCACATGT
>NW_011888852.1:5497798-5500411 GCF_000151845.1 Pteropus vampyrus | reverse complement strand
TATAGCTATACTGTAACATGACTATAAGGAATTCTTCATATTTACTATGTTGTAAGAGCTGCTAAAAATTTTCTCTAGTACCAATTGTATAAAATTAGATATGAAATCTCTCTTATAAAAGAAAATATGATAATGTAAAGTAAAGTTTATTAGCTATGCTTATCATACCCAATCTCTCTGTAGTGTTAACAAATTTTCCTTTTGGTAGTTTCTTCTTTAGTTATTTCTAGAATACCATTTTTTTCTCCAATTATTCCTCATTTCTCCTTCTCAGTGCCCATGTGGATTTTCCTTCCTCTTTCTCCCTACAAATGTTGATGAGTCTCAATGTTTCAGCTCAAGAATTTTTACCATCTCATTCCATGTATCTTCCATAGATAATATCATCTATTATCATAAATATATCTATTACCTATCTATTATATATATGTATACATACATGTGTGTGTGTATACATATGCACATACACACAAACACCCACTTCAGGGCTTACTTCATTCATTTAACAAATATAGCACCTTCTATGATCTAGGCACTATTTTAAATGCTGGAGATACAGCAATGAATGAAAGAAAAAAATCTCTTGTCATTATGCAAATTACTTTCCAGTTGAGGGAAGCAACAACCAAAATAAGTAAAATAGAAGCATTAAAAACATGAATACAGCTGGGTGAAATAAATATACTCTGCAACAAACTTCGGGATCTCTCATAAATGTCTATTGGGCCTTATGCAATAAGGACAATACAATATCTCATATCTTAAATGAACCTCAACAAGATTAAAAATCTTCTTTCATTCTAAACTCCTCAGAGCTTCTCCAGATGATACATTCAAAGTATGAATTATGCCCAATGCCAGTAAAGTCTTCTTACTAGTAAACAATTTAAATTTATTCTCTCTGTTCTCTGTGGAAAAAATCATTGATCACAGTTCTCTAACTCAGGAATGTCATACTACCAGTTTATGTAGTGTGAGTGTAGAGGACAAAGCCCCTGAATCAGCATTTCTAGTAACGCTTTCCATGACCCAATGATTCTGTTAAACATCGACAAGTGTTATAAAAACAAATAAACAATAGTTGGCTTTCATATTTAAATACAATTACCAAATGCTGTGTTAAGCAGAATTAAAGAATTTTTCACAAACTTTTTCAAAGTATTTACTATGCTAAGGTAAATTTTGAATTTTCAATAAATGAATAAATAGCTTTTCTCAAACATTTGACCATGGAATCTTCTTTAAGAAGATTACCTAGAACTTAGGTTCCATGGACAGTCTTTCAGAATTTCTGGCTTCAACTACTCTTTTCTATTCTGTAGCACATAGAGGAAGCCCCCAAGAGAGTCTGGCTACATTTACTAACATGGAATAACTCTGGAAAAAAGTAAACTTTAGTACATTATGAGTGTGTCACACCTTAACGTACAACTGAGTACAGATTTTGAGGATGGTGGCTACCCAGAAAGTAAGAAGGAATTGATCTGTTGAAATGGGTAGAGGAAGAGCAAAGAGCTCTAAAGGGAGGAGAAAGGCAATAGGTTACTTCCCTAGAGGCAGACTTCTCCTACTCATAATTTTGCTAAGAGCCAACCTTAAATTGAATAATACTATAGATTTAATAAAATGTAGCTTAAATTTTCCCTCAAGCCTTTCCTCATTTAAATTCAATGAAATTTTAAAAAAAAATTCAAATCTCTTGAAGATCATGACTGATCATTTAATGACATGAATAGTTTTCTTCTGGCTCAGTAAAAATCTAAAGAGCAAGTTGGGTATCCAGTATTGATAATCCATAGAATTTGCTCCTTTACACACAAAGGAAAAAACCATTAAATCAGAATTGAGTTGCCCACGTGTACAACACATGTAGAGAGAAAAAGTGAAATTTATTCTATCTACCTCTCCTAGATCTTTTTGGTATAATTACTCTTCACATACACAGAATTTATTATTTTTATTTTTTAATTTTTTTAATGCCTACAGCACCTGGTATTACTAGGGGTCTCCCATCCAAGTACTAACCAGGCCCGACCCTGCTTAGCTTCCGAGATCAGATGAGATCGGGCATGTTCAGGGTGGCATGGCTGTAGACCATACACAGAATTTATATATGATAATATGACCTAAAAAATTGAGAAGTAAATGATATACTCCAAATTATCCATTCTAATATCTGTGTATGTCTATAAATGTAATCAAGTTAACAGATGTTTTTTCCACATAATACCTGAAGTAACTATGAATCATGTTAATATGCTTCTGGGGAAAATATGTGTTAGTGAATATGGAAGGAAACAGGGATCTATAGCAATCAGATTATAGTCTGTACCTTCATTAGCTACAAGCTGTGGGAATTTGGCAGGACTAACATTCAAGGCTGTGTGAACTGCGGCCAGCCATTTCCTTCACCACATTCCCTAATCTCAGTTTTGTAGATCTATAAAATTTGTTCAGATCTGTAGGAAATCATGCACTGAAGAAAAGCTGCTGATTTATCAACTAAGTTAAAATTATCTACCTACATCTTTCACTGAAAATTACATTTTGTCCTGCAATAGAACAGCTTTGGAATATTACCAACAAATAATACAATAATAATACTGTATGTAT